>NC_135416.1:31233975-31548928 GCF_051991245.1 Festucalex cinctus | reverse complement strand
TAGCTAGGATGTTTCAACTATCGGTTGCTGCATAAAACTATCATAAATGGATATCTGTGTAGATGTTTTTTTAAAGAAGCAGTTTTGGAAATGTCTTCTTGAAAACCAACATTACAGTTACCGTTTAATCTTACACTGTTCAGCTCTCATGCAAACTCACACACGCATACACAGGCCCCTCAGACATACATTTGACCTCCCCGTGAATCTTTGACTGCCTCTGCTTCCCCCTACTCACAGGAATATTGAACAATCGCCTTTCTCAGACCAAAAATGGCCCCTCGCAATTAGCTGCGTATCCGTTCTTCTTCAGCCTAATTTAATTTTATGACCAGCAACCCCTGTCCTCGCAGGGGTAATGAGACTATCGCTGATGATGGCTTTTCACCAATTTCTACATAAAATTATCATTATAAATAGAATCAGATCTAAGTAGATGCATATTTTTGTAATATATTTTAGGAAGCGTTGTCTTTTCAAACTAACAACATTATAGCCACCGTCTAACCTCACACTTCTTCAGCCGCCCGTCTGTCCTCACACTTCTTTGACCCCCATGCAGCCATACATGCGCGTACGCACACACAAGCACAGACATACATTTGACCTCCCCATGAATCTTTGACTGCATATGCTTCCCCCTACTCACAGAAATATTGAACAAAAATGTCAGATAGTAACTATATCAGTAAGGGGAAATTATATAGTTTTATCCGTTTATTTTCAGATTCAACCCCAGCAGTCACGAACGACTCTTACAACATTTTTACATATAATGTATAACTTCATGTTTTTTAATTTCATAATACCAACCAGCGTATCACAGTTTAACCTTACCTTATACTTCTTGTTTTACAACCTCTAAAATACAATCTTTGAGCCGTGTTTGCGCATACTTTTCCCCCTTCACCATAATAGAAATGGCTAGTACTTTTCCCCCCGGCGGTTTTACCCATACTAAACTACTCCCTCCGATCACGTCATTCAATCTCATTATTATTAATTATTCACTCAATCTAGGGGGGCGTGCACCGGATCCGGAAGTTAACCAAACAATTAGCATTTGAACCCGGGTCAGCCATGATATCTGCAAAAACAGGTAGGAACACCACCTACACATCATCCATCTTCATTAAGGGGTCATTAATCTTCATTAAATGACATCAGGAAGTCATTAAGGGTCATTAATCTTCATTATATAACACCTGGAAGTCATTAAAGGTCATTCATCTTCATTAAACGACATCCGGAAGTCATTAAAGGTCATTCATCTTCATTATACGACATCCGGAAGTCATTAAAGGTCATTCATCCTCATTAAACGACATCCGGAAGTCATTAAAGGTCATTACCCCTCATTAAATGACATCTGGAAGTCATTAAAGGTCATTAACCCTCATTATATGACATCTGGAAGTCATTAAAGGGTCATTCATCTTCATTAAATGACATCAGGAAGTCATTAAGGGTCATTAATCTTCATTAAATGACATCAGGAAGTCATTAGGGGTCATTAATCTTCATTAAATGACATCAGGAAGTCATTAAGGGTCATTAACCCTCATTAAATGACATCAGGAAGTCATTAAGGGTCATTAACCCTCATTATATGACATCTGGAAGTCATTAAAGGGTCATTAATCTTCATTAGGGAGGGGTCATGACCCATACATGACCCCCCTAATCTAATTAAGAATGTCATCCATCAAATTTTGACAGAAGCGGCCTTGTAATATTCTCTCTAATGTACAATCATGCGCTAAAAACGCATTTAAAGCAATAAAAAGGTGATTATGGCTGTCAAACCTAAACCAAACGTTGTGCACTCAAACCTTTTGCTGTATTTAGTTTATTTTGGCATCCGGATGATGATTCTAGCATGAAATTGCTTGGGCACCTGTTAATTTTTAAGATTTTGACACATTCAGCTCAAATGTACAATCATGCGCTAAAAACGCATTTAAAGCAATAAAAAGGTGATTATGGCTGTCAAACCTAAACCAAACGTTGTGCACTCAAATCTTTTGCTGTATTTAGTTTATTTTGGCATCCGGATGATGATTCTAGCATGAAATTGCTTGGGCACCTGTTAATTTTTAAGATTTTGACACATTCAGCTCAAATGTACACAATTGCTGATTATGGCTGTCAAATCTAAACCAAACGTTGTGCACTCAAATCTTTTGCTGTATTTAGTTTATTTTGGCATCCGGATGATGATTCTAGCATGAAATTGCTTGGGCACCTGTTAATTTTTAAGATTTTGACACATTCAGCTCAAATGTACACAATTGCTGATTATGGCTGTCAAATCTAAACCAAACGTTGTGCACTCAAATCTTTCGCTGTATTTAGTTTATTTTGGCATCCGGATGATGATTCTAGCATGAAATTGCTTGGGCACCTGTTAATTTTTAAGATTTTGACACATTCAGCTCAAATGTACAATCATGCGCTAAAAACGCATTTAAAGCAATAAAAAGGTGATTATGGCTGTCAAACCTAAACCAAACGTTGTGCACTCAAACCTTTTGCTGTATTTAGTTTATTTTGGCATCCGGATGATGATTCTAGCATGAAATTGCTTGGGCACCTGTTAATTTTTAAGATTTTGACACATTCAGCTCAAATGTACAATCATGCGCTAAAAACGCATTTAAAGCAATAAAAAGGTGATTATGGCTGTCAAACCTAAACCAAACGTTGTGCACTCAAATCTTTTGCTGTATTTAGTTTATTTTGGCATCCGGATGATGATTCTAGCATGAAATTGCTTGGGCACCTGTTAATTTTTAAGATTTTGACACATTCAGCTCAAATGTACACAATTGCTGATTATGGCTGTCAAATCTAAACCAAACGCTGTGCACTCAAATCTTTTGCTGTATTTAGTTTATTTTGGCATCCGGATGATGATTCTAGCATGAAATTGCTTGGGCACCTGTTAATTTTTAAGATTTTGACACATTCAGCTCAAATGTACAATCATGCGCTAAAAACGCATTTAAAGCAATAAAAAGGTGATTATGGCTGTCAAACCTAAACCAAACGTTGTGCACTCAAATCTTTTGCTGTATTTAGTTTATTTTGGCATCCGGATGATGATTCTAGCATGAAATTGCTTGGGCACCTGTTAATTTTTAAGATTTTGACACATTCAGCTCAAATGTACACAATTGCTGATTATGGCTGTCAAATCTAAACCAAACGTTGTGCACTCAAATCTTTTGCTGTATTTAGTTTATTTTGGCATCCGGATGATGATTCTAGCATGAAATTGCTTGGGCACCTGTTAATTTTTAAGATTTTGACACATTCAGCTCAAATGTACAATCATGCGCTAAAAACGCATTTAAAGCAATAAAAAGGTGATTATGGCTGTCAAACCTAAACCAAACGTTGTGCACTCAAATCTTTTGCTGTATTTAGTTTATTTTGGCATCCGGATGATGATTCTAGCATGAAATTGCTTGGGCACCTGTTAATTTTTAAGATTTTGACACATTCAGCTCAAATGTACAATCATGCGCTAAAAACGCATTTAAAGCAATAAAAAGGTGATTATGGCTGTCAAACCTAAACCAAACGTTGTGCACTCAAATCTTTTGCTGTATTTAGTTTATTTTGGCATCCGGATGATGATTCTAGCATGAAATTGTTTGGGCACCTGTTAATTTTTAAGATTTTGACACATTCAGCTCAAATGTACAATCATGCGCTAAAAACGCATTTAAAGCAATAAAAAGGTGATTATGGCTGTCAAACCTAAACCAAACGTTGTGCACCCAAATCTTTTGCTGTATTTAGTTTATTTTGGCATCCGGATGATGATTCTAGCATGAAATTGCTTGGGCACCTGTTAATTTTTAAGATTTTGACACATTCAGCTCAAATGTACACAATTGCTGATTATGACTGTCAAATCTAAACCAAACGCTGTGCACTCAAATCTTTTGCTGTATTTAGTTTATTTTGGCATCCGGATGATGATTCTAGCATGAAATTGCTTGGGCACCTGTTAATTTTTAAGATTTTGACACATTCAGCTCAAATGTACACAATTGCTGATTATGGCTGTCAAACCTAAACCAAACGTTGTGCACTCAAATCTTTTGCTGTATTTAGTTTATTTTGGCATCCGGATGATGATTCTAGCATGAAATTGCTTGGGCACCTGTTAATTTTTAAGATTTTGACACAGTCAGCTCAAATGTACAATCATGCGCTAAAAACGCATTTAAAGCAATAAAAAGGTGATTATGGCTGTCAAACCTAAACCAAACGTTGTGCACTCAAACCTTTTGCTGTATTTAGTTTATTTTGGCATCCGGATGATGATTCTAGCATGAAATTGCTTGGGCACCTGTTAATTTTTAAGATTTTGACACATTCAGCTCAAATGTACAATCATGCGCTAAAAACGCATTTAAAGCAATAAAAAGGTGATTATGGCTGTCAAACCTAAACCAAACGTTGTGCACTCAAATCTTTTGCTGTATTTAGTTTATTTTGGCATCCGGATGATGATTCTAGCATGAAATTGCTTGGGCACCTGTTAATTTTTAAGATTTTGACACATTCAGCTCAAATGTACACAATTGCTGATTATGGCTGTCAAATCTAAACCAAACGTTGTGCACTCAAATCTTTTGCTGTATTTAGTTTATTTTGGCATCCGGATGATGATTCTAGCATGAAATTGCTTGGGCACCTGTTAATTTTTAAGATTTTGACACATTCAGCTCAAATGTACACAATTGCTGATTATGGCTGTCAAATCTAAACCAAACGTTGTGCACTCAAATCTTTCGCTGTATTTAGTTTATTTTGGCATCCGGATGATGATTCTAGCATGAAATTGCTTGGGCACCTGTTAATTTTTAAGATTTTGACACATTCAGCTCAAATGTACAATCATGCGCTAAAAACGCATTTAAAGCAATAAAAAGGTGATTATGGCTGTCAAACCTAAACCAAACGTTGTGCACTCAAACCTTTTGCTGTATTTAGTTTATTTTGGCATCCGGATGATGATTCTAGCATGAAATTGCTTGGGCACCTGTTAATTTTTAAGATTTTGACACATTCAGCTCAAATGTACAATCATGCGCTAAAAACGCATTTAAAGCAATAAAAAGGTGATTATGGCTGTCAAACCTAAACCAAACGTTGTGCACTCAAATCTTTTGCTGTATTTAGTTTATTTTGGCATCCGGATGATGATTCTAGCATGAAATTGCTTGGGCACCTGTTAATTTTTAAGATTTTGACACATTCAGCTCAAATGTACACAATTGCTGATTATGGCTGTCAAATCTAAACCAAACGCTGTGCACTCAAATCTTTTGCTGTATTTAGTTTATTTTGGCATCCGGATGATGATTCTAGCATGAAATTGCTTGGGCACCTGTTAATTTTTAAGATTTTGAAACATTCAGCTCAAATGTACAATCATGCGCTAAAAACGCATTTAAAGCAATAAAAAGGTGATTATGGCTGTCAAACCTAAACCAAACGTTGTGCACTCAAATCTTTTGCTGTATTTAGTTTATTTTGGCATCCGGATGATGATTCTAGCATGAAATTGCTTGGGCACCTGTTAATTTTTAAGATTTTGACACATTCAGCTCAAATGTACACAATTGCTGATTATGGCTGTCAAACCTAAACCAAACGTTGTGCACTCAAATCTTTTGCTGTATTTAGTTTATTTTGGCATCCGGATGATGATTCTAGCATGAAATTGCTTGGGCACCTGTTAATTTTTAAGATTTTGACACATTCAGCTCAAATGTACAATCATGCGCTAAAAACGCATTTAAAGCAATAAAAAGGTGATTATGGCTGTCAAACCTAAACCAAACGTTGTGCACTCAAATCTTTTGCTGTATTTAGTTTATTTTGGCATCCGGATGATGATTCTAGCATGAAATTGCTTGGGCACCTGTTAATTTTTAAGATTTTGACACATTCAGCTCAAATGTACACAATTGCTGATTATGGCTGTCAAACCTAAACCAAACGTTGTGCACTCAAATCTTTTGCTGTATTTAGTTTATTTTGGCATCCGGATGATGATTCTAGCATGAAATTGCTTGGGCACCTGTTAATTTTTAAGATTTTGACACATTCAGCTCAAATGTACACAATTGCTGATTATGGCTGTCAAATCTAAACCAAACGTTGTGCACTCAAATCTTTTGCTGTATTTAGTTTATTTTGGCATCCGGATGATGATTCTAGCATGAAATTGCTTGGGCACCTGTTAATTTTTAAGATTTTGACACATTCAGCTCAAATGTACAATCATGCGCTACAAACGCATTTAAAGCAATAAAAAAGGTGATTATGGCTGTCAAACCTAAACCAAACGTTGTGCACTCAAATCTTTTGCTGTATTTAGTTTATTTTGGCATCCGGATGATGATTCTAGCATGAAATTGCTTGGGCACCTGTTAATTTTTAAGATTTTGACACATTCAGCTCAAATGTACACAATTGCTGATTATGGCTGTCAAATCTGAACCAAACGTTGTGCACTCAAATCTTTTGCTGTATTTAGTTTATTTTGGCATCCGGATGATGATTCTAGCATGAAATTGCTTGGGCACCTGTTAATTTTTAAGATTTTGACACATTCAGCTCAAATGTACACAATTGCTGATTATGGCTGTCAAATCTGAACCAAACGTTGTGCACTCAAATCTTTTGCTGTGTTTAGTTTATTTTGGCATCCGGATGATGATTCTAGCATGAAATTGCTTGGGCACCTGTTAATTTTTAAGATTTTGACACATTCAGCTCAAATGTACAATCATGCGCTACAAACGCATTTAAAGCAATAAAAAGGTGATTATGGCTGTCAAACCTAAACCAAACGTTGTGCACTCAAATCTTTTGATATGTTTAGTTTATTTTGGCATCCGGATGATGATTCTAGCATGAAATTGCTTGGGCACCTGTTAATTTTTAAGATTTTGACACATTCAGCTCAAATGTACAATCATGCGCTAAAAACGCATTTAAAGCAATAAAAAGGTGATTATGGCTGTCAAACCTAAACCAAACGTTGTGCACTCAAATCTTTTGCTATATTTAGTTTATTTTGGCATCCGGGTGATGATTCTAGCATGAAATTGCTTGGGCACCTGTTAATTTTTAAGATTTTGACACATTCAGCTCAAATGTACACAATTGCTGATTATGGCTGTCAAATCTAAACCAAACGTTGTGCACTCAAATCTTTTGCTGTATTTAGTTTATTTTGGCATCCGGATGATGATTCTAGCATGAAATTGCTTGGGCACCTGTTAATTTTTAAGATTTTGACACATTCAGCTCAAATGTACAATCATGCGCTAAAAACGCATTTAAAGCAATAAAAAGGTGATTATGGCTGTCAAACCTAAACCAAACGTTGTGCACTCAAATCTTTTGCTGTATTTAGTTTATTTTGGCATCCGGATGATGATTCTAGCATGAAATTGCTTGGGCACCTGTTAATTTTTAAGATTTTGACACATTCAGCTCAAATGTACAATCATGCGCTAAAAACGCATTTAAAGCAATAAAAAGGTGATTATGGCTGTCAAACCTAAACCAAACGTTGTGCACTCAAATCTTTTGCTGTATTTAGTTTATTTTGGCATCCGGATGATGATTCTAGCATGAAATTGTTTGGGCACCTGTTAATTTTTAAGATTTTGACACATTCAGCTCAAATGTACAATCATGCGCTAAAAACGCATTTAAAGCAATAAAAAGGTGATTATGGCTGTCAAACCTAAACCAAACGTTGTGCACCCAAATCTTTTGCTGTATTTAGTTTATTTTGGCATCCGGATGATGATTCTAGCATGAAATTGCTTGGGCACCTGTTAATTTTTAAGATTTTGACACATTCAGCTCAAATGTACACAATTGCTGATTATGACTGTCAAATCTAAACCAAACGCTGTGCACTCAAATCTTTTGCTGTATTTAGTTTATTTTGGCATCCGGATGATGATTCTAGCATGAAATTGCTTGGGCACCTGTTAATTTTTAAGATTTTGACACATTCAGCTCAAATGTACACAATTGCTGATTATGGCTGTCAAACCTAAACCAAACGTTGTGCACTCAAATCTTTTGCTGTATTTAGTTTATTTTGGCATCCGGATGATGATTCTAGCATGAAATTGCTTGGGCACCTGTTAATTTTTAAGATTTTGACACAGTCAGCTCAAATGTACAATCATGCGCTAAAAACGCATTTAAAGCAATAAAAAGGTGATTATGGCTGTCAAACCTAAACCAAACGTTGTGCACTCAAACCTTTTGCTGTATTTAGTTTATTTTGGCATCCGGATGATGATTCTAGCATGAAATTGCTTGGGCACCTGTTAATTTTTAAGATTTTGACACATTCAGCTCAAATGTACAATCATGCGCTAAAAACGCATTTAAAGCAATAAAAAGGTGATTATGGCTGTCAAACCTAAACCAAACGTTGTGCACTCAAATCTTTTGCTGTATTTAGTTTATTTTGGCATCCGGATGATGATTCTAGCATGAAATTGCTTGGGCACCTGTTAATTTTTAAGATTTTGACACATTCAGCTCAAATGTACACAATTGCTGATTATGGCTGTCAAATCTAAACCAAACGTTGTGCACTCAAATCTTTTGCTGTATTTAGTTTATTTTGGCATCCGGATGATGATTCTAGCATGAAATTGCTTGGGCACCTGTTAATTTTTAAGATTTTGACACATTCAGCTCAAATGTACACAATTGCTGATTATGGCTGTCAAATCTAAACCAAACGTTGTGCACTCAAATCTTTCGCTGTATTTAGTTTATTTTGGCATCCGGATGATGATTCTAGCATGAAATTGCTTGGGCACCTGTTAATTTTTAAGATTTTGACACATTCAGCTCAAATGTACAATCATGCGCTAAAAACGCATTTAAAGCAATAAAAAGGTGATTATGGCTGTCAAACCTAAACCAAACGTTGTGCACTCAAACCTTTTGCTGTATTTAGTTTATTTTGGCATCCGGATGATGATTCTAGCATGAAATTGCTTGGGCACCTGTTAATTTTTAAGATTTTGACACATTCAGCTCAAATGTACAATCATGCGCTAAAAACGCATTTAAAGCAATAAAAAGGTGATTATGGCTGTCAAACCTAAACCAAACGTTGTGCACTCAAATCTTTTGCTGTATTTAGTTTATTTTGGCATCCGGATGATGATTCTAGCATGAAATTGCTTGGGCACCTGTTAATTTTTAAGATTTTGACACATTCAGCTCAAATGTACACAATTGCTGATTATGGCTGTCAAATCTAAACCAAACGCTGTGCACTCAAATCTTTTGCTGTATTTAGTTTATTTTGGCATCCGGATGATGATTCTAGCATGAAATTGCTTGGGCACCTGTTAATTTTTAAGATTTTGAAACATTCAGCTCAAATGTACAATCATGCGCTAAAAACGCATTTAAAGCAATAAAAAGGTGATTATGGCTGTCAAACCTAAACCAAACGTTGTGCACTCAAATCTTTTGCTGTATTTAGTTTATTTTGGCATCCGGATGATGATTCTAGCATGAAATTGCTTGGGCACCTGTTAATTTTTAAGATTTTGACACATTCAGCTCAAATGTACACAATTGCTGATTATGGCTGTCAAACCTAAACCAAACGTTGTGCACTCAAATCTTTTGCTGTATTTAGTTTATTTTGGCATCCGGATGATGATTCTAGCATGAAATTGCTTGGGCACCTGTTAATTTTTAAGATTTTGACACATTCAGCTCAAATGTACAATCATGCGCTAAAAACGCATTTAAAGCAATAAAAAGGTGATTATGGCTGTCAAACCTAAACCAAACGTTGTGCACTCAAATCTTTTGCTGTATTTAGTTTATTTTGGCATCCGGATGATGATTCTAGCATGAAATTGCTTGGGCACCTGTTAATTTTTAAGATTTTGACACATTCAGCTCAAATGTACACAATTGCTGATTATGGCTGTCAAACCTAAACCAAACGTTGTGCACTCAAATCTTTTGCTGTATTTAGTTTATTTTGGCATCCGGATGATGATTCTAGCATGAAATTGCTTGGGCACCTGTTAATTTTTAAGATTTTGACACATTCAGCTCAAATGTACACAATTGCTGATTATGGCTGTCAAATCTAAACCAAACGTTGTGCACTCAAATCTTTTGCTGTATTTAGTTTATTTTGGCATCCGGATGATGATTCTAGCATGAAATTGCTTGGGCACCTGTTAATTTTTAAGATTTTGACACATTCAGCTCAAATGTACAATCATGCGCTACAAACGCATTTAAAGCAATAAAAAAGGTGATTATGGCTGTCAAACCTAAACCAAACGTTGTGCACTCAAATCTTTTGCTGTATTTAGTTTATTTTGGCATCCGGATGATGATTCTAGCATGAAATTGCTTGGGCACCTGTTAATTTTTAAGATTTTGACACATTCAGCTCAAATGTACACAATTGCTGATTATGGCTGTCAAATCTGAACCAAACGTTGTGCACTCAAATCTTTTGCTGTATTTAGTTTATTTTGGCATCCGGATGATGATTCTAGCATGAAATTGCTTGGGCACCTGTTAATTTTTAAGATTTTGACACATTCAGCTCAAATGTACACAATTGCTGATTATGGCTGTCAAATCTGAACCAAACGTTGTGCACTCAAATCTTTTGCTGTGTTTAGTTTATTTTGGCATCCGGATGATGATTCTAGCATGAAATTGCTTGGGCACCTGTTAATTTTTAAGATTTTGACACATTCAGCTCAAATGTACAATCATGCGCTACAAACGCATTTAAAGCAATAAAAAGGTGATTATGGCTGTCAAACCTAAACCAAACGTTGTGCACTCAAATCTTTTGATATGTTTAGTTTATTTTGGCATCCGGATGATGATTCTAGCATGAAATTGCTTGGGCACCTGTTAATTTTTAAGATTTTGACACATTCAGCTCAAATGTACAATCATGCGCTAAAAACGCATTTAAAGCAATAAAAAGGTGATTATGGCTGTCAAACCTAAACCAAACGTTGTGCACTCAAATCTTTTGCTATATTTAGTTTATTTTGGCATCCGGGTGATGATTCTAGCATGAAATTGCTTGGGCACCTGTTAATTTTTAAGATTTTGACACATTCAGCTCAAATGTACACAATTGCTGATTATGGCTGTCAAATCTAAACCAAACGTTGTGCACTCAAATCTTTTGCTGTATTTAGTTTATTTTGGCATCCGGATGATGATTCTAGCATGAAATTGCTTGGGCACCTGTTAATTTTTAAGATTTTGACACATTCAGCTCAAATGTACAATCATGCGCTAAAAACGCATTTAAAGCAATAAAAAGGTGATTATGGCTGTCAAACCTAAACCAAACGTTGTGCACTCAAATCTTTTGCTGTATTTAGTTTATTTTGGCATCCGGATGATGATTCTAGCATGAAATTGCTTGGGCACCTGTTAATTTTTAAGATTTTGACACATTCAGCTCAATTGTACAATCATGCGCTAAAAACGCATTTAAAGCAATAAAAATGTGATTATGGCTGTCAAACCTAAACCAAACGTTGTGCACTCAAATCTTTTGCTGTATTTAGTTTATTTTGGCATCCGGATGATGATTCTAGCATGAAATTGCTTGGGCACCTGTTAATTTTTAAGATTTTGACACATTCAGCTCAAATGTACACAATTGCTGATTATGGCTGTCAAATCTAAACCAAACGTTGTGCACTCAAATCTTTTGCTGTATTTAGTTTATTTTGGCATCCGGATGATGATTCTAGCATGAAATTGCTTGGGCACCTGTTAATTTTTAAGATTTTGACACATTCAGCTCAAATGTACAATCATGCGCTACAAACGCATTTAAAGCAATAAAAAAGGTGATTATGGCTGTCAAACCTAAACCAAACGTTGTGCACTCAAATCTTTTGCTGTATTTAGTTTATTTTGGCATCCGGATGATGATTCTAGCATGAAATTGCTTGGGCACCTGTTAATTTTTAAGATTTTGACACATTCAGCTCAAATGTACACAATTGCTGATTATGGCTGTCAAATCTGAACCAAACGTTGTGCACTCAAATCTTTTGCTGTATTTAGTTTATTTTGGCATCCGGATGATGATTCTAGCATGAAATTGCTTGGGCACCTGTTAATTTTTAGGAATTTGGCACATTCAGCTCAAATGTACAATCATGCGCTACAAACGCATTTAAAGCAATAAAAAGGTGATTATGGCTGTCAAACCTAAACCAAACGTTGTGCACTCAAATCTTTTGCTGTATTTAGTTTATTTTGGCATCCGGATGATGATTCTAGCATGAAATTGCTTGGGCACCTGTTAATTTTTAAGATTTTGACACATTCAGCTCAAATGTACACAATTGCTGATTATGGCTGTCAAATCTAAACCAAACGTTGTGCACTCAAATCTTTTGCTGTATTTAGTTTATTTTGGCATCCGGATGATGATTCTAGCATGAAATTGCTTGGGCACCTGTTAATTTTTAAGATTTTGACACATTCAGCTCAATTGTACAATCATGCGCTAAAAACGCATTTAAAGCAATAAAAAGGTGATTATGGCTGTCAAACCTAAACCAAACGTTGTGCACTCAAATCTTTTGCTGTATTTAGTTTATTTTGGCATCCGGATGATGATTCTAGCATGAAATTGCTTGGGCACCTGTTAATTTTTAAGATTTTAACACATTCAGCTCAAATGTACACAATTGCTGATTATGGCTGTCAAATCTAAACCAAACGTTGTGCACTCAAATCTTTTGCTGTATTTAGTTTAATTTGGCATCCGGATGATGATTCTAGCATGAAATTGCTTGGGCACCTGTTAATTTTTAAGATTTTGACACATTCAGCTCAAATGTACAATCATGCGCTACAAACGCATTTAAAGCAATAAAAAGGTGATTATGGCTGTCAAACCTAAACCAAACGTTGTGCACTCAAATCTTTTGCTGTATTTAGTTTATTTTGGCATCCGGATGATGATTCTAGCATGAAATTGCTTGGGCACCTGTTAATTTTTAAGATTTTGACACATTCAGCTCAAATGTACACAATTGCTGATTATGGCTGTCAAACCTAAACCAAACGTTGTGCACTCAAATCTTTTGCTGTATTTAGTTTATTTTGGCATCCGGATGATGATTCTAGCATGAAATTGCTTGGGCACCTGTTAATTTTTAAGATTTTGACACATTCAGCTCAAATGTACACAATTGCTGATTATGGCTGTCAAATCTAAACCAAACGTTGTGCACTCAAATCTTTTGCTGTATTTAGTTTATTTTGGCATCCGGATGATGATTCTAGCATGAAATTGCTTGGGCACCTGTTAATTTTTAAGATTTTGACACATTCAGCTCAAATGTACAATCATGCGCTAAAAACGCATTTAAAGCAATAAAAAGGTGATTATGGCTGTCAAACCTAAACCAAACGTTGTGCACTCAAATCTTTTGCTGTATTTAGTTTATTTTGGCATCCGGATGATGATTCTAGCATGAAATTGCTTGGGCACCTGTTAATTTTTAAGATTTTGACACATTCAGCTCAAATGTACAATCATGCGCTAAAAACGCATTTAAAGCAATAAAAAGGTGATTATGGCTGTCAAACCTAAACCAAACGTTGTGCACTCAAATCTTTTGCTGTATTTAGTTTATTTTGGCATCCGGATGATGATTCTAGCATGAAATTGCTTGGGCACCTGTTAATTTTTAAGATTTTGACACATTCAGCTCAAATGTACACAATTGCTGATTATGGCTGTCAAATCTAAACCAAACGTTGTGCACTCAAATCTTTTGCTGTATTTAGTTTATTTTGGCATCCGGATGATGATTCTAGCATGAAATTGCTTGGGCACCTGTTAATTTTTAAGATTTTGACACATTCAGCTCAAATGTACAATCATGCGCTAAAAACGCATTTAAAGCAATAAAAAGGTGATTATGGCTGTCAAACCTAAACCAAACGTTGTGCACCCAAATCTTTTGCTGTATTTAGTTTATTTTGGCATCCGGATGATGATTCTAGCATGAAATTGCTTGGGCACCTGTTAATTTTTAAGATTTTGACACATTCAGCTCAAATGTACAATCATGCGCTAAAAACGCATTTAAAGCAATAAAAAGGTGATTATGGCTGTCAAACCTAAACCAAACGTTGTGCACTCAAATCTTTTGCTATATTTAGTTTATTTTGGCATCCGGGTGATGATTCTAGCATGAAATTGCTTGGGCACCTGTTAATTTTTAAGATTTTGACACATTCAGCTCAAATGTACACAATTGCTGATTATGGCTGTCAAATCTAAACCAAACGTTGTGCACTCAAATCTTTTGCTGTATTTAGTTTATTTTGGCATCCGGATGATGATTCTAGCATGAAATTGCTTGGGCACCTGTTAATTTTTAAGATTTTGACACATTCAGCTCAAATGTACAATCATGCGCTAAAAACGCATTTAAAGCAATAAAAAGGTGATTATGGCTGTCAAACCTAAACCAAACGTTGTGCACTCAAATCTTTTGCTGTATTTAGTTTATTTTGGCATCCGGATGATGATTCTAGCATGAAATTGCTTGGGCACCTGTTAATTTTTAAGATTTTGACACATTCAGCTCAATTGTACAATCATGCGCTAAAAACGCATTTAAAGCAATAAAAATGTGATTATGGCTGTCAAACCTAAACCAAACGTTGTGCACTCAAATCTTTTGCTGTATTTAGTTTATTTTGGCATCCGGATAATGATTCTAGCATGAAATTGCTTGGGCACCTGTTAATTTTTAAGATTTTGACACATTCAGCTCAAATGTACACAATTGCTGATTATGGCTGTCAAATCTAAACCAAACGTTGTGCACTCAAATCTTTTGCTGTATTTAGTTTATTTTGGCATCCGGATGATGATTCTAGCATGAAATTGCTTGGGCACCTGTTAATTTTTAAGATTTTGACACATTCAGCTCAAATGTACAATCATGCGCTACAAACGCATTTAAAGCAATAAAAAAGGTGATTATGGCTGTCAAACCTAAACCAAACGTTGTGCACTCAAATCTTTTGCTGTATTTAGTTTATTTTGGCATCCGGATGATGATTCTAGCATGAAATTGCTTGGGCACCTGTTAATTTTTAAGATTTTGACACATTCAGCTCAAATGTACACAATTGCTGATTATGGCTGTCAAATCTGAACCAAACGTTGTGCACTCAAATCTTTTGCTGTATTTAGTTTATTTTGGCATCCGGATGATGATTCTAGCATGAAATTGCTTGGGCACCTGTTAATTTTTAGGAATTTGGCACATTCAGCTCAAATGTACAATCATGCGCTACAAACGCATTTAAAGCAATAAAAAGGTGATTATGGCTGTCAAACCTAAACCAAACGTTGTGCACTCAAATCTTTTGCTGTATTTAGTTTATTTTGGCATCCGGATGATGATTCTAGCATGAAATTGCTTGGGCACCTGTTAATTTTTAAGATTTTGACACATTCAGCTCAAATGTACACAATTGCTGATTATGGCTGTCAAATCTAAACCAAACGTTGTGCACTCAAATCTTTTGCTGTATTTAGTTTATTTTGGCATCCGGATGATGATTCTAGCATGAAATTGCTTGGGCACCTGTTAATTTTTAAGATTTTGACACATTCAGCTCAATTGTACAATCATGCGCTAAAAACGCATTTAAAGCAATAAAAAGGTGATTATGGCTGTCAAACCTAAACCAAACGTTGTGCACTCAAATCTTTTGCTGTATTTAGTTTATTTTGGCATCCGGATGATGATTCTAGCATGAAATTGCTTGGGCACCTGTTAATTTTTAAGATTTTAACACATTCAGCTCAAATGTACACAATTGCTGATTATGGCTGTCAAATCTAAACCAAACGTTGTGCACTCAAATCTTTTGCTGTATTTAGTTTAATTTGGCATCCGGATGATGATTCTAGCATGAAATTGCTTGGGCACCTGTTAATTTTTAAGATTTTGACACATTCAGCTCAAATGTACAATCATGCGCTACAAACGCATTTAAAGCAATAAAAAGGTGATTATGGCTGTCAAACCTAAACCAAACGTTGTGCACTCAAATCTTTTGCTGTATTTAGTTTATTTTGGCATCCGGATGATGATTCTAGCATGAAATTGCTTGGGCACCTGTTAATTTTTAAGATTTTGACACATTCAGCTCAAATGTACACAATTGCTGATTATGGCTGTCAAACCTAAACCAAACGTTGTGCACTCAAATCTTTTGCTGTATTTAGTTTATTTTGGCATCCGGATGATGATTCTAGCATGAAATTGCTTGGGCACCTGTTAATTTTTAAGATTTTGACACATTCAGCTCAAATGTACACAATTGCTGATTATGGCTGTCAAATCTAAACCAAACGTTGTGCACTCAAATCTTTTGCTGTATTTAGTTTATTTTGGCATCCGGATGATGATTCTAGCATGAAATTGCTTGGGCACCTGTTAATTTTTAAGATTTTGACACATTCAGCTCAAATGTACAATCATGCGCTAAAAACGCATTTAAAGCAATAAAAAGGTGATTATGGCTGTCAAACCTAAACCAAACGTTGTGCACTCAAATCTTTTGCTGTATTTAGTTTATTTTGGCATCCGGATGATGATTCTAGCATGAAATTGCTTGGGCACCTGTTAATTTTTAAGATTTTGACACATTCAGCTCAAATGTACAATCATGCGCTAAAAACGCATTTAAAGCAATAAAAAGGTGATTATGGCTGTCAAACCTAAACCAAACGTTGTGCACTCAAATCTTTTGCTGTATTTAGTTTATTTTGGCATCCGGATGATGATTCTAGCATGAAATTGCTTGGGCACCTGTTAATTTTTAAGATTTTGACACATTCAGCTCAAATGTACACAATTGCTGATTATGGCTGTCAAATCTAAACCAAACGTTGTGCACTCAAATCTTTTGCTGTATTTAGTTTATTTTGGCATCCGGATGATGATTCTAGCATGAAATTGCTTGGGCACCTGTTAATTTTTAAGATTTTGACACATTCAGCTCAAATGTACAATCATGCGCTAAAAACGCATTTAAAGCAATAAAAAGGTGATTATGGCTGTCAAACCTAAACCAAACGTTGTGCACCCAAATCTTTTGCTGTATTTAGTTTATTTTGGCATCCGGATGATGATTCTAGCATGAAATTGCTTGGGCACCTGTTAATTTTTAAGATTTTGACACATTCAGCTCAAATGTACACAATTGCTGATTATGACTGTCAAATCTAAACCAAACGCTGTGCACTCAAATCTTTTGCTGTATTTAGTTTATTTTGGCATCCGGATGATGATTCTAGCATGAAATTGCTTGGGCACCTGTTAATTTTTAAGATTTTGACACATTCAGCTCAAATGTACACAATTGCTGATTATGGCTGTCAAACCTAAACCAAACGTTGTGCACTCAAATCTTTTGCTGTATTTAGTTTATTTTGGCATCCGGATGATGATTCTAGCATGAAATTGCTTGGGCACCTGTTAATTTTTAAGATTTTGACACAGTCAGCTCAAATGTACAATCATGCGCTAAAAACGCATTTAAAGCAATAAAAAGGTGATTATGGCTGTCAAACCTAAACCAAACGTTGTGCACTCAAACCTTTTGCTGTATTTAGTTTATTTTGGCATCCGGATGATGATTCTAGCATGAAATTGCTTGGGCACCTGTTAATTTTTAAGATTTTGACACATTCAGCTCAAATGTACAATCATGCGCTAAAAACGCATTTAAAGCAATAAAAAGGTGATTATGGCTGTCAAACCTAAACCAAACGTTGTGCACTCAAATCTTTTGCTGTATTTAGTTTATTTTGGCATCCGGATGATGATTCTAGCATGAAATTGCTTGGGCACCTGTTAATTTTTAAGATTTTGACACATTCAGCTCAAATGTACACAATTGCTGATTATGGCTGTCAAATCTAAACCAAACGTTGTGCACTCAAATCTTTCGCTGTATTTAGTTTATTTTGGCATCCGGATGATGATTCTAGCATGAAATTGCTTGGGCACCTGTTAATTTTTAAGATTTTGACACATTCAGCTCAAATGTATAATCATGCGCTAAAAACGCATTTAAAGCAATAAAAAGGTGATTATGGCTGTCAAACCTAAACCAAACGTTGTGCACTCAAACCTTTTGCTGTATTTAGTTTATTTTGGCATCCGGATGATGATTCTAGCATGAAATTGCTTGGGCACCTGTTAATTTTTAAGATTTTGACACATTCAGCTCAAATCTACAATCATGCGCTAAAAACGCATTTAAAGCAATAAAAAGGTGATTATGGCTGTCAAACCTAAACCAAACGTTGTGCACTCAAATCTTTTGCTGTATTTAGTTTATTTTGGCATCCGGATGATGATTCTAGCATGAAATTGCTTGGGCACCTGTTAATTTTTAAGATTTTGACACATTCAGCTCAAATGTACACAATTGCTGATTATGGCTGTCAAATCTAAACCAAACGTTGTGCACTCAAATCTTTTGCTGTATTTAGTTTATTTTGGCATCCGGATGATGATTCTAGCATGAAATTGCTTGGGCACCTGTTAATTTTTAAGATTTTGACACATTCAGCTCAAATGTACAATCATGCGCTAAAAACGCATTTAAAGCAATAAAAAGGTGATTATGGCTGTCAAACCTAAACCAAACGTTGTGCACTCAAACCTTTTGCTGTATTTAGTTTATTTTGGCATCCGGATGATGATTCTAGCATGAAATTGCTTGGGCACCTGTTAATTTTTAAGATTTTGACACATTCAGCTCAAATGTACAATCATGCGCTAAAAACGCATTTAAAGCAATAAAAAGGTGATTATGGCTGTCAAACCTAAACCAAACGTTGTGCACTCAAATCTTTTGCTGTATTTAGTTTATTTTGGCATCCGGATGATGATTCTAGCATGAAATTGCTTGGGCCCTGTTAATTTTTAAGATTTTGACACATTCAGCTCAAATGTACACAATTGCTGATTATGGCTGTCAAATCTAAACCAAACGTTGTGCACTCAAATCTTTTGCTGTATTTAGTTTATTTTGGCATCCGGATGATGATTCTAGCATGAAATTGCTTGGGCACCTGTTAATTTTTAAGATTTTGACACAGTCAGCTCAAATGTACAATCATGCGCTAAAAACGCATTTAAAGCAATAAAAAGGTGATTATGGCTGTCAAACCTAAACCAAACGTTGTGCACTCAAACCTTTTGCTGTATTTAGTTTATTTTGGCATCCGGATGATGATTCTAGCATGAAATTGCTTGGGCACCTGTTAATTTTTAAGATTTTGACACATTCAGCTCAAATGTACAATCATGCGCTAAAAACGCATTTAAAGCAATAAAAAGGTGATTATGGCTGTCAAACCTAAACCAAACGTTGTGCACTCAAATCTTTTGCTGTATTTAGTTTATTTTGGCATCAGGATGATGATTCTAGCATGAAATTGCTTGGGCACCTGTTAATTTTTAAGATTTTGACACATTCAGCTCAAATGTACACAATTGCTGATTATGACTGTCAAATCTAAACCAAACGCTGTGCACTCAAATCTTTTGCTGTATTTAGTTTATTTTGGCATCCGGATGATGATTCTAGCATGAAATTGCTTGGGCACCTGTTAATTTTTAAGATTTTGACACATTCAGCTCAAATGTACACAATTGCTGATTATGGCTGTCAAACCTAAACCAAACGTTGTGCACTCAAATCTTTTGCTGTATTTAGTTTATTTTGGCATCCGGATGATGATTCTAGCATGAAATTGCTTGGGCACCTGTTAATTTTTAAGATTTTGACACAGTCAGCTCAAATGTACAATCATGCGCTAAAAACGCATTTAAAGCAATAAAAAGGTGATTATGGCTGTCAAACCTAAACCAAACGTTGTGCACTCAAACCTTTTGCTGTATTTAGTTTATTTTGGCATCCGGATGATGATTCTAGCATGAAATTGCTTGGGCACCTGTTAATTTTTAAGATTTTGACACATTCAGCTCAAATGTACAATCATGCGCTAAAAACGCATTTAAAGCAATAAAAAGGTGATTATGGCTGTCAAACCTAAACCAAACGTTGTGCACTCAAATCTTTTGCTGTATTTAGTTTATTTTGGCATCCGGATGATGATTCTAGCATGAAATTGCTTGGGCACCTGTTAATTTTTAAGATTTTGACACATTCAGCTCAAATGTACACAATTGCTGATTATGGCTGTCAAATCTAAACCAAACGTTGTGCACTCAAATCTTTCGCTGTATTTAGTTTATTTTGGCATCCGGATGATGATTCTAGCATGAAATTGCTTGGGCACCTGTTAATTTTTAAGATTTTGACACATTCAGCTCAAATGTATAATCATGCGCTAAAAACGCATTTAAAGCAATAAAAAGGTGATTATGGCTGTCAAACCTAAACCAAACGTTGTGCACTCAAACCTTTTGCTGTATTTAGTTTATTTTGGCATCCGGATGATGATTCTAGCATGAAATTGCTTGGGCACCTGTTAATTTTTAAGATTTTGACACATTCAGCTCAAATGTACAATCATGCGCTAAAAACGCATTTAAAGCAATAAAAAGGTGATTATGGCTGTCAAACCTAAACCAAACGTTGTGCACTCAAATCTTTTGCTGTATTTAGTTTATTTTGGCATCCGGATGATGATTCTAGCATGAAATTGCTTGGGCACCTGTTAATTTTTAAGATTTTGACACATTCAGCTCAAATGTACACAATTGCTGATTATGGCTGTCAAATCTAAACCAAACGTTGTGCACTCAAATCTTTTGCTGTATTTAGTTTATTTTGGCATCCGGATGATGATTCTAGCATGAAATTGCTTGGGCACCTGTTAATTTTTAAGATTTTGACACATTCAGCTCAAATGTACAATCATGCGCTAAAAACGCATTTAAAGCAATAAAAAGGTGATTATGGCTGTCAAACCTAAACCAAACGTTGTGCACTCAAACCTTTTGCTGTATTTAGTTTATTTTGGCATCCGGATGATGATTCTAGCATGAAATTGCTTGGGCACCTGTTAATTTTTAAGATTTTGACACATTCAGCTCAAATGTACAATCATGCGCTAAAAACGCATTTAAAGCAATAAAAAGGTGATTATGGCTGTCAAACCTAAACCAAACGTTGTGCACTCAAATCTTTTGCTGTATTTAGTTTATTTTGGCATCCGGATGATGATTCTAGCATGAAATTGCTTGGGCCCTGTTAATTTTTAAGATTTTGACACATTCAGCTCAAATGTACACAATTGCTGATTATGGCTGTCAAATCTAAACCAAACGTTGTGCACTCAAATCTTTTGCTGTATTTAGTTTATTTTGGCATCCGGATGATGATTCTAGCATGAAATTGCTTGGGCACCTGTTAATTTTTAAGATTTTGACACAGTCAGCTCAAATGTACAATCATGCGCTAAAAACGCATTTAAAGCAATAAAAAGGTGATTAT
Source organism: Festucalex cinctus (assembly GCF_051991245.1). Classification (NCBI taxonomy): domain Eukaryota; kingdom Metazoa; phylum Chordata; class Actinopteri; order Syngnathiformes; family Syngnathidae; genus Festucalex; species Festucalex cinctus. The sequence goes on along the minus strand of NC_135416.1, from coordinate 31,527,304 downwards.
GGCTGTCAAACCTAAACCAAACGTTGTGCACTCAAACCTTTTGCTGTATTTAGTTTATTTTGGCATCCGGATGATGATTCTAGCATGAAATTGCTTGGGCACCTGTTAATTTTTAAGATTTTGACACATTCAGCTCAAATGTACAATCATGCGCTAAAAACGCATTTAAAGCAATAAAAAGGTGATTATGGCTGTCAAACCTAAACCAAACGTTGTGCACTCAAATCTTTTGCTGTATTTAGTTTATTTTGGCATCAGGATGATGATTCTAGCATGAAATTGCTTGGGCACCTGTTAATTTTTAAGATTTTGACACATTCAGCTCAAATGTACACAATTGCTGATTATGGCTGTCAAATCTAAACCAAACGTTGTGCACTCAAATCTTTTGCTGTATTTAGTTTATTTTGGCATCCGGATGATGATTCTAGCATGAAATTGCTTGGGCACCTGTTAATTTTTAAGATTTTGACACATTCAGCTCAAATGTACACAATTGCTGATTATGGCTGTCAAATCTAAACCAAACGTTGTGCACTCAAATCTTTCGCTGTATTTAGTTTATTTTGGCATCCGGATGATGATTCTAGCATGAAATTGCTTGGGCACCTGTTAATTTTTAAGATTTTGACACATTCAGCTCAAATGTACAATCATGCGCTAAAAACGCATTTAAAGCAATAAAAAGGTGATTATGGCTGTCAAACCTAAACCAAACGTTGTGCACTCAAACCTTTTGCTGTATTTAGTTTATTTTGGCATCCGGATGATGATTCTAGCATGAAATTGCTTGGGCACCTGTTAATTTTTAAGATTTTGACACATTCAGCTCAAATGTACACAATTGCTGATTATGGCTGTCAAATCTAAACCAAACGCTGTGCACTCAAATCTTTTGCTGTATTTAGTTTATTTTGGCATCCGGATGATGATTCTAGCATGAAATTGCTTGGGCACCTGTTAATTTTTAAGATTTTGACACATTCAGCTCAAATGTACAATCATGCGCTAAAAACGCATTTAAAGCAATAAAAAGGTGATTATGGCTGTCAAACCTAAAGCAAACGTTGTGCACTCAAATCTTTTGCTGTATTTAGTTTATTTTGGCATCCGGATGATGATTCTAGCATGAAATTGCTTGGGCACCTGTTAATTTTTAAGATTTTGACACATTCAGCTCAAATGTACACAATTGCTGATTATGGCTGTCAAACCTAAACCAAACGTTGTGCACTCAAATCTTTTGCTGTATTTAGTTTATTTTGGCATCCGGATGATGATTCTAGCATGAAATTGCTTGGGCACCTGTTAATTTTTAAGATTTTGACACATTCAGCTCAAATGTACACAATTGCTGATTATGGCTGTCAAATCTAAACCAAACGTTGTGCACTCAAATCTTTTGCTGTATTTAGTTTATTTTGGCATCCGGATGATGATTCTAGCATGAAATTGCTTGGGCACCTGTTAATTTTTAAGATTTTGACACATTCAGCTCAAATGTACAATCATGCGCTAAAAACGCATTTAAAGCAATAAAAAGGTGATTATGGCTGTCAAACCTAAACCAAACGTTGTGCACTCAAATCTTTTGCTGTATTTAGTTTATTTTGGCATCCGGATGATGATTCTAGCATGAAATTGCTTGGGCACCTGTTAATTTTTAAGATTTTGACACATTCAGCTCAAATGTACAATCATGCTCTAAAAATGCATTTAAAGCAATAAAAAGGTGATTATGGCTGTCAAACCTAAACCAAACGTTGTGCACTCAAATCTTTTGCTGTATTTAGTTTATTTTGGCATCCGGATGATGATTCTAGCATGAAATTGCTTGGGCACCTGTTAATTTTTAAGATTTTGACACATTCAGCTCAAATGTACACAATTGCTGATTATGGCTGTCAAATCTAAACCAAACGTTGTGCACTCAAATCTTTTGCTGTATTTAGTTTATTTTGGCATCCGGATGATGATTCTAGCATGAAATTGCTTGGGCACCTGTTAATTTTTAAGATTTTGACACATTCAGCTCAAATGTACAATCATGCGCTAAAAACGCATTTAAAGCAATAAAAAGGTGATTATGGCTGTCAAACCTAAACCAAACGTTGTGCACCCAAATCTTTTGCTGTATTTAGTTTATTTTGGCATCCGGATGATGATTCTAGCATGAAATTGCTTGGGCACCTGTTAATTTTTAAGATTTTGACACATTCAGCTCAAATGTACACAATTGCTGATTATGGCTGTCAAATCTAAACCAAACGCTGTGCACTCAAATCTTTTGCTGTATTTAGTTTATTTTGGCATCCGGATGATGATTCTAGCATGAAATTGCTTGGGCACCTGTTAATTTTTAAGATTTTGACACATTCAGCTCAAATGTACACAATTGCTGATTATGGCTGTCAAACCTAAACCAAACGTTGTGCACTCAAATCTTTTGCTGTATTTAGTTTATTTTGGCATCCGGATGATGATTCTAGCATGAAATTGCTTGGGCACCTGTTAATTTTTAAGATTTTGACACAGTCAGCTCAAATGTACAATCATGCGCTAAAAACGCATTTAAAGCAATAAAAAGGTGATTATGGCTGTCAAACCTAAACCAAACGTTGTGCACTCAAACCTTTTGCTGTATTTAGTTTATTTTGGCATCCGGATGATGATTCTAGCATGAAATTGCTTGGGCACCTGTTAATTTTTAAGATTTTGACACATTCAGCTCAAATGTACAATCATGCGCTAAAAACGCATTTAAAGCAATAAAAAGGTGATTATGGCTGTCAAACCTAAACCAAACGTTGTGCACTCAAATCTTTTGCTGTATTTAGTTTATTTTGGCATCCGGATGATGATTCTAGCATGAAATTGCTTGGGCACCTGTTAATTTTTAAGATTTTGACACATTCAGCTCAAATGTACACAATTGCTGATTATGGCTGTCAAATCTAAACCAAACGTTGTGCACTCAAATCTTTTGCTGTATTTAGTTTATTTTGGCATCCGGATGATGATTCTAGCATGAAATTGCTTGGGCACCTGTTAATTTTTAAGATTTTGACACATTCAGCTCAAATGTACAATCATGCGCTAAAAACGCATTTAAAGCAATAAAAAGGTGATTATGGCTGTCAAACCTAAACCAAACGTTGTGCACTCAAACCTTTTGCTGTATTTAGTTTATTTTGGCATCCGGATGATGATTCTAGCATGAAATTGCTTGGGCACCTGTTAATTTTTAAGATTTTGACACATTCAGCTCAAATGTACAATCATGCGCTAAAAACGCATTTAAAGCAATAAAAAGGTGATTATGGCTGTCAAACCTAAACCAAACGTTGTGCACTCAAATCTTTTGCTGTATTTAGTTTATTTTGGCATCCGGATGATGATTCTAGCATGAAATTGCTTGGGCCCTGTTAATTTTTAAGATTTTGACACATTCAGCTCAAATGTACACAATTGCTGATTATGGCTGTCAAATCTAAACCAAACGTTGTGCACTCAAATCTTTTGCTGTATTTAGTTTATTTTGGCATCCGGATGATGATTCTAGCATGAAATTGCTTGGGCACCTGTTAATTTTTAAGATTTTGACACAGTCAGCTCAAATGTACAATCATGCGCTAAAAACGCATTTAAAGCAATAAAAAGGTGATTATGGCTGTCAAACCTAAACCAAACGTTGTGCACTCAAACCTTTTGCTGTATTTAGTTTATTTTGGCATCCGGATGATGATTCTAGCATGAAATTGCTTGGGCACCTGTTAATTTTTAAGATTTTGACACATTCAGCTCAAATGTACAATCATGCGCTAAAAACGCATTTAAAGCAATAAAAAGGTGATTATGGCTGTCAAACCTAAACCAAACGTTGTGCACTCAAATCTTTTGCTGTATTTAGTTTATTTTGGCATCCGGATGATGATTCTAGCATGAAATTGCTTGGGCACCTGTTAATTTTTAAGATTTTGACACATTCAGCTCAAATGTACACAATTGCTGATTATGGCTGTCAAATCTAAACCAAACGTTGTGCACTCAAATCTTTTGCTGTATTTAGTTTATTTTGGCATCCGGATGATGATTCTAGCATGAAATTGCTTGGGCACCTGTTAATTTTTAAGATTTTGACACATTCAGCTCAAATGTACACAATTGCTGATTATGGCTGTCAAATCTAAACCAAACGTTGTGCACTCAAATCTTTCGCTGTATTTAGTTTATTTTGGCATCCGGATGATGATTCTAGCATGAAATTGCTTGGGCACCTGTTAATTTTTAAGATTTTGACACATTCAGCTCAAATGTACAATCATGCGCTAAAAACGCATTTAAAGCAATAAAAAGGTGATTATGGCTGTCAAACCTAAACCAAACGTTGTGCACTCAAATCTTTTGCTGTATTTAGTTTATTTTGGCATCCGGATGATGATTCTAGCATGAAATTGCTTGGGCACCTGTTAATTTTTAAGATTTTGACACATTCAGCTCAAATGTACAATCATGCGCTAAAAACGCATTTAAAGCAATAAAAAGGTGATTATGGCTGTCAAACCTAAACCAAACGTTGTGCACTCAAATCTTTTGCTGTATTTAGTTTATTTTGGCATCCGGATGATGATTCTAGCATGAAATTGCTTGGGCACCTGTTAATTTTTAAGATTTTGACACATTCAGCTCAAATGTACACAATTGCTGATTATGGCTGTCAAATCTAAACCAAACGTTGTGCACTCAAATCTTTTGCTGTATTTAGTTTATTTTGGCATCCGGATGATGATTCTAGCATGAAATTGCTTGGGCACCTGTTAATTTTTAAGATTTTGACACATTCAGCTCAAATGTACAATCATGCGCTAAAAACGCATTTAAAGCAATAAAAAGGTGATTATGGCTGTCAAACCTAAACCAAACGTTGTGCACTCAAATCTTTTGCTGTATTTAGTTTATTTTGGCATCCGGATGATGATTCTAGCATGAAATTGCTTGGGCACCTGTTAATTTTTAAGATTTTGACACAGTCAGCTCAAATGTACAATCATGCGCTAAAAACGCATTTAAAGCAATAAAAAGGTGATTATGGCTGTCAAACCTAAACCAAACGTTGTGCACTCAAACCTTTTGCTGTATTTAGTTTATTTTGGCATCCGGATGATGATTCTAGCATGAAATTGCTTGGGCACCTGTTAATTTTTAAGATTTTGACACATTCAGCTCAAATGTACAATCATGCGCTAAAAACGCATTTAAAGCAATAAAAAGGTGATTATGGCTGTCAAACCTAAACCAAACGTTGTGCACTCAAATCTTTTGCTGTATTTAGTTTATTTTGGCATCCGGATGATGATTCTAGCATGAAATTGCTTGGGCACCTGTTAATTTTTAAGATTTTGACACATTCAGCTCAAATGTACACAATTGCTGATTATGGCTGTCAAATCTAAACCAAACGTTGTGCACTCAAATCTTTTGCTGTATTTAGTTTATTTTGGCATCCGGATGATGATTCTAGCATGAAATTGCTTGGGCACCTGTTAATTTTTAAGATTTTGACACATTCAGCTCAAATGTACAATCATGCGCTAAAAACGCATTTAAAGCAATAAAAAGGTGATTATGGCTGTCAAACCTAAACCAAACGTTGTGCACTCAAATCTTTTGCTGTATTTAGTTTATTTTGGCATCCGGATGATGATTCTAGCATGAAATTGCTTGGGCACCTGTTAATTTTTAAGATTTTGACACATTCAGCTCAAATGTACACAATTGCTGATTATGGCTGTCAAACCTAAACCAAACGTTGTGCACTCAAATCTTTTGCTGTATTTAGTTTATTTTGGCATCCGGATGATGATTCTAGCATGAAATTGCTTGGGCACCTGTTAATTTTTAAGATTTTGACACATTCAGCTCAAATGTACACAATTGCTGATTATGGCTGTCAAATCTAAACCAAACGTTGTGCACTCAAATCTTTTGCTGTATTTAGTTTATTTTGGCATCCGGATGATGATTCTAGCATGAAATTGCTTGGGCACCTGTTAATTTTTAAGATTTTGACACATTCAGCTCAAATGTACAATCATGCGCTAAAAACGCATTTAAAGCAATAAAAAGGTGATTATGGCTGTCAAACCTAAACCAAACGTTGTGCACTCAAATCTTTTGCTGTATTTAGTTTATTTTGGCATCCGGATGATGATTCTAGCATGAAATTGCTTGGGCACCTGTTAATTTTTAAGATTTTGACACATTCAGCTCAAATGTACAATCATGCTCTAAAAATGCATTTAAAGCAATAAAAAGGTGATTATGGCTGTCAAACCTAAACCAAACGTTGTGCACTCAAATCTTTTGCTGTATTTAGTTTATTTTGGCATCCGGATGATGATTCTAGCATGAAATTGCTTGGGCACCTGTTAATTTTTAAGATTTTGACACATTCAGCTCAAATGTACACAATTGCTGATTATGGCTGTCAAATCTAAACCAAACGTTGTGCACTCAAATCTTTTGCTGTATTTAGTTTATTTTGGCATCCGGATGATGATTCTAGCATGAAATTGCTTGGGCACCTGTTAATTTTTAAGATTTTGACACATTCAGCTCAAATGTACAATCATGCGCTAGAAACGCATTTAAAGCAATAAAAAGGTGATTATGGCTGTCAAACCTAAACCAAACGTTGTGCACCCAAATCTTTTGCTGTATTTAGTTTATTTTGGCATCCGGATGATGATTCTAGCATGAAATTGCTTGGGCACCTGTTAATTTTTAAGATTTTGACACATTCAGCTCAAATGTACACAATTGCTGATTATGGCTGTCAAATCTAAACCAAACGCTGTGCACTCAAATCTTTTGCTGTATTTAGTTTATTTTGGCATCCGGATGATGATTCTAGCATGAAATTGCTTGGGCACCTGTTAATTTTTAAGATTTTGACACATTCAGCTCAAATGTACACAATTGCTGATTATGGCTGTCAAACCTAAACCAAACGTTGTGCACTCAAATCTTTTGCTGTATTTAGTTTATTTTGGCATCCGGATGATGATTCTAGCATGAAATTGCTTGGGCACCTGTTAATTTTTAAGATTTTGACACATTCAGCTCAAATGTACAATCATGCTCTAAAAATGCATTTAAAGCAATAAAAAGGTGATTATGGCTGTCAAACCTAAACCAAACGTTGTGCACTCAAATCTTTTGCTGTATTTAGTTTATTTTGGCATCCGGATGATGATTCTAGCATGAAATTGCTTGGGCACCTGTTAATTTTTAAGATTTTGACACATTCAGCTCAAACGTACACAATTGCTGATTATGGCTGTCAAATCTAAACCAAACGTTGTGCACTCAAATCTTTTGCTGTATTTAGTTTATTTTGGCATCCGGATGATGATTCTAGCATGAAATTGCTTGGGCACCTGTTAATTTTTAAGATTTTGACACATTCAGCTCAAATGTACAATCATGCGCTAAAAACGCATTTAAAGCAATAAAAAGGTGATTATGGCTGTCAAACCTAAACCAAACGTTGTGCACCCAAATCTTTTGCTGTATTTAGTTTATTTTGGCATCCGGATGATGATTCTAGCATGAAATTGCTTGGGCACCTGTTAATTTTTAAGATTTTGACACATTCAGCTCAAATGTACACAATTGCTGATTATGGCTGTCAAATCTAAACCAAACGCTGTGCACTCAAATCTTTTGCTGTATTTAGTTTATTTTGGCATCCGGATGATGATTCTAGCATGAAATTGCTTGGGCACCTGTTAATTTTTAAGATTTTGACACATTCAGCTCAAATGTACACAATTGCTGATTATGGCTGTCAAACCTAAACCAAACGTTGTGCACTCAAATCTTTTGCTGTATTTAGTTTATTTTGGCACCCGGATGATGATTCTAGCATGAAATTGCTTGGGCACCTGTTAATTTTTAAGATTTTGACACAGTCAGCTCAAATGTACAATCATGCGCTAAAAACGCATTTAAAGCAATAAAAAGGTGATTATGGCTGTCAAACCTAAACCAAACGTTGTGCACTCAAACCTTTTGCTGTATTTAGTTTATTTTGGCATCCGGATGATGATTCTAGCATGAAATTGCTTGGGCACCTGTTAATTTTTAAGATTTTGACACATTCAGCTCAAATGTACAATCATGCGCTAAAAACGCATTTAAAGCAATAAAAAGGTGATTATGGCTGTCAAACCTAAACCAAACGTTGTGCACTCAAATCTTTTGCTGTATTTAGTTTATTTTGGCATCCGGATGATGATTCTAGCATGAAATTGCTTGGGCACCTGTTAATTTTTAAGATTTTGACACATTCAGCTCAAATGTACAATCATGCGCTAAAAACGCATTTAAAGCAATAAAAAGGTGATTATGGCTGTCAAACCTAAACCAAACGTTGTGCACTCAAATCTTTTGCTGTATTTAGTTTATTTTGGCATCCGGATGATGATTCTAGCATGAAATTGCTTGGGCACCTGTTAATTTTTAAGATTTTGACACATTCAGCTCAAATGTACACAATTGCTGATTATGGCTGTCAAATCTAAACCAAACGTTGTGCACTCAAATCTTTTGCTGTATTTAGTTTATTTTGGCATCCGGATGATGATTCTAGCATGAAATTGCTTGGGCACCTGTTAATTTTTAAGATTTTGACACATTCAGCTCAAATGTACACAATTGCTGATTATGGCTGTCAAATCTAAACCAAACGTTGTGCACTCAAATCTTTCGCTGTATTTAGTTTATTTTGGCATCCGGATGATGATTCTAGCATGAAATTGCTTGGGCACCTGTTAATTTTTAAGATTTTGACACATTCAGCTCAAATGTACAATCATGCGCTAAAAACGCATTTAAAGCAATAAAAAGGTGATTATGGCTGTCAAACCTAAACCAAACGTTGTGCACTCAAATCTTTTGCTGTATTTAGTTTATTTTGGCATCCGGATGATGATTCTAGCATGAAATTGCTTGGGCACCTGTTAATTTTTAAGATTTTGACACATTCAGCTCAAATGTACAATCATGCGCTAAAAACGCATTTAAAGCAATAAAAAGGTGATTATGGCTGTCAAACCTAAACCAAACGTTGTGCACTCAAATCTTTTGCTGTATTTAGTTTATTTTGGCATCCGGATGATGATTCTAGCATGAAATTGCTTGGGCACCTGTTAATTTTTAAGATTTTGACACATTCAGCTCAAATGTACACAATTGCTGATTATGGCTGTCAAATCTAAACCAAACGTTGTGCACTCAAATCTTTTGCTGTATTTAGTTTATTTTGGCATCCGGATGATGATTCTAGCATGAAATTGCTTGGGCACCTGTTAATTTTTAAGATTTTGACACATTCAGCTCAAATGTACAATCATGCGCTAAAAACGCATTTAAAGCAATAAAAAGGTGATTATGGCTGTCAAACCTAAACCAAACGTTGTGCACTCAAATCTTTTGCTGTATTTAGTTTATTTTGGCATCCGGATGATGATTCTAGCATGAAATTGCTTGGGCACCTGTTAATTTTTAAGATTTTGACACAGTCAGCTCAAATGTACAATCATGCGCTAAAAACGCATTTAAAGCAATAAAAAGGTGATTATGGCTGTCAAACCTAAACCAAACGTTGTGCACTCAAACCTTTTGCTGTATTTAGTTTATTTTGGCATCCGGATGATGATTCTAGCATGAAATTGCTTGGGCACCTGTTAATTTTTAAGATTTTGACACATTCAGCTCAAATGTACAATCATGCGCTAAAAACGCATTTAAAGCAATAAAAAGGTGATTATGGCTGTCAAACCTAAACCAAACGTTGTGCACTCAAATCTTTTGCTGTATTTAGTTTATTTTGGCATCCGGATGATGATTCTAGCATGAAATTGCTTGGGCACCTGTTAATTTTTAAGATTTTGACACATTCAGCTCAAATGTACACAATTGCTGATTATGGCTGTCAAATCTAAACCAAACGTTGTGCACTCAAATCTTTTGCTGTATTTAGTTTATTTTGGCATCCGGATGATGATTCTAGCATGAAATTGCTTGGGCACCTGTTAATTTTTAAGATTTTGACACATTCAGCTCAAATGTACACAATTGCTGATTATGGCTGTCAAATCTAAACCAAACGTTGTGCACTCAAATCTTTCGCTGTATTTAGTTTATTTTGGCATCCGGATGATGATTCTAGCATGAAATTGCTTGGGCACCTGTTATTTTTTAAGATTTTGACACATTCAGCTCAAATGTACAATCATGCGCTAAAAACGCATTTAAAGCAATAAAAAGGTGATTATGGCTGTCAAACCTAAACCAAACGTTGTGCACTCAAACCTTTTGCTGTATTTAGTTTATTTTGGCATCCGGATGATGATTCTAGCATGAAATTGCTTGGGCACCTGTTAATTTTTAAGATTTTGACACATTCAGCTCAAATGTACACAATTGCTGATTATGGCTGTCAAATCTAAACCAAACGCTGTGCACTCAAATCTTTTGCTGTATTTAGTTTATTTTGGCATCCGGATGATGATTCTAGCATGAAATTGCTTGGGCACCTGTTAATTTTTAAGATTTTGACACATTCAGCTCAAATGTACAATCATGCGCTAAAAACGCATTTAAAGCAATAAAAAGGTGATTATGGCTGTCAAACCTAAACCAAACGTTGTGCACTCAAATCTTTTGCTGTATTTAGTTTATTTTGGCATCCGGATGATGATTCTAGCATGAAATTGCTTGGGCACCTGTTAATTTTTAAGATTTTGACACATTCAGCTCAAATGTACACAATTGCTGATTATGGCTGTCAAACCTAAACCAAACGTTGTGCACTCAAATCTTTTGCTGTATTTAGTTTATTTTGGCATCCGGATGATGATTCTAGCATGAAATTGCTTGGGCACCTGTTAATTTTTAAGATTTTGACACATTCAGCTCAAATGTACACAATTGCTGATTATGGCTGTCAAATCTAAACCAAACGTTGTGCACTCAAATCTTTTGCTGTATTTAGTTTATTTTGGCATCCGGATGATGATTCTAGCATGAAATTGCTTGGGCACCTGTTAATTTTTAAGATTTTGACACATTCAGCTCAAATGTACAATCATGCGCTAAAAACGCATTTAAAGCAATAAAAAGGTGATTATGGCTGTCAAACCTAAACCAAACGTTGTGCACTCAAATCTTTTGCTGTATTTAGTTTATTTTGGCATCCGGATGATGATTCTAGCATGAAATTGCTTGGGCACCTGTTAATTTTTAAGATTTTGACACATTCAGCTCAAATGTACAATCATGCTCTAAAAATGCATTTAAAGCAATAAAAAGGTGATTATGGCTGTCAAACCTAAACCAAACGTTGTGCACTCAAATCTTTTGCTGTATTTAGTTTATTTTGGCATCCGGATGATGATTCTAGCATGAAATTGCTTGGGCACCTGTTAATTTTTAAGATTTTGACACATTCAGCTCAAATGTACACAATTGCTGATTATGGCTGTCAAATCTAAACCAAACGTTGTGCACTCAAATCTTTTGCTGTATTTAGTTTATTTTGGCATCCGGATGATGATTCTAGCATGAAATTGCTTGGGCACCTGTTAATTTTTAAGATTTTGACACATTCAGCTCAAATGTACAATCATGCGCTAAAAACGCATTTAAAGCAATAAAAAGGTGATTATGGCTGTCAAACCTAAACCAAACGTTGTGCACCCAAATCTTTTGCTGTATTTAGTTTATTTTGGCATCCGGATGATGATTCTAGCATGAAATTGCTTGGGCACCTGTTAATTTTTAAGATTTTGACACATTCAGCTCAAATGTACACAATTGCTGATTATGGCTGTCAAATCTAAACCAAACGCTGTGCACTCAAATCTTTTGCTGTATTTAGTTTATTTTGGCATCCGGATGATGATTCTAGCATGAAATTGCTTGGGCACCTGTTAATTTTTAAGATTTTGACACATTCAGCTCAAATGTACACAATTGCTGATTATGGCTGTCAAACCTAAACCAAACGTTGTGCACTCAAATCTTTTGCTGTATTTAGTTTATTTTGGCATCCGGATGATGATTCTAGCATGAAATTGCTTGGGCACCTGTTAATTTTTAAGATTTTGACACATTCAGCTCAAATGTACAATCATGCTCTAAAAATGCATTTAAAGCAATAAAAAGGTGATTATGGCTGTCAAACCTAAACCAAACGTTGTGCACTCAAATCTTTTGCTGTATTTAGTTTATTTTGGCATCCGGATGATGATTCTAGCATGAAATTGCTTGGGCACCTGTTAATTTTTAAGATTTTGACACATTCAGCTCAAATGTACACAATTGCTGATTATGGCTGTCAAATCTAAACCAAACGTTGTGCACTCAAATCTTTTGCTGTATTTAGTTTATTTTGGCATCCGGATGATGATTCTAGCATGAAATTGCTTGGGCACCTGTTAATTTTTAAGATTTTGACACATTCAGCTCAAATGTACAATCATGCGCTAAAAACGCATTTAAAGCAATAAAAAGGTGATTATGGCTGTCAAACCTAAACCAAACGTTGTGCACCCAAATCTTTTGCTGTATTTAGTTTATTTTGGCATCCGGATGATGATTCTAGCATGAAATTGCTTGGGCACCTGTTAATTTTTAAGATTTTGACACATTCAGCTCAAATGTACACAATTGCTGATTATGGCTGTCAAATCTAAACCAAACGCTGTGCACTCAAATCTTTTGCTGTATTTAGTTTATTTTGGCATCCGGATGATGATTCTAGCATGAAATTGCTTGGGCACCTGTTAATTTTTAAGATTTTGACACATTCAGCTCAAATGTACACAATTGCTGATTATGGCTGTCAAACCTAAACCAAACGTTGTGCACTCAAATCTTTTGCTGTATTTAGTTTATTTTGGCACCCGGATGATGATTCTAGCATGAAATTGCTTGGGCACCTGTTAATTTTTAAGATTTTGACACAGTCAGCTCAAATGTACAATCATGCGCTAAAAACGCATTTAAAGCAATAAAAAGGTGATTATGGCTGTCAAACCTAAACCAAACGTTGTGCACTCAAACCTTTTGCTGTATTTAGTTTATTTTGGCATCCGGATGATGATTCTAGCATGAAATTGCTTGGGCACCTGTTAATTTTTAAGATTTTGACACATTCAGCTCAAATGTACAATCATGCGCTAAAAACGCATTTAAAGCAATAAAAAGGTGATTATGGCTGTCAAACCTAAACCAAACGTTGTGCACTCAAATCTTTTGCTGTATTTAGTTTATTTTGGCATCCGGATGATGATTCTAGCATGAAATTGCTTGGGCACCTGTTAATTTTTAAGATTTTGACACATTCAGCTCAAATGTACACAATTGCTGATTATGGCTGTCAAATCTAAACCAAACGTTGTGCACTCAAATCTTTTGCTGTATTTAGTTTATTTTGGCATCCGGATGATGATTCTAGCATGAAATTGCTTGGGCACCTGTTAATTTTTAAGATTTTGACACATTCAGCTCAAATGTACACAATTGCTGATTATGGCTGTCAAATCTAAACCAAACGTTGTGCACTCAAATCTTTCGCTGTATTTAGTTTATTTTGGCATCCGGATGATGATTCTAGCATGAAATTGCTTGGGCACCTGTTAATTTTTAAGATTTTGACACATTCAGCTCAAATGTACAATCATGCGCTAAAAACGCATTTAAAGCAATAAAAAGGTGATTATGGCTGTCAAACCTAAACCAAACGTTGTGCACTCAAATCTTTTGCTGTATTTAGTTTATTTTGGCATCCGGATGATGATTCTAGCATGAAATTGCTTGGGCACCTGTTAATTTTTAAGATTTTGACACATTCAGCTCAAATGTACACAATTGCTGATTATGGCTGTCAAACCTAAACCAAACGTTGTGCACTCAAATCTTTTGCTGTATTTAGTTTATTTTGGCATCCGGATGATGATTCTAGCATGAAATTGCTTGGGCACCTGTTAATTTTTAAGATTTTGACACATTCAGCTCAAATGTACACAATTGCTGATTATGGCTGTCAAATCTAAACCAAACGTTGTGCACTCAAATCTTTTGCTGTATTTAGTTTATTTTGGCATCCGGATGATGATTCTAGCATGAAATTGCTTGGGCACCTGTTAATTTTTAAGATTTTGACACATTCAGCTCAAATGTACAATCATGCGCTAAAAACGCATTGAAAGCAATAAAAAGGTGATTATGGCTGTCAAACCTAAACCAAACGTTGTGCACTCAAATCTTTTGCTGTATTTAGTTTATTTTGGCATCCGGATGATGATTCTAGCATGAAATTGCTTGGGCACCTGTTAATTTTTAAGATTTTGACACATTCAGCTCAAATGTACAATCATGCGCTAAAAACGCATTTAAAGCAATAAAAAGGTGATTATGGCTGTCAAACCTAAACCAAACGTTGTGCAATCAAATCTTTTGCTGTATTTAGTTTATTTTGGCATCCGGATGATGATTCTAGCATGAAATTGCTTGGGCACCTGTTAATTTTTAAGATTTTGACACATTCAGCTCAAATGTACACAATTGCTGATTATGGCTGTCAAATCTAAACCAAACGTTGTGCACTCAAATCTTTTGCTGTATTTAGTTTATTTTGGCATCCGGATGATGATTCTAGCATGAAATTGCTTGGGCACCTGTTAATTTTTAAGATTTTGACACATTCAGCTCAAATGTACAATCATGCGCTAAAAACGCATTTAAAGCAATAAAAAGGTGATTATGGCTGTCAAACCTAAACCAAACGTTGTGCACCCAAATCTTTTGCTGTATTTAGTTTATTTTGGCATCCGGATGATGATTCTAGCATGAAATTGCTTGGGCACCTGTTAATTTTTAAGATTTTGACACATTCAGCTCAAATGTACACAATTGCTGATTATGGCTGTCAAATCTAAACCAAACGCTGTGCACTCAAATCTTTTGCTGTATTTAGTTTATTTTGGCATCCGGATGATGATTCTAGCATGAAATTGCTTGGGCACCTGTTAATTTTTAAGATTTTGACACATTCAGCTCAAATGTACACAATTGCTGATTATGGCTGTCAAACCTAAACCAAACGTTGTGCACTCAAATCTTTTGCTGTATTTAGTTTATTTTGGCATCCGGATGATGATTCTAGCATGAAATTGCTTGGGCACCTGTTAATTTTTAAGATTTTGACACAGTCAGCTCAAATGTACAATCATGCGCTAAAAACGCATTTAAAGCAATAAAAAGGTGATTATGGCTGTCAAACCTAAACCAAACGTTGTGCACTCAAACCTTTTGCTGTATTTAGTTTATTTTGGCATCCGGATGATGATTCTAGCATGAAATTGCTTGGGCACCTGTTAATTTTTAAGATTTTGACACATTCAGCTCAAATGTACAATCATGCGCTAAAAACGCATTTAAAGCAATAAAAAGGTGATTATGGCTGTCAAACCTAAACCAAACGTTGTGCACTCAAATCTTTTGCTGTATTTAGTTTATTTTGGCATCCGGATGATGATTCTAGCATGAAATTGCTTGGGCACCTGTTAATTTTTAAGATTTTGACACATTCAGCTCAAATGTACACAATTGCTGATTATGGCTGTCAAATCTAAACCAAACGTTGTGCACTCAAATCTTTTGCTGTATTTAGTTTATTTTGGCATCCGGATGATGATTCTAGCATGAAATTGCTTGGGCACCTGTTAATTTTTAAGATTTTGACACATTCAGCTCAAATGTACACAATTGCTGATTATGGCTGTCAAATCTAAACCAAACGTTGTGCACTCAAATCTTTCGCTGTATTTAGTTTATTTTGGCATCCGGATGATGATTCTAGCATGAAATTGCTTGGGCACCTGTTAATTTTTAAGATTTTGACACATTCAGCTCAAATGTACAATCATGCGCTAAAAACGCATTTAAAGCAATAAAAAGGTGATTATGGCTGTCAAACCTAAACCAAACGTTGTGCACTCAAACCTTTTGCTGTATTTAGTTTATTTTGGCATCCGGATGATGATTCTAGCATGAAATTGCTTGGGCACCTGTTAATTTTTAAGATTTTGACACATTCAGCTCAAATGTACAATCATGCGCTAAAAACGCATTTAAAGCAATAAAAAGGTGATTATGGCTGTCAAACCTAAACCAAACGTTGTGCACTCAAATCTTTTGCTGTATTTAGTTTATTTTGGCATCCGGATGATGATTCTAGCATGAAATTGCTTGGGCACCTGTTAATTTTTAAGATTTTGACACATTCAGCTCAAATGTACACAATTGCTGATTATGGCTGTCAAATCTAAACCAAACGTTGTGCACTCAAATCTTTTGCTGTATTTAGTTTATTTTGGCATCCGGATGATGATTCTAGCATGAAATTGCTTGGGCACCTGTTAATTTTTAAGATTTTGACACATTCAGCTCAAATGTACAATCATGCGCTAAAAACGCATTGAAAGCAATAAAAAGGTGATTATGGCTGTCAAACCTAAACCAAACGTTGTGCACTCAAATCTTTTGCTGTATTTAGTTTATTTTGGCATCCGGATGATGATTCTAGCATGAAATTGCTTGGGCACCTGTTAATTTTTAAGATTTTGACACATTCAGCTCAAATGTACAATCATGCGCTAAAAACGCATTTAAAGCAATAAAAAGGTGATTATGGCTGTCAAACCTAAACCAAACGTTGTGCAATCAAATCTTTTGCTGTATTTAGTTTATTTTGGCATCCGGATGATGATTCTAGCATGAAATTGCTTGGGCACCTGTTAATTTTTAAGATTTTGACACATTCAGCTCAAATGTACACAATTGCTGATTATGGCTGTCAAATCTAAACCAAACGTTGTGCACTCAAATCTTTTGCTGTATTTAGTTTATTTTGGCATCCGGATGATGATTCTAGCATGAAATTGCTTGGGCACCTGTTAATTTTTAAGATTTTGACACATTCAGCTCAAATGTACAATCATGCGCTAAAAACGCATTTAAAGCAATAAAAAGGTGATTATGGCTGTCAAACCTAAACCAAACGTTGTGCACCCAAATCTTTTGCTGTATTTAGTTTATTTTGGCATCCGGATGATGATTCTAGCATGAAATTGCTTGGGCACCTGTTAATTTTTAAGATTTTGACACATTCAGCTCAAATGTACACAATTGCTGATTATGGCTGTCAAATCTAAACCAAACGCTGTGCACTCAAATCTTTTGCTGTATTTAGTTTATTTTGGCATCCGGATGATGATTCTAGCATGAAATTGCTTGGGCACCTGTTAATTTTTAAGATTTTGACACATTCAGCTCAAATGTACACAATTGCTGATTATGGCTGTCAAACCTAAACCAAACGTTGTGCACTCAAATCTTTTGCTGTATTTAGTTTATTTTGGCATCCGGATGATGATTCTAGCATGAAATTGCTTGGGCACCTGTTAATTTTTAAGATTTTGACACAGTCAGCTCAAATGTACAATCATGCGCTAAAAACGCATTTAAAGCAATAAAAAGGTGATTATGGCTGTCAAACCTAAACCAAACGTTGTGCACTCAAACCTTTTGCTGTATTTAGTTTATTTTGGCATCCGGATGATGATTCTAGCATGAAATTGCTTGGGCACCTGTTAATTTTTAAGATTTTGACACATTCAGCTCAAATGTACAATCATGCGCTAAAAACGCATTTAAAGCAATAAAAAGGTGATTATGGCTGTCAAACCTAAACCAAACGTTGTGCACTCAAATCTTTTGCTGTATTTAGTTTATTTTGGCATCCGGATGATGATTCTAGCATGAAATTGCTTGGGCACCTGTTAATTTTTAAGATTTTGACACATTCAGCTCAAATGTACACAATTGCTGATTATGGCTGTCAAACCTAAACCAAACGTTGTGCACTCAAATCTTTTGCTGTATTTAGTTTATTTTGGCATCCGGATGATGATTCTAGCATGAAATTGCTTGGGCACCTGTTAATTTTTAAGATTTTGACACATTCAGCTCAAATGTACACAATTGCTGATTATGGCTGTCAAATCTAAACCAAACGTTGTGCACTCAAATCTTTTGCTGTATTTAGTTTATTTTGGCATCCGGATGATGATTCTAGCATGAAATTGCTTGGGCACCTGTTAATTTTTAAGATTTTGACACATTCAGCTCAAATGTACAATCATGCGCTAAAAACGCATTGAAAGCAATAAAAAGGTGATTATGGCTGTCAAACCTAAACCAAACGTTGTGCACTCAAATCTTTTGCTGTATTTAGTTTATTTTGGCATCCGGATGATGATTCTAGCATGAAATTGCTTGGGCACCTGTTAATTTTTAAGATTTTGACACATTCAGCTCAAATGTACAATCATGCGCTAAAAACGCATTTAAAGCAATAAAAAGGTGATTATGGCTGTCAAACCTAAACCAAACGTTGTGCAATCAAATCTTTTGCTGTATTTAGTTTATTTTGGCATCCGGATGATGATTCTAGCATGAAATTGCTTGGGCACCTGTTAATTTTTAAGATTTTGACACATTCAGCTCAAATGTACACAATTGCTGATTATGGCTGTCAAATCTAAACCAAACGTTGTGCACTCAAATCTTTTGCTGTATTTAGTTTATTTTGGCATCCGGATGATGATTCTAGCATGAAATTGCTTGGGCACCTGTTAATTTTTAAGATTTTGACACATTCAGCTCAAATGTACAATCATGCGCTAAAAACGCATTTAAAGCAATAAAAAGGTGATTATGGCTGTCAAACCTAAACCAAACGTTGTGCACCCAAATCTTTTGCTGTATTTAGTTTATTTTGGCATCCGGATGATGATTCTAGCATGAAATTGCTTGGGCACCTGTTAATTTTTAAGATTTTGACACATTCAGCTCAAATGTACACAATTGCTGATTATGGCTGTCAAATCTAAACCAAACGCTGTGCACTCAAATCTTTTGCTGTATTTAGTTTATTTTGGCATCCGGATGATGATTCTAGCATGAAATTGCTTGGGCACCTGTTAATTTTTAAGATTTTGACACATTCAGCTCAAATGTACACAATTGCTGATTATGTCTGTCAAACCTAAACCAAACGTTGTGCACTCAAATCTTTTGCTGTATTTAGTTTATTTTGGCATCCGGATGATGATTCTAGCATGAAATTGCTTGGGCACCTGTTAATTTTTAAGATTTTGACACAGTCAGCTCAAATGTACAATCATGCGCTAAAAACGCATTTAAAGCAATAAAAAGGTGATTATGGCTGTCAAACCTAAACCAAACGTTGTGCACTCAAACCTTTTGCTGTATTTAGTTTATTTTGGCATCCGGATGATGATTCTAGCATGAAATTGCTTGGGCACCTGTTAATTTTTAAGATTTTGACACATTCAGCTCAAATGTACAATCATGCGCTAAAAACGCATTTAAAGCAATAAAAAGGTGATTATGGCTGTCAAACCTAAACCAAACGTTGTGCACTCAAATCTTTTGCTGTATTTAGTTTATTTTGGCATCCGGATGATGATTCTAGCATGAAATTGCTTGGGCACCTGTTAATTTTTAAGATTTTGACACATTCAGCTCAAATGTACACAATTGCTGATTATGGCTGTCAAATCTAAACCAAACGTTGTGCACTCAAATCTTTTGCTGTATTTAGTTTATTTTGGCATCCGGATGATGATTCTAGCATGAAATTGCTTGGGCACCTGTTAATTTTTAAGATTTTGACACATTCAGCTCAAATGTACACAATTGCTGATTATGGCTGTCAAATCTAAACCAAACGTTGTGCACTCAAATCTTTTGCTGTATTTAGTTTATTTTGGCATCCGGATGATGATTCTAGCATGAAATTGCTTGGGCACCTGTTAATTTTTAAGATTTTGACACATTCAGCTCAAATGTACACAATTGCTGATTATGGCTGTCAAACCTAAACCAAACGTTGTGCACTCAAATCTTTTGCTGTATTTAGTTTATTTTGGCATCCGGATGATGATTCTAGCATGAAATTGCTTGGGCACCTGTTAATTTTTAAGATTTTGACACATTCAGCTCAAATGTACACAATTGCTGATTATGGCTGTCAAATCTAAACCAAACGTTGTGCACTCAAATCTTTTGCTGTATTTAGTTTATTTTGGCATCCGGATGATGATTCTAGCATGAAATTGCTTGGGCACCTGTTAATTTTTAAGATTTTGACACATTCAGCTCAAATGTACAATCATGCGCTAAAAACGCATTGAAAGCAATAAAAAGGTGATTATGGCTGTCAAACCTAAACCAAACGTTGTGCACTCAAATCTTTTGCTGTATTTAGTTTATTTTGGCATCCGGATGATGATTCTAGCATGAAATTGCTTGGGCACCTGTTAATTTTTAAGATTTTGACACATTCAGCTCAAATGTACAATCATGCGCTAAAAACGCATTTAAAGCAATAAAAAGGTGATTATGGCTGTCAAACCTAAACCAAACGTTGTGCAATCAAATCTTTTGCTGTATTTAGTTTATTTTGGCATCCGGATGATGATTCTAGCATGAAATTGCTTGGGCACCTGTTAATTTTTAAGATTTTGACACATTCAGCTCAAATGTACACAATTGCTGATTATGGCTGTCAAATCTAAACCAAACGTTGTGCACTCAAATCTTTTGCTGTATTTAGTTTATTTTGGCATCCGGATGATGATTCTAGCATGAAATTGCTTGGGCACCTGTTAATTTTTAAGATTTTGACACATTCAGCTCAAATGTACAATCATGCGCTAAAAACGCATTTAAAGCAATAAAAAGGTGATTATGGCTGTCAAACCTAAACCAAACGTTGTGCACCCAAATCTTTTGCTGTATTTAGTTTATTTTGGCATCCGGATGATGATTCTAGCATGAAATTGCTTGGGCACCTGTTAATTTTTAAGATTTTGACACATTCAGCTCAAATGTACACAATTGCTGATTATGGCTGTCAAATCTAAACCAAACGCTGTGCACTCAAATCTTTTGCTGTATTTAGTTTATTTTGGCATCCGGATGATGATTCTAGCATGAAATTGCTTGGGCACCTGTTAATTTTTAAGATTTTGACACATTCAGCTCAAATGTACACAATTGCTGATTATGGCTGTCAAACCTAAACCAAACGTTGTGCACTCAAATCTTTTGCTGTATTTAGTTTATTTTGGCATCCGGATGATGATTCTAGCATGAAATTGCTTGGGCACCTGTTAATTTTTAAGATTTTGACACAGTCAGCTCAAATGTACAATCATGCGCTAAAAACGCATTTAAAGCAATAAAAAGGTGATTATGGCTGTCAAACCTAAACCAAACGTTGTGCACTCAAACCTTTTGCTGTATTTAGTTTATTTTGGCATCCGGATGATGATTCTAGCATGAAATTGCTTGGGCACCTGTTAATTTTTAAGATTTTGACACATTCAGCTCAAATGTACAATCATGCGCTAAAAACGCATTTAAAGCAATAAAAAGGTGATTATGGCTGTCAAACCTAAACCAAACGTTGTGCACTCAAATCTTTTGCTGTATTTAGTTTATTTTGGCATCCGGATGATGATTCTAGCATGAAATTGCTTGGGCACCTGTTAATTTTTAAGATTTTGACACATTCAGCTCAAATGTACACAATTGCTGATTATGGCTGTCAAATCTAAACCAAACGTTGTGCACTCAAATCTTTTGCTGTATTTAGTTTATTTTGGCATCCGGATGATGATTCTAGCATGAAATTGCTTGGGCACCTGTTAATTTTTAAGATTTTGACACATTCAGCTCAAATGTACACAATTGCTGATTATGGCTGTCAAATCTAAACCAAACGTTGTGCACTCAAATCTTTCGCTGTATTTAGTTTATTTTGGCATCCGGATGATGATTCTAGCATGAAATTGCTTGGGCACCTGTTAATTTTTAAGATTTTGACACATTCAGCTCAAATGTACAATCATGCGCTAAAAACGCATTTAAAGCAATAAAAAGGTGATTATGGCTGTCAAACCTAAACCAAACGTTGTGCACTCAAACCTTTTGCTGTATTTAGTTTATTTTGGCATCCGGATGATGATTCTAGCATGAAATTGCTTGGGCACCTGTTAATTTTTAAGATTTTGACACATTCAGCTCAAATGTACAATCATGCGCTAAAAACGCATTTAAAGCAATAAAAAGGTGATTATGGCTGTCAAACCTAAACCAAACGTTGTGCACTCAAATCTTTTGCTGTATTTAGTTTATTTTGGCATCCGGATGATGATTCTAGCATGAAATTGCTTGGGCACCTGTTAATTTTTAAGATTTTGACACATTCAGCTCAAATGTACACAATTGCTGATTATGGCTGTCAAATCTAAACCAAACGTTGTGCACTCAAATCTTTTGCTGTATTTAGTTTATTTTGGCATCCGGATGATGATTCTAGCATGAAATTGCTTGGGCACCTGTTAATTTTTAAGATTTTGACACATTCAGCTCAAATGTACAAT
Source organism: Festucalex cinctus (assembly GCF_051991245.1). Classification (NCBI taxonomy): domain Eukaryota; kingdom Metazoa; phylum Chordata; class Actinopteri; order Syngnathiformes; family Syngnathidae; genus Festucalex; species Festucalex cinctus. The sequence continues at coordinate 31,504,697 of NC_135416.1, read as the reverse complement.
CATGCGCTAAAAACGCATTGAAAGCAATAAAAAGGTGATTATGGCTGTCAAACCTAAACCAAACGTTGTGCACTCAAATCTTTTGCTGTATTTAGTTTATTTTGGCATCCGGATGATGATTCTAGCATGAAATTGCTTGGGCACCTGTTAATTTTTAAGATTTTGACACATTCAGCTCAAATGTACAATCATGCGCTAAAAACGCATTTAAAGCAATAAAAAGGTGATTATGGCTGTCAAACCTAAACCAAACGTTGTGCAATCAAATCTTTTGCTGTATTTAGTTTATTTTGGCATCCGGATGATGATTCTAGCATGAAATTGCTTGGGCACCTGTTAATTTTTAAGATTTTGACACATTCAGCTCAAATGTACACAATTGCTGATTATGGCTGTCAAATCTAAACCAAACGTTGTGCACTCAAATCTTTTGCTGTATTTAGTTTATTTTGGCATCCGGATGATGATTCTAGCATGAAATTGCTTGGGCACCTGTTAATTTTTAAGATTTTGACACATTCAGCTCAAATGTACAATCATGCGCTAAAAACGCATTTAAAGCAATAAAAAGGTGATTATGGCTGTCAAACCTAAACCAAACGTTGTGCACCCAAATCTTTTGCTGTATTTAGTTTATTTTGGCATCCGGATGATGATTCTAGCATGAAATTGCTTGGGCACCTGTTAATTTTTAAGATTTTGACACATTCAGCTCAAATGTACACAATTGCTGATTATGGCTGTCAAATCTAAACCAAACGCTGTGCACTCAAATCTTTTGCTGTATTTAGTTTATTTTGGCATCCGGATGATGATTCTAGCATGAAATTGCTTGGGCACCTGTTAATTTTTAAGATTTTGACACATTCAGCTCAAATGTACACAATTGCTGATTATGGCTGTCAAACCTAAACCAAACGTTGTGCACTCAAATCTTTTGCTGTATTTAGTTTATTTTGGCATCCGGATGATGATTCTAGCATGAAATTGCTTGGGCACCTGTTAATTTTTAAGATTTTGACACAGTCAGCTCAAATGTACAATCATGCGCTAAAAACGCATTTAAAGCAATAAAAAGGTGATTATGGCTGTCAAACCTAAACCAAACGTTGTGCACTCAAACCTTTTGCTGTATTTAGTTTATTTTGGCATCCGGATGATGATTCTAGCATGAAATTGCTTGGGCACCTGTTAATTTTTAAGATTTTGACACATTCAGCTCAAATGTACAATCATGCGCTAAAAACGCATTTAAAGCAATAAAAAGGTGATTATGGCTGTCAAACCTAAACCAAACGTTGTGCACTCAAATCTTTTGCTGTATTTAGTTTATTTTGGCATCCGGATGATGATTCTAGCATGAAATTGCTTGGGCACCTGTTAATTTTTAAGATTTTGACACATTCAGCTCAAATGTACACAATTGCTGATTATGGCTGTCAAACCTAAACCAAACGTTGTGCACTCAAATCTTTTGCTGTATTTAGTTTATTTTGGCATCCGGATGATGATTCTAGCATGAAATTGCTTGGGCACCTGTTAATTTTTAAGATTTTGACACATTCAGCTCAAATGTACACAATTGCTGATTATGGCTGTCAAATCTAAACCAAACGTTGTGCACTCAAATCTTTTGCTGTATTTAGTTTATTTTGGCATCCGGATGATGATTCTAGCATGAAATTGCTTGGGCACCTGTTAATTTTTAAGATTTTGACACATTCAGCTCAAATGTACAATCATGCGCTAAAAACGCATTGAAAGCAATAAAAAGGTGATTATGGCTGTCAAACCTAAACCAAACGTTGTGCACTCAAATCTTTTGCTGTATTTAGTTTATTTTGGCATCCGGATGATGATTCTAGCATGAAATTGCTTGGGCACCTGTTAATTTTTAAGATTTTGACACATTCAGCTCAAATGTACAATCATGCGCTAAAAACGCATTTAAAGCAATAAAAAGGTGATTATGGCTGTCAAACCTAAACCAAACGTTGTGCAATCAAATCTTTTGCTGTATTTAGTTTATTTTGGCATCCGGATGATGATTCTAGCATGAAATTGCTTGGGCACCTGTTAATTTTTAAGATTTTGACACATTCAGCTCAAATGTACACAATTGCTGATTATGGCTGTCAAATCTAAACCAAACGTTGTGCACTCAAATCTTTTGCTGTATTTAGTTTATTTTGGCATCCGGATGATGATTCTAGCATGAAATTGCTTGGGCACCTGTTAATTTTTAAGATTTTGACACATTCAGCTCAAATGTACAATCATGCGCTAAAAACGCATTTAAAGCAATAAAAAGGTGATTATGGCTGTCAAACCTAAACCAAACGTTGTGCACCCAAATCTTTTGCTGTATTTAGTTTATTTTGGCATCCGGATGATGATTCTAGCATGAAATTGCTTGGGCACCTGTTAATTTTTAAGATTTTGACACATTCAGCTCAAATGTACACAATTGCTGATTATGGCTGTCAAATCTAAACCAAACGCTGTGCACTCAAATCTTTTGCTGTATTTAGTTTATTTTGGCATCCGGATGATGATTCTAGCATGAAATTGCTTGGGCACCTGTTAATTTTTAAGATTTTGACACATTCAGCTCAAATGTACACAATTGCTGATTATGGCTGTCAAACCTAAACCAAACGTTGTGCACTCAAATCTTTTGCTGTATTTAGTTTATTTTGGCATCCGGATGATGATTCTAGCATGAAATTGCTTGGGCACCTGTTAATTTTTAAGATTTTGACACAGTCAGCTCAAATGTACAATCATGCGCTAAAAACGCATTTAAAGCAATAAAAAGGTGATTATGGCTGTCAAACCTAAACCAAACGTTGTGCACTCAAACCTTTTGCTGTATTTAGTTTATTTTGGCATCCGGATGATGATTCTAGCATGAAATTGCTTGGGCACCTGTTAATTTTTAAGATTTTGACACATTCAGCTCAAATGTACAATCATGCGCTAAAAACGCATTTAAAGCAATAAAAAGGTGATTATGGCTGTCAAACCTAAACCAAACGTTGTGCACTCAAATCTTTTGCTGTATTTAGTTTATTTTGGCATCCGGATGATGATTCTAGCATGAAATTGCTTGGGCACCTGTTAATTTTTAAGATTTTGACACATTCAGCTCAAATGTACACAATTGCTGATTATGGCTGTCAAATCTAAACCAAACGTTGTGCACTCAAATCTTTTGCTGTATTTAGTTTATTTTGGCATCCGGATGATGATTCTAGCATGAAATTGCTTGGGCACCTGTTAATTTTTAAGATTTTGACACATTCAGCTCAAATGTACACAATTGCTGATTATGGCTGTCAAATCTAAACCAAACGTTGTGCACTCAAATCTTTCGCTGTATTTAGTTTATTTTGGCATCCGGATGATGATTCTAGCATGAAATTGCTTGGGCACCTGTTAATTTTTAAGATTTTGACACATTCAGCTCAAATGTACAATCATGCGCTAAAAACGCATTTAAAGCAATAAAAAGGTGATTATGGCTGTCAAACCTAAACCAAACGTTGTGCACTCAAACCTTTTGCTGTATTTAGTTTATTTTGGCATCCGGATGATGATTCTAGCATGAAATTGCTTGGGCACCTGTTAATTTTTAAGATTTTGACACATTCAGCTCAAATGTACAATCATGCGCTAAAAACGCATTTAAAGCAATAAAAAGGTGATTATGGCTGTCAAACCTAAACCAAACGTTGTGCACTCAAATCTTTTGCTGTATTTAGTTTATTTTGGCATCCGGATGATGATTCTAGCATGAAATTGCTTGGGCACCTGTTAATTTTTAAGATTTTGACACATTCAGCTCAAATGTACACAATTGCTGATTATGGCTGTCAAATCTAAACCAAACGTTGTGCACTCAAATCTTTTGCTGTATTTAGTTTATTTTGGCATCCGGATGATGATTCTAGCATGAAATTGCTTGGGCACCTGTTAATTTTTAAGATTTTGACACATTCAGCTCAAATGTACAATCATGCGCTAAAAACGCATTTAAAGCAATAAAAAGGTGATTATGGCTGTCAAACCTAAACCAAACGTTGTGCACCCAAATCTTTTGCTGTATTTAGTTTATTTTGGCATCCGGATGATGATTCTAGCATGAAATTGCTTGGGCACCTGTTAATTTTTAAGATTTTGACACATTCAGCTCAAATGTACACAATTGCTGATTATGGCTGTCAAATCTAAACCAAACGCTGTGCACTCAAATCTTTTGCTGTATTTAGTTTATTTTGGCATCCGGATGATGATTCTAGCATGAAATTGCTTGGGCACCTGTTAATTTTTAAGATTTTGACACATTCAGCTCAAATGTACACAATTGCTGATTATGGCTGTCAAACCTAAACCAAACGTTGTGCACTCAAATCTTTTGCTGTATTTAGTTTATTTTGGCATCCGGATGATGATTCTAGCATGAAATTGCTTGGGCACCTGTTAATTTTTAAGATTTTGACACAGTCAGCTCAAATGTACAATCATGCGCTAAAAACGCATTTAAAGCAATAAAAAGGTGATTATGGCTGTCAAACCTAAACCAAACGTTGTGCACTCAAACCTTTTGCTGTATTTAGTTTATTTTGGCATCCGGATGATGATTCTAGCATGAAATTGCTTGGGCACCTGTTAATTTTTAAGATTTTGACACATTCAGCTCAAATGTACAATCATGCGCTAAAAACGCATTTAAAGCAATAAAAAGGTGATTATGGCTGTCAAACCTAAACCAAACGTTGTGCACTCAAATCTTTTGCTGTATTTAGTTTATTTTGGCATCCGGATGATGATTCTAGCATGAAATTGCTTGGGCACCTGTTAATTTTTAAGATTTTGACACATTCAGCTCAAATGTACACAATTGCTGATTATGGCTGTCAAATCTAAACCAAACGTTGTGCACTCAAATCTTTTGCTGTATTTAGTTTATTTTGGCATCCGGATGATGATTCTAGCATGAAATTGCTTGGGCACCTGTTAATTTTTAAGATTTTGACACATTCAGCTCAAATGTACACAATTGCTGATTATGGCTGTCAAATCTAAACCAAACGTTGTGCACTCAAATCTTTCGCTGTATTTAGTTTATTTTGGCATCCGGATGATGATTCTAGCATGAAATTGCTTGGGCACCTGTTAATTTTTAAGATTTTGACACATTCAGCTCAAATGTACAATCATGCGCTAAAAACGCATTTAAAGCAATAAAAAGGTGATTATGGCTGTCAAACCTAAACCAAACGTTGTGCACTCAAACCTTTTGCTGTATTTAGTTTATTTTGGCATCCGGATGATGATTCTAGCATGAAATTGCTTGGGCACCTGTTAATTTTTAAGATTTTGACACATTCAGCTCAAATGTACAATCATGCGCTAAAAACGCATTTAAAGCAATAAAAAGGTGATTATGGCTGTCAAACCTAAACCAAACGTTGTGCACTCAAATCTTTTGCTGTATTTAGTTTATTTTGGCATCCGGATGATGATTCTAGCATGAAATTGCTTGGGCACCTGTTAATTTTTAAGATTTTGACACATTCAGCTCAAATGTACACAATTGCTGATTATGGCTGTCAAATCTAAACCAAACGCTGTGCACTCAAATCTTTTGCTGTATTTAGTTTATTTTGGCATCCGGATGATGATTCTAGCATGAAATTGCTTGGGCACCTGTTAATTTTTAAGATTTTGACACATTCAGCTCAAATGTACAATCATGCGCTAAAAACGCATTTAAAGCAATAAAAAGGTGATTATGGCTGTCAAACCTAAACCAAACGTTGTGCACTCAAATCTTTTGCTGTATTTAGTTTATTTTGGCATCCGGATGATGATTCTAGCATGAAATTGCTTGGGCACCTGTTAATTTTTAAGATTTTGACACATTCAGCTCAAATGTACACAATTGCTGATTATGGCTGTCAAACCTAAACCAAACGTTGTGCACTCAAATCTTTTGCTGTATTTAGTTTATTTTGGCATCCGGATGATGATTCTAGCATGAAATTGCTTGGGCACCTGTTAATTTTTAAGATTTTGACACATTCAGCTCAAATGTACACAATTGCTGATTATGGCTGTCAAATCTAAACCAAACGTTGTGCACTCAAATCTTTTGCTGTATTTAGTTTATTTTGGCATCCGGATGATGATTCTAGCATGAAATTGCTTGGGCACCTGTTAATTTTTAAGATTTTGACACATTCAGCTCAAATGTACAATCATGCGCTAAAAACGCATTTAAAGCAATAAAAAGGTGATTATGGCTGTCAAACCTAAACCAAACGTTGTGCACTCAAATCTTTTGCTGTATTTAGTTTATTTTGGCATCCGGATGATGATTCTAGCATGAAATTGCTTGGGCACCTGTTAATTTTTAAGATTTTGACACATTCAGCTCAAATGTACAATCATGCGCTAAAAACGCATTTAAAGCAATAAAAAGGTGATTATGGCTGTCAAACCTAAACCAAACGTTGTGCACTCAAATCTTTTGCTGTATTTAGTTTATTTTGGCATCCGGATGATGATTCTAGCATGAAATTGCTTGGGCACCTGTTAATTTTTAAGATTTTGACACATTCAGCTCAAATGTACACAATTGCTGATTATGGCTGTCAAATCTAAACCAAACGTTGTGCACTCAAATCTTTTGCTGTATTTAGTTTATTTTGGCATCCGGATGATGATTCTAGCATGAAATTGTTTGGGCACCTGTTAATTTTTAAGATTTTGACACATTCAGCTCAAATGTACAATCATGCGCTAAAAACGCATTTAAAGCAATAAAAAGGTGATTATGGCTGTCAAACCTAAACCAAACGTTGTGCACCCAAATCTTTTGCTGTATTTAGTTTATTTTGGCATCCGGATGATGATTCTAGCATGAAATTGCTTGGGCACCTGTTAATTTTTAAGATTTTGACACATTCAGCTCAAATGTACACAATTGCTGATTATGACTGTCAAATCTAAACCAAACGCTGTGCACTCAAATCTTTTGCTGTATTTAGTTTATTTTGGCATCCGGATGATGATTCTAGCATGAAATTGCTTGGGCACCTGTTAATTTTTAAGATTTTGACACATTCAGCTCAAATGTACACAATTGCTGATTATGGCTGTCAAACCTAAACCAAACGTTGTGCACTCAAATCTTTTGCTGTATTTAGTTTATTTTGGCATCCGGATGATGATTCTAGCATGAAATTGCTTGGGCACCTGTTAATTTTTAAGATTTTGACACAGTCAGCTCAAATGTACAATCATGCGCTAAAAACGCATTTAAAGCAATAAAAAGGTGATTATGGCTGTCAAACCTAAACCAAACGTTGTGCACTCAAACCTTTTGCTGTATTTAGTTTATTTTGGCATCCGGATGATGATTCTAGCATGAAATTGCTTGGGCACCTGTTAATTTTTAAGATTTTGACACATTCAGCTCAAATGTACAATCATGCGCTAAAAACGCATTTAAAGCAATAAAAAGGTGATTATGGCTGTCAAACCTAAACCAAACGTTGTGCACTCAAATCTTTTGCTGTATTTAGTTTATTTTGGCATCCGGATGATGATTCTAGCATGAAATTGCTTGGGCACCTGTTAATTTTTAAGATTTTGACACATTCAGCTCAAATGTACACAATTGCTGATTATGGCTGTCAAATCTAAACCAAACGTTGTGCACTCAAATCTTTTGCTGTATTTAGTTTATTTTGGCATCCGGATGATGATTCTAGCATGAAATTGCTTGGGCACCTGTTAATTTTTAAGATTTTGACACATTCAGCTCAAATGTACACAATTGCTGATTATGGCTGTCAAATCTAAACCAAACGTTGTGCACTCAAATCTTTCGCTGTATTTAGTTTATTTTGGCATCCGGATGATGATTCTAGCATGAAATTGCTTGGGCACCTGTTAATTTTTAAGATTTTGACACATTCAGCTCAAATGTACAATCATGCGCTAAAAACGCATTTAAAGCAATAAAAAGGTGATTATGGCTGTCAAACCTAAACCAAACGTTGTGCACTCAAACCTTTTGCTGTATTTAGTTTATTTTGGCATCCGGATGATGATTCTAGCATGAAATTGCTTGGGCACCTGTTAATTTTTAAGATTTTGACACATTCAGCTCAAATGTACAATCATGCGCTAAAAACGCATTTAAAGCAATAAAAAGGTGATTATGGCTGTCAAACCTAAACCAAACGTTGTGCACTCAAATCTTTTGCTGTATTTAGTTTATTTTGGCATCCGGATGATGATTCTAGCATGAAATTGCTTGGGCACCTGTTAATTTTTAAGATTTTGACACATTCAGCTCAAATGTACACAATTGCTGATTATGGCTGTCAAATCTAAACCAAACGCTGTGCACTCAAATCTTTTGCTGTATTTAGTTTATTTTGGCATCCGGATGATGATTCTAGCATGAAATTGCTTGGGCACCTGTTAATTTTTAAGATTTTGAAACATTCAGCTCAAATGTACAATCATGCGCTAAAAACGCATTTAAAGCAATAAAAAGGTGATTATGGCTGTCAAACCTAAACCAAACGTTGTGCACTCAAATCTTTTGCTGTATTTAGTTTATTTTGGCATCCGGATGATGATTCTAGCATGAAATTGCTTGGGCACCTGTTAATTTTTAAGATTTTGACACATTCAGCTCAAATGTACACAATTGCTGATTATGGCTGTCAAACCTAAACCAAACGTTGTGCACTCAAATCTTTTGCTGTATTTAGTTTATTTTGGCATCCGGATGATGATTCTAGCATGAAATTGCTTGGGCACCTGTTAATTTTTAAGATTTTGACACATTCAGCTCAAATGTACAATCATGCGCTAAAAACGCATTTAAAGCAATAAAAAGGTGATTATGGCTGTCAAACCTAAACCAAACGTTGTGCACTCAAATCTTTTGCTGTATTTAGTTTATTTTGGCATCCGGATGATGATTCTAGCATGAAATTGCTTGGGCACCTGTTAATTTTTAAGATTTTGACACATTCAGCTCAAATGTACACAATTGCTGATTATGGCTGTCAAACCTAAACCAAACGTTGTGCACTCAAATCTTTTGCTGTATTTAGTTTATTTTGGCATCCGGATGATGATTCTAGCATGAAATTGCTTGGGCACCTGTTAATTTTTAAGATTTTGACACATTCAGCTCAAATGTACACAATTGCTGATTATGGCTGTCAAATCTAAACCAAACGTTGTGCACTCAAATCTTTTGCTGTATTTAGTTTATTTTGGCATCCGGATGATGATTCTAGCATGAAATTGCTTGGGCACCTGTTAATTTTTAAGATTTTGACACATTCAGCTCAAATGTACAATCATGCGCTACAAACGCATTTAAAGCAATAAAAAAGGTGATTATGGCTGTCAAACCTAAACCAAACGTTGTGCACTCAAATCTTTTGCTGTATTTAGTTTATTTTGGCATCCGGATGATGATTCTAGCATGAAATTGCTTGGGCACCTGTTAATTTTTAAGATTTTGACACATTCAGCTCAAATGTACACAATTGCTGATTATGGCTGTCAAATCTGAACCAAACGTTGTGCACTCAAATCTTTTGCTGTATTTAGTTTATTTTGGCATCCGGATGATGATTCTAGCATGAAATTGCTTGGGCACCTGTTAATTTTTAAGATTTTGACACATTCAGCTCAAATGTACACAATTGCTGATTATGGCTGTCAAATCTGAACCAAACGTTGTGCACTCAAATCTTTTGCTGTGTTTAGTTTATTTTGGCATCCGGATGATGATTCTAGCATGAAATTGCTTGGGCACCTGTTAATTTTTAAGATTTTGACACATTCAGCTCAAATGTACAATCATGCGCTACAAACGCATTTAAAGCAATAAAAAGGTGATTATGGCTGTCAAACCTAAACCAAACGTTGTGCACTCAAATCTTTTGATATATTTAGTTTATTTTGGCATCCGGATGATGATTCTAGCATGAAATTGCTTGGGCACCTGTTAATTTTTAAGATTTTGACACATTCAGCTCAAATGTACAATCATGCGCTAAAAACGCATTTAAAGCAATAAAAAGGTGATTATGGCTGTCAAACCTAAACCAAACGTTGTGCACTCAAATCTTTTGCTATATTTAGTTTATTTTGGCATCCGGGTGATGATTCTAGCATGAAATTGCTTGGGCACCTGTTAATTTTTAAGATTTTGACACATTCAGCTCAAATGTACACAATTGCTGATTATGGCTGTCAAATCTAAACCAAACGTTGTGCACTCAAATCTTTTGCTGTATTTAGTTTATTTTGGCATCCGGATGATGATTCTAGCATGAAATTGCTTGGGCACCTGTTAATTTTTAAGATTTTGACACATTCAGCTCAAATGTACAATCATGCGCTAAAAACGCATTTAAAGCAATAAAAAGGTGATTATGGCTGTCAAACCTAAACCAAACGTTGTGCACTCAAATCTTTTGCTGTATTTAGTTTATTTTGGCATCCGGATGATGATTCTAGCATGAAATTGCTTGGGCACCTGTTAATTTTTAAGATTTTGACACATTCAGCTCAATTGTACAATCATGCGCTAAAAACGCATTTAAAGCAATAAAAATGTGATTATGGCTGTCAAACCTAAACCAAACGTTGTGCACTCAAATCTTTTGCTGTATTTAGTTTATTTTGGCATCCGGATGATGATTCTAGCATGAAATTGCTTGGGCACCTGTTAATTTTTAAGATTTTGACACATTCAGCTCAAATGTACACAATTGCTGATTATGGCTGTCAAATCTAAACCAAACGTTGTGCACTCAAATCTTTTGCTGTATTTAGTTTATTTTGGCATCCGGATGATGATTCTAGCATGAAATTGCTTGGGCACCTGTTAATTTTTAAGATTTTGACACATTCAGCTCAAATGTACAATCATGCGCTACAAACGCATTTAAAGCAATAAAAAAGGTGATTATGGCTGTCAAACCTAAACCAAACGTTGTGCACTCAAATCTTTTGCTGTATTTAGTTTATTTTGGCATCCGGATGATGATTCTAGCATGAAATTGCTTGGGCACCTGTTAATTTTTAAGATTTTGACACATTCAGCTCAAATGTACACAATTGCTGATTATGGCTGTCAAATCTGAACCAAACGTTGTGCACTCAAATCTTTTGCTGTATTTAGTTTATTTTGGCATCCGGATGATGATTCTAGCATGAAATTGCTTGGGCACCTGTTAATTTTTAGGAATTTGGCACATTCAGCTCAAATGTACAATCATGCGCTACAAACGCATTTAAAGCAATAAAAAGGTGATTATGGCTGTCAAACCTAAACCAAACGTTGTGCACTCAAATCTTTTGCTGTATTTAGTTTATTTTGGCATCCGGATGATGATTCTAGCATGAAATTGCTTGGGCACCTGTTAATTTTTAAGATTTTGACACATTCAGCTCAAATGTACACAATTGCTGATTATGGCTGTCAAATCTAAACCAAACGTTGTGCACTCAAATCTTTTGCTGTATTTAGTTTATTTTGGCATCCGGATGATGATTCTAGCATGAAATTGCTTGGGCACCTGTTAATTTTTAAGATTTTGACACATTCAGCTCAATTGTACAATCATGCGCTAAAAACGCATTTAAAGCAATAAAAAGGTGATTATGGCTGTCAAACCTAAACCAAACGTTGTGCACTCAAATCTTTTGCTGTATTTAGTTTATTTTGGCATCCGGATGATGATTCTAGCATGAAATTGCTTGGGCACCTGTTAATTTTTAAGATTTTAACACATTCAGCTCAAATGTACACAATTGCTGATTATGGCTGTCAAATCTAAACCAAACGTTGTGCACTCAAATCTTTTGCTGTATTTAGTTTAATTTGGCATCCGGATGATGATTCTAGCATGAAATTGCTTGGGCACCTGTTAATTTTTAAGATTTTGACACATTCAGCTCAAATGTACAATCATGCGCTACAAACGCATTTAAAGCAATAAAAAGGTGATTATGGCTGTCAAACCTAAACCAAACGTTGTGCACTCAAATCTTTTGCTGTATTTAGTTTATTTTGGCATCCGGATGATGATTCTAGCATGAAATTGCTTGGGCACCTGTTAATTTTTAAGATTTTGACACATTCAGCTCAAATGTACACAATTGCTGATTATGGCTGTCAAACCTAAACCAAACGTTGTGCACTCAAATCTTTTGCTGTATTTAGTTTATTTTGGCATCCGGATGATGATTCTAGCATGAAATTGCTTGGGCACCTGTTAATTTTTAAGATTTTGACACATTCAGCTCAAATGTACACAATTGCTGATTATGGCTGTCAAATCTAAACCAAACGTTGTGCACTCAAATCTTTTGCTGTATTTAGTTTATTTTGGCATCCGGATGATGATTCTAGCATGAAATTGCTTGGGCACCTGTTAATTTTTAAGATTTTGACACATTCAGCTCAAATGTACAATCATGCGCTAAAAACGCATTTAAAGCAATAAAAAGGTGATTATGGCTGTCAAACCTAAACCAAACGTTGTGCACTCAAATCTTTTGCTGTATTTAGTTTATTTTGGCATCCGGATGATGATTCTTGCATGAAATTGCTTGGGCACCTGTTAATTTTTAAGATTTTGACACATTCAGCTCAAATGTACAATCATGCGCTAAAAACGCATTTAAAGCAATAAAAAGGTGATTATGGCTGTCAAACCTAAACCAAACGTTGTGCACTCAAATCTTTTGCTGTATTTAGTTTATTTTGGCATCCGGATGATGATTCTAGCATGAAATTGCTTGGGCACCTGTTAATTTTTAAGATTTTGACACATTCAGCTCAAATGTACACAATTGCTGATTATGGCTGTCAAATCTAAACCAAACGTTGTGCACTCAAATCTTTTGCTGTATTTAGTTTATTTTGGCATCCGGATGATGATTCTAGCATGAAATTGCTTGGGCACCTGTTAATTTTTAAGATTTTGACACATTCAGCTCAAATGTACAATCATGCGCTAAAAACGCATTTAAAGCAATAAAAAGGTGATTATGGCTGTCAAACCTAAACCAAACGTTGTGCACCCAAATCTTTTGCTGTATTTAGTTTATTTTGGCATCCGGATGATGATTCTAGCATGAAATTGCTTGGGCACCTGTTAATTTTTAAGATTTTGACACATTCAGCTCAAATGTACACAATTGCTGATTATGACTGTCAAATCTAAACCAAACGCTGTGCACTCAAATCTTTTGCTGTATTTAGTTTATTTTGGCATCCGGATGATGATTCTAGCATGAAATTGCTTGGGCACCTGTTAATTTTTAAGATTTTGACACATTCAGCTCAAATGTACACAATTGCTGATTATGGCTGTCAAACCTAAACCAAACGTTGTGCACTCAAATCTTTTGCTGTATTTAGTTTATTTTGGCATCCGGATGATGATTCTAGCATGAAATTGCTTGGGCACCTGTTAATTTTTAAGATTTTGACACAGTCAGCTCAAATGTACAATCATGCGCTAAAAACGCATTTAAAGCAATAAAAAGGTGATTATGGCTGTCAAACCTAAACCAAACGTTGTGCACTCAAACCTTTTGCTGTATTTAGTTTATTTTGGCATCCGGATGATGATTCTAGCATGAAATTGCTTGGGCACCTGTTAATTTTTAAGATTTTGACACATTCAGCTCAAATGTACAATCATGCGCTAAAAACGCATTTAAAGCAATAAAAAGGTGATTATGGCTGTCAAACCTAAACCAAACGTTGTGCACTCAAATCTTTTGCTGTATTTAGTTTATTTTGGCATCCGGATGATGATTCTAGCATGAAATTGCTTGGGCACCTGTTAATTTTTAAGATTTTGACACATTCAGCTCAAATGTACACAATTGCTGATTATGGCTGTCAAATCTAAACCAAACGTTGTGCACTCAAATCTTTCGCTGTATTTAGTTTATTTTGGCATCCGGATGATGATTCTAGCATGAAATTGCTTGGGCACCTGTTAATTTTTAAGATTTTGACACATTCAGCTCAAATGTATAATCATGCGCTAAAAACGCATTTAAAGCAATAAAAAGGTGATTATGGCTGTCAAACCTAAACCAAACGTTGTGCACTCAAACCTTTTGCTGTATTTAGTTTATTTTGGCATCCGGATGATGATTCTAGCATGAAATTGCTTGGGCACCTGTTAATTTTTAAGATTTTGACACATTCAGCTCAAATGTACAATCATGCGCTAAAAACGCATTTAAAGCAATAAAAAGGTGATTATGGCTGTCAAACCTAAACCAAACGTTGTGCACTCAAATCTTTTGCTGTATTTAGTTTATTTTGGCATCCGGATGATGATTCTAGCATGAAATTGCTTGGGCACCTGTTAATTTTTAAGATTTTGACACATTCAGCTCAAATGTACACAATTGCTGATTATGGCTGTCAAATCTAAACCAAACGTTGTGCACTCAAATCTTTTGCTGTATTTAGTTTATTTTGGCATCCGGATGATGATTCTAGCATGAAATTGCTTGGGCACCTGTTAATTTTTAAGATTTTGACACATTCAGCTCAAATGTACAATCATGCGCTAAAAACGCATTTAAAGCAATAAAAAGGTGATTATGGCTGTCAAACCTAAACCAAACGTTGTGCACTCAAACCTTTTGCTGTATTTAGTTTATTTTGGCATCCGGATGATGATTCTAGCATGAAATTGCTTGGGCACCTGTTAATTTTTAAGATTTTGACACATTCAGCTCAAATGTACAATCATGCGCTAAAAACGCATTTAAAGCAATAAAAAGGTGATTATGGCTGTCAAACCTAAACCAAACGTTGTGCACTCAAATCTTTTGCTGTATTTAGTTTATTTTGGCATCCGGATGATGATTCTAGCATGAAATTGCTTGGGCACCTGTTAATTTTTAAGATTTTGACACAGTCAGCTCAAATGTACAATCATGCGCTAAAAACGCATTTAAAGCAATAAAAAGGTGATTATGGCTGTCAAACCTAAACCAAACGTTGTGCACTCAAACCTTTTGCTGTATTTAGTTTATTTTGGCATCCGGATGATGATTCTAGCATGAAATTGCTTGGGCACCTGTTAATTTTTAAGATTTTGACACATTCAGCTCAAATGTACAATCATGCGCTAAAAACGCATTTAAAGCAATAAAAAGGTGATTATGGCTGTCAAACCTAAACCAAACGTTGTGCACTCAAATCTTTTGCTGTATTTAGTTTATTTTGGCATCCGGATGATGATTCTAGCATGAAATTGCTTGGGCACCTGTTAATTTTTAAGATTTTGACACATTCAGCTCAAATGTACACAATTGCTGATTATGGCTGTCAAATCTAAACCAAACGTTGTGCACTCAAATCTTTTGCTGTATTTAGTTTATTTTGGCATCCGGATGATGATTCTAGCATGAAATTGCTTGGGCACCTGTTAATTTTTAAGATTTTGACACATTCAGCTCAAATGTACACAATTGCTGATTATGGCTGTCAAATCTAAACCAAACGTTGTGCACTCAAATCTTTCGCTGTATTTAGTTTATTTTGGCATCCGGATGATGATTCTAGCATGAAATTGCTTGGGCACCTGTTAATTTTTAAGATTTTGACACATTCAGCTCAAATGTACAATCATGCGCTAAAAACGCATTTAAAGCAATAAAAAGGTGATTATGGCTGTCAAACCTAAACCAAACGTTGTGCACTCAAACCTTTTGCTGTATTTAGTTTATTTTGGCATCCGGATGATGATTCTAGCATGAAATTGCTTGGGCACCTGTTAATTTTTAAGATTTTGACACATTCAGCTCAAATGTACAATCATGCGCTAAAAACGCATTTAAAGCAATAAAAAGGTGATTATGGCTGTCAAACCTAAACCAAACGTTGTGCACTCAAATCTTTTGCTGTATTTAGTTTATTTTGGCATCCGGATGATGATTCTAGCATGAAATTGCTTGGGCACCTGTTAATTTTTAAGATTTTGAAACATTCAGCTCAAATGTACAATCATGCGCTAAAAACGCATTTAAAGCAATAAAAAGGTGATTATGGCTGTCAAACCTAAACCAAACGTTGTGCACTCAAATCTTTTGCTGTATTTAGTTTATTTTGGCATCCGGATGATGATTCTAGCATGAAATTGCTTGGGCACCTGTTAATTTTTAAGATTTTGACACATTCAGCTCAAATGTACACAATTGCTGATTATGGCTGTCAAACCTAAACCAAACGTTGTGCACTCAAATCTTTTGCTGTATTTAGTTTATTTTGGCATCCGGATGATGATTCTAGCATGAAATTGCTTGGGCACCTGTTAATTTTTAAGATTTTGACACATTCAGCTCAAATGTACAATCATGCGCTAAAAACGCATTTAAAGCAATAAAAAGGTGATTATGGCTGTCAAACCTAAACCAAACGTTGTGCACTCAAATCTTTTGCTGTATTTAGTTTATTTTGGCATCCGGATGATGATTCTAGCATGAAATTGCTTGGGCACCTGTTAATTTTTAAGATTTTGACACATTCAGCTCAAATGTACACAATTGCTGATTATGGCTGTCAAACCTAAACCAAACGTTGTGCACTCAAATCTTTTGCTGTATTTAGTTTATTTTGGCATCCGGATGATGATTCTAGCATGAAATTGCTTGGGCACCTGTTAATTTTTAAGATTTTGACACATTCAGCTCAAATGTACACAATTGCTGATTATGGCTGTCAAATCTAAACCAAACGTTGTGCACTCAAATCTTTTGCTGTATTTAGTTTATTTTGGCATCCGGATGATGATTCTAGCATGAAATTGCTTGGGCACCTGTTAATTTTTAAGATTTTGACACATTCAGCTCAAATGTACAATCATGCGCTACAAACGCATTTAAAGCAATAAAAAAGGTGATTATGGCTGTCAAACCTAAACCAAACGTTGTGCACTCAAATCTTTTGCTGTATTTAGTTTATTTTGGCATCCGGATGATGATTCTAGCATGAAATTGCTTGGGCACCTGTTAATTTTTAAGATTTTGACACATTCAGCTCAAATGTACACAATTGCTGATTATGGCTGTCAAATCTGAACCAAACGTTGTGCACTCAAATCTTTTGCTGTATTTAGTTTATTTTGGCATCCGGATGATGATTCTAGCATGAAATTGCTTGGGCACCTGTTAATTTTTAAGATTTTGACACATTCAGCTCAAATGTACACAATTGCTGATTATGGCTGTCAAATCTGAACCAAACGTTGTGCACTCAAATCTTTTGCTGTGTTTAGTTTATTTTGGCATCCGGATGATGATTCTAGCATGAAATTGCTTGGGCACCTGTTAATTTTTAAGATTTTGACACATTCAGCTCAAATGTACAATCATGCGCTACAAACGCATTTAAAGCAATAAAAAGGTGATTATGGCTGTCAAACCTAAACCAAACGTTGTGCACTCAAATCTTTTGATATATTTAGTTTATTTTGGCATCCGGATGATGATTCTAGCATGAAATTGCTTGGGCACCTGTTAATTTTTAAGATTTTGACACATTCAGCTCAAATGTACAATCATGCGCTAAAAACGCATTTAAAGCAATAAAAAGGTGATTATGGCTGTCAAACCTAAACCAAACGTTGTGCACTCAAATCTTTTGCTATATTTAGTTTATTTTGGCATCCGGGTGATGATTCTAGCATGAAATTGCTTGGGCACCTGTTAATTTTTAAGATTTTGACACATTCAGCTCAAATGTACACAATTGCTGATTATGGCTGTCAAATCTAAACCAAACGTTGTGCACTCAAATCTTTTGCTGTATTTAGTTTATTTTGGCATCCGGATGATGATTCTAGCATGAAATTGCTTGGGCACCTGTTAATTTTTAAGATTTTGACACATTCAGCTCAAATGTACAATCATGCGCTAAAAACGCATTTAAAGCAATAAAAAGGTGATTATGGCTGTCAAACCTAAACCAAACGTTGTGCACTCAAATCTTTTGCTGTATTTAGTTTATTTTGGCATCCGGATGATGATTCTAGCATGAAATTGCTTGGGCACCTGTTAATTTTTAAGATTTTGACACATTCAGCTCAATTGTACAATCATGCGCTAAAAACGCATTTAAAGCAATAAAAATGTGATTATGGCTGTCAAACCTAAACCAAACGTTGTGCACTCAAATCTTTTGCTGTATTTAGTTTATTTTGGCATCCGGATGATGATTCTAGCATGAAATTGCTTGGGCACCTGTTAATTTTTAAGATTTTGACACATTCAGCTCAAATGTACACAATTGCTGATTATGGCTGTCAAATCTAAACCAAACGTTGTGCACTCAAATCTTTTGCTGTATTTAGTTTATTTTGGCATCCGGATGATGATTCTAGCATGAAATTGCTTGGGCACCTGTTCATTTTTAAGATTTTGACACATTCAGCTCAAATGTACAATCATGCGCTACAAACGCATTTAAAGCAATAAAAAAGGTGATTATGGCTGTCAAACCTAAACCAAACGTTGTGCACTCAAATCTTTTGCTGTATTTAGTTTATTTTGGCATCCGGATGATGATTCTAGCATGAAATTGCTTGGGCACCTGTTAATTTTTAAGATTTTGACACATTCAGCTCAAATGTACACAATTGCTGATTATGGCTGTCAAATCTGAACCAAACGTTGTGCACTCAAATCTTTTGCTGTATTTAGTTTATTTTGGCATCCGGATGATGATTCTAGCATGAAATTGCTTGGGCACCTGTTAATTTTTAGGAATTTGGCACATTCAGCTCAAATGTACAATCATGCGCTACAAACGCATTTAAAGCAATAAAAAGGTGATTATGGCTGTCAAACCTAAACCAAACGTTGTGCACTCAAATCTTTTGCTGTATTTAGTTTATTTTGGCATCCGGATGATGATTCTAGCATGAAATTGCTTGGGCACCTGTTAATTTTTAAGATTTTGACACATTCAGCTCAAATGTACACAATTGCTGATTATGGCTGTCAAACCTAAACCAAACGTTGTGCACTCAAATCTTTTGCTGTATTTAGTTTATTTTGGCATCCGGATGATGATTCTAGCATGAAATTGCTTGGGCACCTGTTAATTTTTAAGATTTTGACACAGTCAGCTCAAATGTACAATCATGCGCTAAAAACGCATTTAAAGCAATAAAAAGGTGATTATGGCTGTCAAACCTAAACCAAACGTTGTGCACTCAAACCTTTTGCTGTATTTAGTTTATTTTGGCATCCGGATGATGATTCTAGCATGAAATTGCTTGGGCACCTGTTAATTTTTAAGATTTTGACACATTCAGCTCAAATGTACACAATTGCTGATTATGGCTGTCAAATCTAAACCAAACGTTGTGCACTCAAATCTTTTGCTGTATTTAGTTTATTTTGGCATCCGGATGATGATTCTAGCATGAAATTGCTTGGGCACCTGTTAATTTTTAAGATTTTGACACATTCAGCTCAAATGTACAATCATGCGCTAAAAACGCATTTAAAGCAATAAAAAGGTGATTATGGCTGTCAAACCTAAACCAAACGTTGTGCACTCAAACCTTTTGCTGTATTTAGTTTATTTTGGCATCCGGATGATGATTCTAGCATGAAATTGCTTGGGCACCTGTTAATTTTTAAGATTTTGACACATTCAGCTCAAATGTACAATCATGCGCTAAAAACGCATTTAAAGCAATAAAAAGGTGATTATGGCTGTCAAACCTAAACCAAACGTTGTGCACTCAAATCTTTTGCTGTATTTAGTTTATTTTGGCATCCGGATGATGATTCTAGCATGAAATTGCTTGGGCCCTGTTAATTTTTAAGATTTTGACACATTCAGCTCAAATGTACACAATTGCTGATTATGGCTGTCAAATCTAAACCAAACGTTGTGCACTCAAATCTTTTGCTGTATTTAGTTTATTTTGGCATCCGGATGATGATTCTAGCATGAAATTGCTTGGGCACCTGTTAATTTTTAAGATTTTGACACAGTCAGCTCAAATGTACAATCATGCGCTAAAAACGCATTTAAAGCAATAAAAAGGTGATTATGGCTGTCAAACCTAAACCAAACGTTGTGCACTCAAACCTTTTGCTGTATTTAGTTTATTTTGGCATCCGGATGATGATTCTAGCATGAAATTGCTTGGGCACCTGTTAATTTTTAAGATTTTGACACATTCAGCTCAAATGTACAATCATGCGCTAAAAACGCATTTAAAGCAATAAAAAGGTGATTATGGCTGTCAAACCTAAACCAAACGTTGTGCACTCAAATCTTTTGCTGTATTTAGTTTATTTTGGCATCCGGATGATGATTCTAGCATGAAATTGCTTGGGCACCTGTTAATTTTTAAGATTTTGACACATTCAGCTCAAATGTACACAATTGCTGATTATGGCTGTCAAATCTAAACCAAACGTTGTGCACTCAAATCTTTTGCTGTATTTAGTTTATTTTGGCATCCGGATGATGATTCTAGCATGAAATTGCTTGGGCACCTGTTAATTTTTAAGATTTTGACACATTCAGCTCAAATGTACACAATTGCTGATTATGGCTGTCAAATCTAAACCAAACGTTGTGCACTCAAATCTTTCGCTGTATTTAGTTTATTTTGGCATCCGGATGATGATTCTAGCATGAAATTGCTTGGGCACCTGTTAATTTTTAAGATTTTGACACATTCAGCTCAAATGTACAATCATGCGCTAAAAACGCATTTAAAGCAATAAAAAGGTGATTATGGCTGTCAAACCTAAACCAAACGTTGTGCACTCAAATCTTTTGCTGTATTTAGTTTATTTTGGCATCAGGATGATGATTCTAGCATGAAATTGCTTGGGCACCTGTTAATTTTTAAGATTTTGACACATTCAGCTCAAATGTACAATCATGCGCTAAAAACGCATTTAAAGCAATAAAAAGGTGATTATGGCTGTCAAACCTAAACCAAACGTTGTGCACTCAAATCTTTTGCTGTATTTAGTTTATTTTGGCATCCGGATGATGATTCTAGCATGAAATTGCTTGGGCACCTGTTAATTTTTAAGATTTTGACACATTCAGCTCAAATGTACACAATTGCTGATTATGGCTGTCAAATCTAAACCAAACGTTGTGCACTCAAATCTTTTGCTGTATTTAGTTTATTTTGGCATCCGGATGATGATTCTAGCATGAAATTGCTTGGGCACCTGTTAATTTTTAAGATTTTGACACATTCAGCTCAAATGTACAATCATGCGCTAAAAACGCATTTAAAGCAATAAAAAGGTGATTATGGCTGTCAAACCTAAACCAAACGTTGTGCACTCAAATCTTTTGCTGTATTTAGTTTATTTTGGCATCCGGATGATGATTCTAGCATGAAATTGCTTGGGCACCTGTTAATTTTTAAGATTTTGACACAGTCAGCTCAAATGTACAATCATGCGCTAAAAACGCATTTAAAGCAATAAAAAGGTGATTATGGCTGTCAAACCTAAACCAAACGTTGTGCACTCAAACCTTTTGCTGTATTTAGTTTATTTTGGCATCCGGATGATGATTCTAGCATGAAATTGCTTGGGCACCTGTTAATTTTTAAGATTTTGACACATTCAGCTCAAATGTACAATCATGCGCTAAAAACGCATTTAAAGCAATAAAAAGGTGATTATGGCTGTCAAACCTAAACCAAACGTTGTGCACTCAAATCTTTTGCTGTATTTAGTTTATTTTGGCATCCGGATGATGATTCTAGCATGAAATTGCTTGGGCACCTGTTAATTTTTAAGATTTTGACACATTCAGCTCAAATGTACACAATTGCTGATTATGGCTGTCAAATCTAAACCAAACGTTGTGCACTCAAATCTTTTGCTGTATTTAGTTTATTTTGGCATCCGGATGATGATTCTAGCATGAAATTGCTTGGGCACCTGTTAATTTTTAAGATTTTGACACATTCAGCTCAAATGTACACAATTGCTGATTATGGCTGTCAAATCTAAACCAAACGTTGTGCACTCAAATCTTTCGCTGTATTTAGTTTATTTTGGCATCCGGATGATGATTCTAGCATGAAATTGCTTGGGCACCTGTTATTTTTTAAGATTTTGACACATTCAGCTCAAATGTACAATCATGCGCTAAAAACGCATTTAAAGCAATAAAAAGGTGATTATGGCTGTCAAACCTAAACCAAACGTTGTGCACTCAAACCTTTTGCTGTATTTAGTTTATTTTGGCATCCGGATGATGATTCTAGCATGAAATTGCTTGGGCACCTGTTAATTTTTAAGATTTTGACACATTCAGCTCAAATGTACACAATTGCTGATTATGGCTGTCAAATCTAAACCAAACGCTGTGCACTCAAATCTTTTGCTGTATTTAGTTTATTTTGGCATCCGGATGATGATTCTAGCATGAAATTGCTTGGGCACCTGTTAATTTTTAAGATTTTGACACATTCAGCTCAAATGTACAATCATGCGCTAAAAACGCATTTAAAGCAATAAAAAGGTGATTATGGCTGTCAAACCTAAACCAAACGTTGTGCACTCAAATCTTTTGCTGTATTTAGTTTATTTTGGCATCCGGATGATGATTCTAGCATGAAATTGCTTGGGCACCTGTTAATTTTTAAGATTTTGACACATTCAGCTCAAATGTACACAATTGCTGATTATGGCTGTCAAACCTAAACCAAACGTTGTGCACTCAAATCTTTTGCTGTATTTAGTTTATTTTGGCATCCGGATGATGATTCTAGCATGAAATTGCTTGGGCACCTGTTAATTTTTAAGATTTTGACACATTCAGCTCAAATGTACACAATTGCTGATTATGGCTGTCAAATCTAAACCAAACGTTGTGCACTCAAATCTTTTGCTGTATTTAGTTTATTTTGGCATCCGGATGATGATTCTAGCATGAAATTGCTTGGGCACCTGTTAATTTTTAAGATTTTGACACATTCAGCTCAAATGTACAATCATGCGCTAAAAACGCATTTAAAGCAATAAAAAGGTGATTATGGCTGTCAAACCTAAACCAAACGTTGTGCACTCAAATCTTTTGCTGTATTTAGTTTATTTTGGCATCCGGATGATGATTCTAGCATGAAATTGCTTGGGCACCTGTTAATTTTTAAGATTTTGACACATTCAGCTCAAATGTACAATCATGCTCTAAAAATGCATTTAAAGCAATAAAAAGGTGATTATGGCTGTCAAACCTAAACCAAACGTTGTGCACTCAAATCTTTTGCTGTATTTAGTTTATTTTGGCATCCGGATGATGATTCTAGCATGAAATTGCTTGGGCACCTGTTAATTTTTAAGATTTTGACACATTCAGCTCAAATGTACACAATTGCTGATTATGGCTGTCAAATCTAAACCAAACGTTGTGCACTCAAATCTTTTGCTGTATTTAGTTTATTTTGGCATCCGGATGATGATTCTAGCATGAAATTGCTTGGGCACCTGTTAATTTTTAAGATTTTGACACATTCAGCTCAAATGTACAATCATGCGCTAAAAACGCATTTAAAGCAATAAAAAGGTGATTATGGCTGTCAAACCTAAACCAAACGTTGTGCACCCAAATCTTTTGCTGTATTTAGTTTATTTTGGCATCCGGATGATGATTCTAGCATGAAATTGCTTGGGCACCTGTTAATTTTTAAGATTTTGACACATTCAGCTCAAATGTACAATCATGCTCTAAAAATGCATTTAAAGCAATAAAAAGGTGATTATGGCTGTCAAACCTAAACCAAACGTTGTGCACTCAAATCTTTTGCTGTATTTAGTTTATTTTGGCATCCGGATGATGATTCTAGCATGAAATTGCTTGGGCACCTGTTAATTTTTAAGATTTTGACACATTCAGCTCAAATGTACACAATTGCTGATTATGGCTGTCAAATCTAAACCAAACGTTGTGCACTCAAATCTTTTGCTGTATTTAGTTTATTTTGGCATCCGGATGATGATTCTAGCATGAAATTGCTTGGGCACCTGTTAATTTTTAAGATTTTGACACATTCAGCTCAAATGTACAATCATGCGCTAAAAACGCATTTAAAGCAATAAAAAGGTGATTATGGCTGTCAAACCTAAACCAAACGTTGTGCACCCAAATCTTTTGCTGTATTTAGTTTATTTTGGCATCCGGATGACGATTCTAGCATGAAATTGCTTGGGCACCTGTTAATTTTTAAGATTTTGACACATTCAGCTCAAATGTACACAATTGCTGATTATGGCTGTCAAATCTAAACCAAACGCTGTGCACTCAAATCTTTTGCTGTATTTAGTTTATTTTGGCATCCGGATGATGATTCTAGCATGAAATTGCTTGGGCACCTGTTAATTTTTAAGATTTTGACACATTCAGCTCAAATGTACACAATTGCTGATTATGGCTGTCAAACCTAAACCAAACGTTGTGCACTCAAATCTTTTGCTGTATTTAGTTTATTTTGGCACCCGGATGATGATTCTAGCATGAAATTGCTTGGGCACCTGTTAATTTTTAAGATTTTGACACAGTCAGCTCAAATGTACAATCATGCGCTAAAAACGCATTTAAAGCAATAAAAAGGTGATTATGGCTGTCAAACCTAAACCAAACGTTGTGCACTCAAACCTTTTGCTGTATTTAGTTTATTTTGGCATCCGGATGATGATTCTAGCATGAAATTGCTTGGGCACCTGTTAATTTTTAAGATTTTGACACATTCAGCTCAAATGTACAATCATGCGCTAAAAACGCATTTAAAGCAATAAAAAGGTGATTATGGCTGTCAAACCTAAACCAAACGTTGTGCACTCAAATCTTTTGCTGTATTTAGTTTATTTTGGCATCCGGATGATGATTCTAGCATGAAATTGCTTGGGCACCTGTTAATTTTTAAGATTTTGACACATTCAGCTCAAATGTACACAATTGCTGATTATGGCTGTCAAATCTAAACCAAACGTTGTGCACTCAAATCTTTTGCTGTATTTAGTTTATTTTGGCATCCGGATGATGATTCTAGCATGAAATTGCTTGGGCACCTGTTAATTTTTAAGATTTTGACACATTCAGCTCAAATGTACAATCATGCGCTAAAAACGCATTTAAAGCAATAAAAAGGTGATTATGGCTGTCAAACCTAAACCAAACGTTGTGCACTCAAACCTTTTGCTGTATTTAGTTTATTTTTGCATCCGGATGATGATTCTAGCATGAAATTGCTTGGGCACCTGTTAATTTTTAAGATTTTGACACATTCAGCTCAAATGTACAATCATGCGCTAAAAACGCATTTAAAGCAATAAAAAGGTGATTATGGCTGTCAAACCTAAACCAAACGTTGTGCACTCAAATCTTTTGCTGTATTTAGTTTATTTTGGCATCCGGATGATGATTCTAGCATGAAATTGCTTGGGCCCTGTTAATTTTTAAGATTTTGACACATTCAGCTCAAATGTACACAATTGCTGATTATGGCTGTCAAATCTAAACCAAACGTTGTGCACTCAAATCTTTTGCTGTATTTAGTTTATTTTGGCATCCGGATGATGATTCTAGCATGAAATTGCTTGGGCACCTGTTAATTTTTAAGATTTTGACACAGTCAGCTCAAATGTACAATCATGCGCTAAAAACGCATTTAAAGCAATAAAAAGGTGATTATGGCTGTCAAACCTAAATCAAACGTTGTGCACTCAAACCTTTTGCTGTATTTAGTTTATTTTGGCATCCGGATGATGATTCTAGCATGAAATTGCTTGGGCACCTGTTAATTTTTAAGATTTTGACACATTCAGCTCAAATGTACAATCATGCGCTAAAAACGCATTTAAAGCAATAAAAAGGTGATTATGGCTGTCAAACCTAAACCAAACGTTGTGCACTCAAATCTTTTGCTGTATTTAGTTTATTTTGGCATCCGGATGATGATTCTAGCATGAAATTGCTTGGGCACCTGTTAATTTTTAAGATTTTGACACATTCAGCTCAAATGTACACAATTGCTGATTATGGCTGTCAAATCTAAACCAAACGTTGTGCACTCAAATCTTTTGCTGTATTTAGTTTATTTTGGCATCCGGATGATGATTCTAGCATGAAATTGCTTGGGCACCTGTTAATTTTTAAGATTTTGACACATTCAGCTCAAATGTACACAATTGCTGATTATGGCTGTCAAATCTAAACCAAACGTTGTGCACTCAAATCTTTCGCTGTATTTAGTTTATTTTGGCATCCGGATGATGATTCTAGCATGAAATTGCTTGGGCACCTGTTAATTTTTAAGATTTTGACACATTCAGCTCAAATGTACAATCATGCGCTAAAAACGCATTTAAAGCAATAAAAAGGTGATTATGGCTGTCAAACCTAAACCAAACGTTGTGCACTCAAATCTTTTGCTGTATTTAGTTTATTTTGGCATCCGGATGATGATTCTAGCATGAAATTGCTTGGGCACCTGTTAATTTTTAAGATTTTGACACATTCAGCTCAAATGTACAATCATGCGCTAAAAACGCATTTAAAGCAATAAAAAGGTGATTATGGCTGTCAAACCTAAACCAAACGTTGTGCACTCAAATCTTTTGCTGTATTTAGTTTATTTTGGCATCCGGATGATGATTCTAGCATGAAATTGCTTGGGCACCTGTTAATTTTTAAGATTTTGACACATTCAGCTCAAATGTACACAATTGCTGATTATGGCTGTCAAATCTAAACCAAACGTTGTGCACTCAAATCTTTTGCTGTATTTAGTTTATTTTGGCATCCGGATGATGATTCTAGCATGAAATTGCTTGGGCACCTGTTAATTTTTAAGATTTTGACACATTCAGCTCAAATGTACAATCATGCGCTAAAAACGCATTTAAAGCAATAAAAAGGTGATTATGGCTGTCAAACCTAAACCAAACGTTGTGCACTCAAATCTTTTGCTGTATTTAGTTTATTTTGGCATCCGGATGATGATTCTAGCATGAAATTGCTTGGGCACCTGTTAATTTTTAAGATTTTGACACATTCAGCTCAAATGTACACAATTGCTGATTATGGCTGTCAAATCTAAACCAAACGCTGTGCACTCAAATCTTTTGCTGTATTTAGTTTATTTTGGCATCCGGATGATGATTCTAGCATGAAATTGCTTGGGCACCTGTTAATTTTTAAGATTTTGACACATTCAGCTCAAATGTACAATCATGCGCTAAAAACGCATTTAAAGCAATAAAAAGGTGATTATGGCTGTCAAACCTAAACCAAACGTTGTGCACTCAAATCTTTTGCTGTATTTAGTTTATTTTGGCATCCGGATGATGATTCTAGCATGAAATTGCTTGGGCACCTGTTAATTTTTAAGATTTTGACACATTCAGCTCAAATGTACACAATTGCTGATTATGGCTGTCAAACCTAAACCAAACGTTGTGCACTCAAATCTTTTGCTGTATTTAGTTTATTTTGGCATCCGGATGATGATTCTAGCATGAAATTGCTTGGGCACCTGTTAATTTTTAAGATTTTGACACATTCAGCTCAAATGTACACAATTGCTGATTATGGCTGTCAAACCTAAACCAAACGTTGTGCACTCAAACCTTTTGCTGTATTTAGTTTATTTTGGCATCCGGATGATGATTCTAGCATGAAATTGCTTGGGCACCTGTTAATTTTTAAGATTTTGACACATTCAGCTCAAATGTACAATCATGCGCTAAAAACGCATTTAAAGCAATAAAAAGGTGATTATGGCTGTCAAACCTAAACCAAACGTTGTGCACTCAAATCTTTTGCTGTATTTAGTTTATTTTGGCATCCGGATGATGATTCTAGCATGAAATTGCTTGGGCACCTGTTAATTTTTAAGATTTTGACACATTCAGCTCAAATGTACACAATTGCTGATTATGGCTGTCAAATCTAAACCAAACGTTGTGCACTCAAATCTTTTGCTGTATTTAGTTTATTTTGGCATCCGGATGATGATTCTAGCATGAAATTGCTTGGGCACCTGTTAATTTTTAAGATTTTGACACATTCAGCTCAAATGTACACAATTGCTGATTATGGCTGTCAAATCTAAACCAATCGTTGTGCACTCAAATCTTTCGCTGTATTTAGTTTATTTTGGCATCCGGATGATGATTCTAGCATGAAATTGCTTGGGCACCTGTTAATTTTTAAGATTTTGACACATTCAGCTCAAATGTACAATCATGCGCTAAAAACGCATTTAAAGCAATAAAAAGGTGATTATGGCTGTCAAACCTAAACCAAACGTTGTGCACTCAAACCTTTTGCTGTATTTAGTTTATTTTGGCATCCGGATGATGATTCTAGCATGAAATTGCTTGGGCACCTGTTAATTTTTAAGATTTTGACACATTCAGCTCAAATGTACACAATTGCTGATTATGGCTGTCAAATCTAAACCAAACGCTGTGCACTCAAATCTTTTGCTGTATTTAGTTTATTTTGGCATCCGGATGATGATTCTAGCATGAAATTGCTTGGGCACCTGTTAATTTTTAAGATTTTGACACATTCAGCTCAAATGTACAATCATGCGCTAAAAACGCATTTAAAGCAATAAAAAGGTGATTATGGCTGTCAAACCTAAACCAAACGTTGTGCACTCAAATCTTTTGCTGTATTTAGTTTATTTTGGCATCCGGATGATGATTCTAGCATGAAATTGCTTGGGCACCTGTTAATTTTTAAGATTTTGACACATTCAGCTCAAATGTACACAATTGCTGATTATGGCTGTCAAACCTAAACCAAACGTTGTGCACTCAAATCTTTTGCTGTATTTAGTTTATTTTGGCATCCGGATGATGATTCTAGCATGAAATTGCTTGGGCACCTGTTAATTTTTAAGATTTTGACACATTCAGCTCAAATGTACACAATTGCTGATTATGGCTGTCAAATCTAAACCAAACGTTGTGCACTCAAATCTTTTGCTGTATTTAGTTTATTTTGGCATCCGGATGATGATTCTAGCATGAAATTGCTTGGGCACCTGCTAATTTTTAAGATTTTGACACATTCAGCTCAAATGTACAATCATGCGCTAAAAACGCATTTAAAGCAATAAAAAGGTGATTATGGCTGTCAAACCTAAACCAAACGTTGTGCACTCAAATCTTTTGCTGTATTTAGTTTATTTTGGCATCCGGATGATGATTCTAGCATGAAATTGCTTGGGCACCTGTTAATTTTTAAGATTTTGACACATTCAGCTCAAATGTACAATCATGCTCTAAAAATGCATTTAAAGCAATAAAAAGGTGATTATGGCTGTCAAACCTAAACCAAACGTTGTGCACTCAAATCTTTTGCTGTATTTAGTTTATTTTGGCATCCGGATGATGATTCTAGCATGAAATTGCTTGGGCACCTGTTAATTTTTAAGATTTTGACACATTCAGCTCAAATGTACACAATTGCTGATTATGGCTGTCAAATCTAAACCAAACGTTGTGCACTCAAATCTTTTGCTGTATTTAGTTTATTTTGGCATCCGGATGATGATTCTAGCATGAAATTGCTTGGGCACCTGTTAATTTTTAAGATTTTGACACATTCAGCTCAAATGTACAATCATGCGCTAAAAACGCATTTAAAGCAATAAAAAGGTGATTATGGCTGTCAAACCTAAACCAAACGTTGTGCACCCAAATCTTTTGCTGTATTTAGTTTATTTTGGCATCCGGATGATGATTCTAGCATGAAATTGCTTGGGCACCTGTTAATTTTTAAGATTTTGACACATTCAGCTCAAATGTACACAATTGCTGATTATGGCTGTCAAATCTAAACCAAACGCTGTGCACTCAAATCTTTTGCTGTATTTAGTTTATTTTGGCATCCGGATGATGATTCTAGCATGAAATTGCTTGGGCACCTGTTAATTTTTAAGATTTTGACACATTCAGCTCAAATGTACACAATTGCTGATTATGGCTGTCAAACCTAAACCAAACGTTGTGCACTCAAATCTTTTGCTGTATTTAGTTTATTTTGGCATCCGGATGATGATTCTAGCATGAAATTGCTTGGGCACCTGTTAATTTTTAAGATTTTGACACAGTCAGCTCAAATGTACAATCATGCGCTAAAAACGCATTTAAAGCAATAAAAAGGTGATTATGGCTGTCAAACCTAAACCAAACGTTGTGCACTCAAACCTTTTGCTGTATTTAGTTTATTTTGGCATCCGGATGATGATTCTAGCATGAAATTGCTTGGGCACCTGTTAATTTTTAAGATTTTGACACATTCAGCTCAAATGTACAATCATGCGCTAAAAACGCATTTAAAGCAATAAAAAGGTGATTATGGCTGTCAAACCTAAACCAAACGTTGTGCACTCAAATCTTTTGCTGTATTTAGTTTATTTTGGCATCCGGATGATGATTCTAGCATGAAATTGCTTGGGCACCTGTTAATTTTTAAGATTTTGACACATTCAGCTCAAATGTACACAATTGCTGATTATGGCTGTCAAATCTAAACCAAACGTTGTGCACTCAAATCTTTTGCTGTATTTAGTTTATTTTGGCATCCGGATGATGATTCTAGCATGAAATTGCTTGGGCACCTGTTAATTTTTAAGATTTTGACACATTCAGCTCAAATGTACAATCATGCGCTAAAAACGCATTTAAAGCAATAAAAAGGTGATTATGGCTGTCAAACCTAAACCAAACGTTGTGCACTCAAACCTTTTGCTGTATTTAGTTTATTTTGGCATCCGGATGATGATTCTAGCATGAAATTGCTTGGGCACCTGTTAATTTTTAAGATTTTGACACATTCAGCTCAAATGTACAATCATGCGCTAAAAACGCATTTAAAGCAATAAAAAGGTGATTATGGCTGTCAAACCTAAACCAAACGTTGTGCACTCAAATCTTTTGCTGTATTTAGTTTATTTTGGCATCCGGATGATGATTCTAGCATGAAATTGCTTGGGCCCTGTTAATTTTTAAGATTTTGACACATTCAGCTCAAATGTACACAATTGCTGATTATGGCTGTCAAATCTAAACCAAACGTTGTGCACTCAAATCTTTTGCTGTATTTAGTTTATTTTGGCATCCGGATGATGATTCTAGCATGAAATTGCTTGGGCACCTGTTAATTTTTAAGATTTTGACACAGTCAGCTCAAATGTACAATCATGCGCTAAAAACGCATTTAAAGCAATAAAAAGGTGATTATGGCTGTCAAACCTAAACCAAACGTTGTGCACTCAAACCTTTTGCTGTATTTAGTTTATTTTGGCATCCGGATGATGATTCTAGCATGAAATTGCTTGGGCACCTGTTAATTTTTAAGATTTTGACACATTCAGCTCAAATGTACACAATTGCTGATTATGGCTGTCAAATCTAAACCAAACGTTGTGCACTCAAATCTTTTGCTGTATTTAGTTTATTTTGGCATCCGGATGATGATTCTAGCATGAAATTGCTTGGGCACCTGTTAATTTTTAAGATTTTGACACATTCAGCTCAAATGTACACAATTGCTGATTATGGCTGTCAAATCTAAACCAAACGTTGTGCACTCAAATCTTTCGCTGTATTTAGTTTATTTTGGCATCCGGATGATGATTCTAGCATGAAATTGCTTGGGCACCTGTTAATTTTTAAGATTTTGACACATTCAGCTCAAATGTACAATCATGCGCTAAAAACGCATTTAAAGCAATAAAAAGGTGATTATGGCTGTCAAACCTAAACCAAACGTTGTGCACTCAAATCTTTTGCTGTATTTAGTTTATTTTGGCATCCGGATGATGATTCTAGCATGAAATTGCTTGGGCACCTGTTAATTTTTAAGATTTTGACACATTCAGCTCAAATGTACAATCATGCGCTAAAAACGCATTTAAAGCAATAAAAAGGTGATTATGGCTGTCAAACCTAAACCAAACGTTGTGCACTCAAATCTTTTGCTGTATTTAGTTTATTTTGGCATCCGGATGATGATTCTAGCATGAAATTGCTTGGGCACCTGTTAATTTTTAAGATTTTGACACATTCAGCTCAAATGTACACAATTGCTGATTATGGCTGTCAAATCTAAACCAAACGTTGTGCACTCAAATCTTTTGCTGTATTTAGTTTATTTTGGCATCCGGATGATGATTCTAGCATGAAATTGCTTGGGCACCTGTTAATTTTTAAGATTTTGACACATTCAGCTCAAATGTACAATCATGCGCTAAAAACGCATTTAAAGCAATAAAAAGGTGATTATGGCTGTCAAACCTAAACCAAACGTTGTGCACTCAAATCTTTTGCTGTATTTAGTTTATTTTGGCATCCGGATGATGATTCTAGCATGAAATTGCTTGGGCACCTGTTAATTTTTAAGATTTTGACACATTCAGCTCAAATGTACACAATTGCTGATTATGGCTGTCAAATCTAAACCAAACGCTGTGCACTCAAATCTTTTGCTGTATTTAGTTTATTTTGGCATCCGGATGATGATTCTAGCATGAAATTGCTTGGGCACCTGTTAATTTTTAAGATTTTGACACATTCAGCTCAAATGTACAATCATGCGCTAAAAACGCATTTAAAGCAATAAAAAGGTGATTATGGCTGTCAAACCTAAACCAAACGTTGTGCACTCAAATCTTTTGCTGTATTTAGTTTATTTTGGCATCCGGATGATGATTCTAGCATGAAATTGCTTGGGCACCTGTTAATTTTTAAGATTTTGACACATTCAGCTCAAATGTACACAATTGCTGATTATGGCTGTCAAACCTAAACCAAACGTTGTGGACTCAAATCTTTTGCTGTATTTAGTTTATTTTGGCATCCGGATGATGATTCTAGCATGAAATTGCTTGGGCACCTGTTAATTTTTAAGATTTTGACACATTCAGCTCAAATGTACACAATTGCTGATTATGGCTGTCAAATCTAAACCAAACGTTGTGCACTCAAATCTTTTGCTGTATTTAGTTTATTTTGGCATCCGGATGATGATTCTAGCATGAAATTGCTTGGACACCTGTTAATTTTTAAGATTTTGACACATTCAGCTCAAATGTACAATCATGCGCTAAAAACGCATTTAAAGCAATAAAAAGGTGATTATGGCTGTCAAACCTAAACCAAACGTTGTGCACTCAAATCTTTTGCTGTATTTAGTTTATTTTGGCATCCGGATGATGATTCTAGCATGAAATTGCTTGGGCACCTGTTAATTTTTAAGATTTTGACACATTCAGCTCAAATGTACAATCATGCGCTAAAAACGCATTTAAAGCAATAAAAAGGTGATTATGGCTGTCAAACCTAAACCAAACGTTGTGCACCCAAATCTTTTGCTGTATTTAGTTTATTTTGGCATCCGGATGATGATTCTAGCATGAAATTGCTTGGGCACCTGTTAATTTTTAAGATTTTGACACATTCAGCTCAAATGTACACAATTGCTGATTATGGCTGTCAAATCTAAACCAAACGCTGTGCACTCAAATCTTTTGCTGTATTTAGTTTATTTTGGCATCCGGATGATGATTCTAGCATGAAATTGCTTGGGCACCTGTTAATTTTTAAGATTTTGACACATTCAGCTCAAATGTACACAATTGCTGATTATGGCTGTCAAACCTAAACCAAACGTTGTGCACTCAAATCTTTTGCTGTATTTAGTTTATTTTGGCATCCGGATGATGATTCTAGCATGAAATTGCTTGGGCACCTGTTAATTTTTAAGATTTTGACACAGTCAGCTCAAATGTACAATCATGCGCTAAAAACGCATTTAAAGCAATAAAAAGGTGATTATGGCTGTCAAACCTAAACCAAACGTTGTGCACTCAAACCTTTTGCTGTATTTAGTTTATTTTGGCATCCGGATGATGATTCTAGCATGAAATTGCTTGGGCACCTGTTAATTTTTAAGATTTTGACACATTCAGCTCAAATGTACAATCATGCGCTAAAAACGCATTTAAAGCAATAAAAAGGTGATTATGGCTGTCAAACCTAAACCAAACGTTGTGCACTCAAATCTTTTGCTGTATTTAGTTTATTTTGGCATCCGGATGATGATTCTAGCATGAAATTGCTTGGGCACCTGTTAATTTTTAAGATTTTGACACATTCAGCTCAAATGTACACAATTGCTGATTATGGCTGTCAAATCTAAACCAAACGTTGTGCACTCAAATCTTTTGCTGTATTTAGTTTATTTTGGCATCCGGATGATGATTCTAGCATGAAATTGCTTGGGCACCTGTTAATTTTTAAGATTTTGACACATTCAGCTCAAATGTACACAATTGCTGATTATGGCTGTCAAATCTAAACCAAACGTTGTGCACTCAAATCTTTTGCTGTATTTAGTTTATTTTGGCATCCGGATGATGATTCTAGCATGAAATTGCTTGGGCACCTGTTAATTTTTAAGATTTTGACACATTCAGCTCAAATGTACAATCATGCGC
This sequence comes from Festucalex cinctus, assembly GCF_051991245.1. NCBI lineage: Eukaryota > Metazoa > Chordata > Actinopteri > Syngnathiformes > Syngnathidae > Festucalex > Festucalex cinctus. Next base: position 31,470,087 of record NC_135416.1, on the reverse strand, counting down.
TAAAAACGCATTTAAAGCAATAAAAAGGTGATTATGGCTGTCAAACCTAAACCAAACGTTGTGCACTCAAACCTTTTGCTGTATTTAGTTTATTTTGGCATCCGGATGATGATTCTAGCATGAAATTGCTTGGGCACCTGTTAATTTTTAAGATTTTGACACATTCAGCTCAAATGTACAATCATGCGCTAAAAACGCATTTAAAGCAATAAAAAGGTGATTATGGCTGTCAAACCTAAACCAAACGTTGTGCACTCAAATCTTTTGCTGTATTTAGTTTATTTTGGCATCCGGATGATGATTCTAGCATGAAATTGCTTGGGCACCTGTTAATTTTTAAGATTTTGACACATTCAGCTCAAATGTACAATCATGCGCTAAAAACGCATTTAAAGCAATAAAAAGGTGATTATGGCTGTCAAACCTAAACCAAACGTTGTGCACTCAAATCTTTTGCTGTATTTAGTTTATTTTGGCATCCGGATGATGATTCTAGCATGAAATTGCTTGGGCACCTGTTAATTTTTAAGATTTTGACACATTCAGCTCAAATGTACACAATTGCTGATTATGGCTGTCAAATCTAAACCAAACGTTGTGCACTCAAATCTTTTGCTGTATTTAGTTTATTTTGGCATCCGGATGATGATTCTAGCATGAAATTGCTTGGGCACCTGTTAATTTTTAAGATTTTGACACATTCAGCTCAAATGTACACAATTGCTGATTATGGCTGTCAAATCTAAACCAAACGTTGTGCACTCAAATCTTTTGCTGTATTTAGTTTATTTTGGCATCCGGATGATGATTCTAGCATGAAATTGCTTGGGCACCTGTTAATTTTTAAGATTTTGACACATTCAGCTCAAATGTACAATCATGCGCTAAAAACGCATTTAAAGCAATAAAAAGGTGATTATGGCTGTCAAACCTAAACCAAACGTTGTGCACTCAAATCTTTTGCTGTATTTAGTTTATTTTGGCATCCGGATGATGATTCTAGCATGAAATTGCTTGGGCACCTGTTAATTTTTAAGATTTTGACACATTCAGCTCAAATGTACAATCATGCGCTAAAAACGCATTTAAAGCAATAAAAAGGTGATTATGGCTGTCAAACCTAAACCAAACGTTGTGCACCCAAATCTTTTGCTGTATTTAGTTTATTTTGGCATCCGGATGATGATTCTAGCATGAAATTGCTTGGGCACCTGTTAATTTTTAAGATTTTGACACATTCAGCTCAAATGTACACAATTGCTGATTATGGCTGTCAAATCTAAACCAAACGCTGTGCACTCAAATCTTTTGCTGTATTTAGTTTATTTTGGCATCCGGATGATGATTCTAGCATGAAATTGCTTGGGCACCTGTTAATTTTTAAGATTTTTACACATTCAGCTCAAATGTACACAATTGCTGATTATGGCTGTCAAACCTAAACCAAACGTTGTGCACTCAAATCTTTTGCTGTATTTAGTTTATTTTGGCATCCGGATGATGATTCTAGCATGAAATTGCTTGGGCACCTGTTAATTTTTAAGATTTTGACACAGTCAGCTCAAATGTACAATCATGCGCTAAAAACGCATTTAAAGCAATAAAAAGGTGATTATGGCTGTCAAACCTAAACCAAACGTTGTGCACTCAAACCTTTTGCTGTATTTAGTTTATTTTGGCATCCGGATGATGATTCTAGCATGAAATTGCTTGGGCACCTGTTAATTTTTAAGATTTTGACACATTCAGCTCAAATGTACACAATTGCTGATTATGGCTGTCAAATCTAAACCAAACGCTGTGCACTCAAATCTTTTGCTGTATTTAGTTTATTTTGGCATCCGGATGATGATTCTAGCATGAAATTGCTTGGGCACCTGTTAATTTTTAAGATTTTGACACATTCAGCTCAAATGTACACAATTGCTGATTATGGCTGTCAAACCTAAACCAAACGTTGTGCACTCAAATCTTTTGCTGTATTTAGTTTATTTTGGCATCCGGATGATGATTCTAGCATGAAATTGCTTGGGCACCTGTTAATTTTTAAGATTTTGACACATTCAGCTCAAATGTACAATCATGCGCTAAAAACGCATTTAAAGCAATAAAAAGGTGATTATGGCTGTCAAACCTAAACCAAACGTTGTGCACTCAAACCTTTTGCTGTATTTAGTTTATTTTGGCATCCGGATGATGATTCTAGCATGAAATTGCTTGGGCACTTGTTAATTTTTAAGATTTTGACACATTCAGCTCAAATGTACACAATTGCTGATTATGGCTGTCAAACCTAAACCAAACGTTGTGCACTCAAATCTTTTGCTGTATTTAGTTTATTTTGGCATCCGGATGATGATTCTAGCATGAAATTGCTTGGGCACCTGTTAATTTTTAAGATTTTGACACAGTCAGCTCAAATGTACAATCATGCGCTAAAAACGCATTTAAAGCAATAAAAAGGTGATTATGGCTGTCAAACCTAAACCAAACGTTGTGCACTCAAACCTTTTGCTGTATTTAGTTTATTTTGGCATCCGGATGATGATTCTAGCATGAAATTGCTTGGGCACCTGTTAATTTTTAAGATTTTGACACATTCAGCTCAAATGTACAATCATGCGCTAAAAACGCATTTAAAGCAATAAAAAGGTGATTATGGCTGTCAAACCTAAACCAAACGTTGTGCACTCAAACCTTTTGCTGTATTTAGTTTATTTTGGCATCCGGATGATGATTCTAGCATGAAATTGCTTGGGCACCTGTTAATTTTTAAGATTTTGACACATTCAGCTCAAATGTACAATCATGCGCTAAAAACGCATTTAAAGCAATAAAAAGGTGATTATGGCTGTCAAACCTAAACCAAACGTTGTGCACTCAAATCTTTTGCTGTATTTAGTTTATTTTGGCATCCGGATGATGATTCTAGCATGAAATTGCTTGGGCACCTGTTAATTTTTAAGATTTTGACACATTCAGCTCAAATGTACAATCATGCGCTAAAAACGCATTTAAAGCAATAAAAAGGTGATTATGGCTGTCAAACCTAAACCAAACGTTGTGCACTCAAACCTTTTGCTGTATTTAGTTTATTTTGGCATCCGGATGATGATTCTAGCATGAAATTGCTTGGGCACCTGTTAATTTTTAAGATTTTGACACATTCAGCTCAAATGTACAATCATGCGCTAAAAACGCATTTAAAGCAATAAAAAGGTGATTATGGCTGTCAAACCTAAACCAAACGTTGTGCACTCAAATCTTTTGCTGTATTTAGTTTATTTTGGCATCCGGATGATGATTCTAGCATGAAATTGCTTGGGCACCTGTTAATTTTTAAGTTTTTGACACATTCAGCTCAAATGTACACAATTGCTGATTATGGCTGTCAAATCTAAACCAAACGTTGTGCACTCAAATCTTTTGCTGTATTTAGTTTATTTTGGCATCCGGATGATGATTCTAGCATGAAATTGCTTGGGCACCTGTTAATTTTTAAGATTTTGACACATTCAGCTCAAATGTACAATCATGCGCTAAAAACGCATTTAAAGCAATAAAAAGGTGATTATGGCTGTCAAACCTAAACCAAACGTTGTGCACTCAAATCTTTTGCTGTATTTAGTTTATTTTGGCATCCGGATGATGATTCTAGCATGAAATTGCTTGGGCACCTGTTAATTTTTAAGATTTTGACACATTCAGCTCAAATGTACACAATTGCTGATTATGGCTGTCAAATCTAAACCAAACGCTGTGCACTCAAATCTTTTGCTGTATTTAGTTTATTTTGGCATCCGGATGATGATTCTAGCATGAAATTGCTTGGGCACCTGTTAATTTTTAAGATTTTGACACATTCAGCTCAAATGTACAATCATGCGCTAAAAACGCATTTAAAGCAATAAAAAGGTGATTATGGCTGTCAAACCTAAACCAAACGTTGTGCACTCAAATCTTTTGCTGTATTTAGTTTATTTTGGCATCCGGATGATGATTCTAGCATGAAATTGCTTGGGCACCTGTTAATTTTTAAGATTTTGACACATTCAGCTCAAATGTACACAATTGCTGATTATGGCTGTCAAACCTAAACCAAACGTTGTGCACTCAAATCTTTTGCTGTATTTAGTTTATTTTGGCATCCGGATGATGATTCTAGCATGAAATTGCTTGGGCACCTGTTAATTTTTAAGATTTTGACACATTCAGCTCAAATGTACACAATTGCTGATTATGGCTGTCAAATCTAAACCAAACGTTGTGCACTCAAATCTTTTGCTGTATTTAGTTTATTTTGGCATCCGGATGATGATTCTAGCATGAAATTGCTTGGGCACCTGTTAATTTTTAAGATTTTGACACATTCAGCTCAAATGTACAATCATGCGCTAAAAACGCATTTAAAGCAATAAAAAGGTGATTATGGCTGTCAAACCTAAACCAAACGTTGTGCACTCAAATCTTTTGCTGTATTTAGTTTATTTTGGCATCCGGATGATGATTCTAGCATGAAATTGCTTGGGCACCTGTTAATTTTTAAGATTTTGACACATTCAGCTCAAATGTACAATCATGCGCTAAAAACGCATTTAAAGCAATAAAAAGGTGATTATGGCTGTCAAACCTAAACCAAACGTTGTGCACTCAAATCTTTTGCTGTATTTAGTTTATTTTGGCATCCGGATGATGATTCTAGCATGAAATTGCTTGGGCACCTGTTAATTTTTAAGATTTTGACACATTCAGCTCAAATGTACACAATTGCTGATTATGGCTGTCAAATCTAAACCAAACGCTGTGCACTCAAATCTTTTGCTGTATTTAGTTTATTTTGGCATCCGGATGATGATTCTAGCATGAAATTGCTTGGGCACCTGTTAATTTTTAAGATTTTGACACATTCAGCTCAAATGTACACAATTGCTGATTATGGCTGTCAAACCTAAACCAAACGTTGTGCACTCAAATCTTTTGCTGTATTTAGTTTATTTTGGCATCCGGATGATGATTCTAGCATGAAATTGCTTGGGCACCTGTTAATTTTTAAGATTTTGACACATTCAGCTCAAATGTACAATCATGCGCTAAAAACGCATTTAAAGCAATAAAAAGGTGATTATGGCTGTCAAACCTAAACCAAACGTTGTGCACTCAAACCTTTTGCTGTATTTAGTTTATTTTGGCATCCGGATGATGATTCTAGCATGAAATTGCTTGGGCACTTGTTAATTTTTAAGATTTTGACACATTCAGCTCAAATGTACACAATTGCTGATTATGGCTGTCAAACCTAAACCAAACGTTGTGCACTCAAATCTTTTGCTGTATTTAGTTTATTTTGGCATCCGGATGATGATTCTAGCATGAAATTGCTTGGGCACCTGTTAATTTTTAAGATTTTGACACATTCAGCTCAAATGTACAATCATGCGCTAAAAACGCATTTAAAGCAATAAAAAGGTGATTATGGCTGTCAAACCTAAACCAAACGTTGTGCACTCAAATCTTTTGCTGTATTTAGTTTATTTTGGCATCCGGATGATGATTCTAGCATGAAATTGCTTGGGCACCTGTTAATTTTTAAGATTTTGACACATTCAGCTCAAATGTACAATCATGCGCTAAAAACGCATTTAAAGCAATAAAAAGGTGATTATGGCTGTCAAACCTAAACCAAACGTTGTGCACTCAAATCTTTTGCTGTATTTAGTTTATTTTGGCATCCGGATGATGATTCTAGCATGAAATTGCTTGGGCACCTGTTAATTTTTAAGATTTTGACACATTCAGCTCAAATGTACACAATTGCTGATTATGGCTGTCAAATCTAAACCAAACGTTGTGCACTCAAATCTTTTGCTGTATTTAGTTGATTTTGGCATCCGGATGATGATTCTAGCATGAAATTGCTTGGGCACCTGTTAATTTGTAAGATTTTGACACATTCAGCTCAAATGTACAATCATGCGCTAAAAACGCATTTAAAGCAATAAAAAGGTGATTATGGCTGTCAAACCTAAACCAAACGTTGTGCACTCAAATCTTTTGCTGTATTTAGTTTATTTTGGCATCCGGATGATGATTCTAGCATGAAATTGCTTGGGCACCTGTTAATTTTTAAGATTTTGACACATTCAGCTCAAATGTACACAATTGCTGATTATGGCTGTCAAATCTAAACCAAACGTTGTGCACTCAAATCTTTTGCTGTATTTAGTTTATTTTGGCATCCGGATGATGATTCTAGCATGAAATTGCTTGGGCACCTGTTAATTTTTAAGATTTTGACACATTCAGCTCAAATGTACAATCATGCGCTAAAAACGCATTTAAAGCAATAAAAAGGTGATTATGGCTGTCAAACCTAAACCAAACGTTGTGCACTCAAATCTTTTGCTGTATTTAGTTTATTTTGGCATCCGGATGATGATTCTAGCATGAAATTGCTTGGGCACCTGTTAATTTTTAAGATTTTGACACATTCAGCTCAAATGTACACAATTGCTGATTATGGCTGTCAAATCTAAACCAAACGCTGTGCACTCAAATCTTTTGCTGTATTTAGTTTATTTTGGCATCCGGATGATGATTCTAGCATGAAATTGCTTGGGCACCTGTTAATTTTTAAGATTTTGACACATTCAGCTCAAATGTACAATCATGCGCTAAAAACGCATTTAAAGCAATAAAAAGGTGATTATGGCTGTCAAACCTAAACCAAACGTTGTGCACTCAAATCTTTTGCTGTATTTAGTTTATTTTGGCATCCGGATGATGATTCTAGCATGAAATTGCTTGGGCACTTGTTAATTTTTAAGATTTTGACACATTCAGCTCAAATGTACACAATTGCTGATTATGGCTGTCAAACCTAAACCAAACGTTGTGCACTCAAATCTTTTGCTGTATTTAGTTTATTTTGGCATCCGGATGATGATTCTAGCATGAAATTGCTTGGGCACCTGTTAATTTTTAAGATTTTGACACATTCAGCTCAAATGTACACAATTGCTGATTATGGCTGTCAAATCTAAACCAAACGCTGTGCACTCAAATCTTTTGCTGTATTTAGTTTATTTTGGCATCCGGATGATGATTCTAGCATGAAATTGCTTGGGCACCTGTTAATTTTTAAGATTTTGACACATTCAGCTCAAATGTACAATCATGCGCTAAAAACGCATTTAAAGCAATAAAAAGGTGATTATGGCTGTCAAACCTAAACCAAACGTTGTGCACTCAAATCTTTTGCTGTATTTAGTTTATTTTGGCATCCGGATGATGATTCTAGCATGAAATTGCTTGGGCACCTGTTAATTTTTAAGATTTTGACACATTCAGCTCAAATGTACACAATTGCTGATTATGGCTGTCAAATCTAAACCAAACGTTGTGCACTCAAATCTTTTGCTGTATTTAGTTTATTTTGGCATCCGGATGATGATTCTAGCATGAAATTGCTTGGGCACCTGTTAATTTTTAAGATTTTGACACATTCAGCTCAAATGTACAATCATGCGCTAAAAACGCATTTAAAGCAATAAAAAGGTGATTATGGCTGTCAAACCTAAACCAAACGTTGTGCACTCAAATCTTTTGCTGTATTTAGTTTATTTTGGCATCCGGATGATGATTCTAGCATGAAATTGCTTGGGCACCTGTTAATTTTTAAGATTTTGACACATTCAGCTCAAATGTACAATCATGCGCTAAAAACGCATTTAAAGCAATAAAAAGGTGATTATGGCTGTCAAACCTAAACCAAACGTTGTGCACTCAAATCTTTTGCTGTATTTAGTTTATTTTGGCATCCGGATGATGATTCTAGCATGAAATTGCTTGGGCACCTGTTAATTTTTAAGATTTTGACACATTCAGCTCAAATGTACACAATTGCTGATTATGGCTGTCAAATCTAAACCAAACGCTGTGCACTCAAATCTTTTGCTGTATTTAGTTTATTTTGGCATCCGGATGATGATTCTAGCATGAAATTGCTTGGGCACCTGTTAATTTTTAAGATTTTGACACATTCAGCTCAAATGTACACAATTGCTGATTATGGCTGTCAAACCTAAACCAAACGTTGTGCACTCAAATCTTTTGCTGTATTTAGTTTATTTTGGCATCCGGATGATGATTCTAGCATGAAATTGCTTGGGCACCTGTTAATTTTTAAGATTTTGACACATTCAGCTCAAATGTACAATCATGCGCTAAAAACGCATTTAAAGCAATAAAAAGGTGATTATGGCTGTCAAACCTAAACCAAACGTTGTGCACTCAAACCTTTTGCTGTATTTAGTTTATTTTGGCATCCGGATGATGATTCTAGCATGAAATTGCTTGGGCACCTGTTAATTTTTAAGATTTTGACACATTCAGCTCAAATGTACACAATTGCTGATTATGGCTGTCAAATCTAAACCAAACGTTGTGCACTCAAATCTTTTGCTGTATTTAGTTGATTTTGGCATCCGGATGATGATTCTAGCATGAAATTGCTTGGGCACCTGTTAATTTGTAAGATTTTGACACATTCAGCTCAAATGTACAATCATGCGCTAAAAACGCATTTAAAGCAATAAAAAGGTGATTATGGCTGTCAAACCTAAACCAAACGTTGTGCACTCAAATCTTTTGCTGTATTTAGTTTATTTTGGCATCCGGATGATGATTCTAGCATGAAATTGCTTGGGCACCTGTTAATTTTTAAGATTTTGACACATTCAGCTCAAATGTACACAATTGCTGATTATGGCTGTCAAATCTAAACCAAACGCTGTGCACTCAAATCTTTTGCTGTATTTAGTTTATTTTGGCATCCGGATGATGATTCTAGCATGAAATTGCTTGGGCACCTGTTAATTTTTAAGATTTTGACACATTCAGCTCAAATGTACACAATTGCTGATTATGGCTGTCAAATCTAAACCAAACGCTGTGCACTCAAATCTTTTGCTGTATTTAGTTTATTTTGGCATCCGGATGATGATTCTAGCATGAAATTGCTTGGGCACCTGTTAATTTTTAAGATTTTGACACATTCAGCTCAAATGTACAATCATGCGCTAAAAACGCATTTAAAGCAATAAAAAGGTGATTATGGCTGTCAAACCTAAACCAAACGTTGTGCACTCAAATCTTTTGCTGTATTTAGTTTATTTTGGCATCCGGATGATGATTCTAGCATGAAATTGCTTGGGCACCTGTTAATTTTTAAGATTTTGACACATTCAGCTCAAATGTACACAATTGCTGATTATGGCTGTCAAACCTAAACCAAACGTTGTGCACTCAAATCTTTTGCTGTATTTAGTTTATTTTGGCATCCGGATGATGATTCTAGCATGAAATTGCTTGGGCACCTGTTAATTTTTAAGATTTTGACACATTCAGCTCAAATGTACACAATTGCTGATTATGGCTGTCAAATCTAAACCAAACGTTGTGCACTCAAATCTTTTGCTGTATTTAGTTTATTTTGGCATCCGGATGATGATTCTAGCATGAAATTGCTTGGGCACCTGTTAATTTTTAAGATTTTGACACATTCAGCTCAAATGTACAATCATGCGCTAAAAACGCATTTAAAGCAATAAAAAGGTGATTATGGCTGTCAAACCTAAACCAAACGTTGTGCACTCAAATCTTTTGCTGTATTTAGTTTATTTTGGCATCCGGATGATGATTCTAGCATGAAATTGCTTGGGCACCTGTTAATTTTTAAGATTTTGACACATTCAGCTCAAATGTACAATCATGCGCTAAAAACGCATTTAAAGCAATAAAAAGGTGATTATGGCTGTCAAACCTAAACCAAACGTTGTGCACTCAAATCTTTTGCTGTATTTAGTTTATTTTGGCATCCGGATGATGATTCTAGCATGAAATTGCTTGGGCACCTGTTAATTTTTAAGATTTTGACACATTCAGCTCAAATGTACACAATTGCTGATTATGGCTGTCAAATCTAAACCAAACGCTGTGCACTCAAATCTTTTGCTGTATTTAGTTTATTTTGGCATCCGGATGATGATTCTAGCATGAAATTGCTTGGGCACCTGTTAATTTTTAAGATTTTGACACATTCAGCTCAAATGTACACAATTGCTGATTATGGCTGTCAAACCTAAACCAAACGTTGTGCACTCAAATCTTTTGCTGTATTTAGTTTATTTTGGCATCCGGATGATGATTCTAGCATGAAATTGCTTGGGCACCTGTTAATTTTTAAGATTTTGACACATTCAGCTCAAATGTACAATCATGCGCTAAAAACGCATTTAAAGCAATAAAAAGGTGATTATGGCTGTCAAACCTAAACCAAACGTTGTGCACTCAAACCTTTTGCTGTATTTAGTTTATTTTGGCATCCGGATGATGATTCTAGCATGAAATTGCTTGGGCACTTGTTAATTTTTAAGATTTTGACACATTCAGCTCAAATGTACACAATTGCTGATTATGGCTGTCAAACCTAAACCAAACGTTGTGCACTCAAATCTTTTGCTGTATTTAGTTTATTTTGGCATCCGGATGATGATTCTAGCATGAAATTGCTTGGGCACCTGTTAATTTTTAAGATTTTGACACATTCAGCTCAAATGTACAATCATGCGCTAAAAACGCATTTAAAGCAATAAAAAGGTGATTATGGCTGTCAAACCTAAACCAAACGTTGTGCACTCAAATCTTTTGCTGTATTTAGTTTATTTTGGCATCCGGATGATGATTCTAGCATGAAATTGCTTGGGCACCTGTTAATTTTTAAGATTTTGACACATTCAGCTCAAATGTACAATCATGCGCTAAAAACGCATTTAAAGCAATAAAAAGGTGATTATGGCTGTCAAACCTAAACCAAACGTTGTGCACTCAAATCTTTTGCTGTATTTAGTTTATTTTGGCATCCGGATGATGATTCTAGCATGAAATTGCTTGGGCACCTGTTAATTTTTAAGATTTTGACACATTCAGCTCAAATGTACACAATTGCTGATTATGGCTGTCAAATCTAAACCAAACGTTGTGCACTCAAATCTTTTGCTGTATTTAGTTGATTTTGGCATCCGGATGATGATTCTAGCATGAAATTGCTTGGGCACCTGTTAATTTGTAAGATTTTGACACATTCAGCTCAAATGTACAATCATGCGCTAAAAACGCATTTAAAGCAATAAAAAGGTGATTATGGCTGTCAAACCTAAACCAAACGTTGTGCACTCAAATCTTTTGCTGTATTTAGTTTATTTTGGCATCCGGATGATGATTCTAGCATGAAATTGCTTGGGCACCTGTTAATTTTTAAGATTTTGACACATTCAGCTCAAATGTACACAATTGCTGATTATGGCTGTCAAATCTAAACCAAACGTTGTGCACTCAAATCTTTTGCTGTATTTAGTTTATTTTGGCATCCGGATGATGATTCTAGCATGAAATTGCTTGGGCACCTGTTAATTTTTAAGATTTTGACACATTCAGCTCAAATGTACAATCATGCGCTAAAAACGCATTTAAAGCAATAAAAAGGTGATTATGGCTGTCAAACCTAAACCAAACGTTGTGCACTCAAATCTTTTGCTGTATTTAGTTTATTTTGGCATCCGGATGATGATTCTAGCATGAAATTGCTTGGGCACCTGTTAATTTTTAAGATTTTGACACATTCAGCTCAAATGTACACAATTGCTGATTATGGCTGTCAAATCTAAACCAAACGCTGTGCACTCAAATCTTTTGCTGTATTTAGTTTATTTTGGCATCCGGATGATGATTCTAGCATGAAATTGCTTGGGCACCTGTTAATTTTTAAGATTTTGACACATTCAGCTCAAATGTACAATCATGCGCTAAAAACGCATTTAAAGCAATAAAAAGGTGATTATGGCTGTCAAACCTAAACCAAACGTTGTGCACTCAAATCTTTTGCTGTATTTAGTTTATTTTGGCATCCGGATGATGATTCTAGCATGAAATTGCTTGGGCACTTGTTAATTTTTAAGATTTTGACACATTCAGCTCAAATGTACACAATTGCTGATTATGGCTGTCAAACCTAAACCAAACGTTGTGCACTCAAATCTTTTGCTGTATTTAGTTTATTTTGGCATCCGGATGATGATTCTAGCATGAAATTGCTTGGGCACCTGTTAATTTTTAAGATTTTGACACATTCAGCTCAAATGTACACAATTGCTGATTATGGCTGTCAAATCTAAACCAAACGCTGTGCACTCAAATCTTTTGCTGTATTTAGTTTATTTTGGCATCCGGATGATGATTCTAGCATGAAATTGCTTGGGCACCTGTTAATTTTTAAGATTTTGACACATTCAGCTCAAATGTACAATCATGCGCTAAAAACGCATTTAAAGCAATAAAAAGGTGATTATGGCTGTCAAACCTAAACCAAACGTTGTGCACTCAAATCTTTTGCTGTATTTAGTTTATTTTGGCATCCGGATGATGATTCTAGCATGAAATTGCTTGGGCACCTGTTAATTTTTAAGATTTTGACACATTCAGCTCAAATGTACACAATTGCTGATTATGGCTGTCAAACCTAAACCAAACGTTGTGCACTCAAATCTTTTGCTGTATTTAGTTTATTTTGGCATCCGGATGATGATTCTAGCATGAAATTGCTTGGGCACCTGTTAATTTTTAAGATTTTGACACATTCAGCTCAAATGTACACAATTGCTGATTATGGCTGTCAAATCTAAACCAAACGTTGTGCACTCAAATCTTTTGCTGTATTTAGTTTATTTTGGCATCCGGATGATGATTCTAGCATGAAATTGCTTGGGCACCTGTTAATTTTTGAGATTTTGACACATTCAGCTCAAATGTACAATCATGCGCTAAAAACGCATTTAAAGCAATAAAAAGGTGATTATGGCTGTCAAACCTAAACCAAACGTTGTGCACTCAAATCTTTTGCTGTATTTAGTTTATTTTGGCATCCGGATGATGATTCTAGCATGAAATTGCTTGGGCACCTGTTAATTTTTAAGATTTTGACACATTCAGCTCAAATGTACAATCATGCGCTAAAAACGCATTTAAAGCAATAAAAAGGTGATTATGGCTGTCAAACCTAAACCAAACGTTGTGCACTCAAATCTTTTGCTGTATTTAGTTGATTTTGGCATCCGGATGATGATTCTAGCATGAAATTGCTTGGGCACCTGTTAATTTGTAAGATTTTGACACATTCAGCTCAAATGTACAATCATGCGCTAAAAACGCATTTAAAGCAATAAAAAGGTGATTATGGCTGTCAAACCTAAACCAAACGTTGTGCACTCAAATCTTTTGCTGTATTTAGTTTATTTTGGCATCCGGATGATGATTCTAGCATGAAATTGCTTGGGCACCTGTTAATTTTTAAGATTTTGACACATTCAGCTCAAATGTACACAATTGCTGATTATGGCTGTCAAATCTAAACCAAACGCTGTGCACTCAAATCTTTTGCTGTATTTAGTTTATTTTGGCATCCGGATGATGATTCTAGCATGAAATTGCTTGGGCACCTGTTAATTTTTAAGATTTTGACACATTCAGCTCAAATGTACACAATTGCTGATTATGGCTGTCAAATCTAAACCAAACGCTGTGCACTCAAATCTTTTGCTGTATTTAGTTTATTTTGGCATCCGGATGATGATTCTAGCATGAAATTGCTTGGGCACCTGTTAATTTTTAAGATTTTGACACATTCAGCTCAAATGTACAATCATGCGCTAAAAACGCATTTAAAGCAATAAAAAGGTGATTATGGCTGTCAAACCTAAACCAAACGTTGTGCACTCAAATCTTTTGCTGTATTTAGTTTATTTTGGCATCCGGATGATGATTCTAGCATGAAATTGCTTGGGCACCTGTTAATTTTTAAGATTTTGACACATTCAGCTCAAATGTACAATCATGCGCTAAAAACGCATTTAAAGCAATAAAAAGGTGATTATGGCTGTCAAACCTAAACCAAACGTTGTGCACTCAAATCTTTTGCTGTATTTAGTTGATTTTGGCATCCGGATGATGATTCTAGCATGAAATTGCTTGGGCACCTGTTAATTTGTAAGATTTTGACACATTCAGCTCAAATGTACAATCATGCGCTAAAAACGCATTTAAAGCAATAAAAAGGTGATTATGGCTGTCAAACCTAAACCAAACGTTGTGCACTCAAATCTTTTGCTGTATTTAGTTTATTTTGGCATCCGGATGATGATTCTAGCATGAAATTGCTTGGGCACCTGTTAATTTTTAAGATTTTGACACATTCAGCTCAAATGTACACAATTGCTGATTATGGCTGTCAAATCTAAACCAAACGCTGTGCACTCAAATCTTTTGCTGTATTTAGTTTATTTTGGCATCCGGATGATGATTCTAGCATGAAATTGCTTGGGCACCTGTTAATTTTTAAGATTTTGACACATTCAGCTCAAATGTACACAATTGCTGATTATGGCTGTCAAATCTAAACCAAACGCTGTGCACTCAAATCTTTTGCTGTATTTAGTTTATTTTGGCATCCGGATGATGATTCTAGCATGAAATTGCTTGGGCACCTGTTAATTTTTAAGATTTTGACACATTCAGCTCAAATGTACAATCATGCGCTAAAAACGCATTTAAAGCAATAAAAAGGTGATTATGGCTGTCAAACCTAAACCAAACGTTGTGCACTCAAATCTTTTGCTGTATTTAGTTTATTTTGGCATCCGGATGATGATTCTAGCATGAAATTGCTTGGGCACCTGTTAATTTTTAAGATTTTGACACATTCAGCTCAAATGTACACAATTGCTGATTATGGCTGTCAAACCTAAACCAAACGTTGTGCACTCAAATCTTTTGCTGTATTTAGTTTATTTTGGCATCCGGATGATGATTCTAGCATGAAATTGCTTGGGCACCTGTTAATTTTTAAGATTTTGACACATTCAGCTCAAATGTACACAATTGCTGATTATGGCTGTCAAATCTAAACCAAACGTTGTGCACTCAAATCTTTTGCTGTATTTAGTTTATTTTGGCATCCGGATGATGATTCTAGCATGAAATTGCTTGGGCACCTGTTAATTTTTAAGATTTTGACACATTCAGCTCAAATGTACACAATTGCTGATTATGGCTGTCAAACCTAAACCAAACGTTGTGCACTCAAATCTTTTGCTGTATTTAGTTTATTTTGGCATCCGGATGATGATTCTAGCATGAAATTGCTTGGGCACCTGTTAATTTTTAAGATTTTGACACATTCAGCTCAAATGTACAATCATGCGCTAAAAACGCATTTAAAGCAATAAAAAGGTGATTATGGCTGTCAAACCTAAACCAAACGTTGTGCACTCAAACCTTTTGCTGTATTTAGTTTATTTTGGCATCCGGATGATGATTCTAGCATGAAATTGCTTGGGCACTTGTTAATTTTTAAGATTTTGACACATTCAGCTCAAATGTACACAATTGCTGATTATGGCTGTCAAACCTAAACCAAACGTTGTGCACTCAAATCTTTTGCTGTATTTAGTTTATTTTGGCATCCGGATGATGATTCTAGCATGAAATTGCTTGGGCACCTGTTAATTTTTAAGATTTTGACACATTCAGCTCAAATGTACAATCATGCGCTAAAAACGCATTTAAAGCAATAAAAAGGTGATTATGGCTGTCAAACCTAAACCAAACGTTGTGCACTCAAATCTTTTGCTGTATTTAGTTTATTTTGGCATCCGGATGATGATTCTAGCATGAAATTGCTTGGGCACCTGTTAATTTTTAAGATTTTGACACATTCAGCTCAAATGTACAATCATGCGCTAAAAACGCATTTAAAGCAATAAAAAGGTGATTATGGCTGTCAAACCTAAACCAAACGTTGTGCACTCAAATCTTTTGCTGTATTTAGTTTATTTTGGCATCCGGATGATGATTCTAGCATGAAATTGCTTGGGCACCTGTTAATTTTTAAGATTTTGACACATTCAGCTCAAATGTACACAATTGCTGATTATGGCTGTCAAATCTAAACCAAACGTTGTGCACTCAAATCTTTTGCTGTATTTAGTTGATTTTGGCATCCGGATGATGATTCTAGCATGAAATTGCTTGGGCACCTGTTAATTTGTAAGATTTTGACACATTCAGCTCAAATGTACAATCATGCGCTAAAAACGCATTTAAAGCAATAAAAAGGTGATTATGGCTGTCAAACCTAAACCAAACGTTGTGCACTCAAATCTTTTGCTGTATTTAGTTTATTTTGGCATCCGGATGATGATTCTAGCATGAAATTGCTTGGGCACCTGTTAATTTTTAAGATTTTGACACATTCAGCTCAAATGTACACAATTGCTGATTATGGCTGTCAAATCTAAACCAAACGTTGTGCACTCAAATCTTTTGCTGTATTTAGTTTATTTTGGCATCCGGATGATGATTCTAGCATGAAATTGCTTGGGCACCTGTTAATTTTTAAGATTTTGACACATTCAGCTCAAATGTACAATCATAAGCTAAAAACGCATTTAAAGCAATAAAAAGGTGATTATGGCTGTCAAACCTAAACCAAACGTTGTGCACTCAAATCTTTTGCTGTATTTAGTTTATTTTGGCATCCGGATGATGATTCTAGCATGAAATTGCTTGGGCACCTGTTAATTTTTAAGATTTTGACACATTCAGCTCAAATGTACACAATTGCTGATTATGGCTGTCAAATCTTAACCAAACGCTGTGCACTCAAATCTTTTGCTGTATTTAGTTTATTTTGGCATCCGGATGATGATTCTAGCATGAAATTGTGGGCACCTGTTAATTTTTAAGATTTTGACACATTCAGCTCAAATGTACAATCATGCGCTAAAAACGCATTTAAAGCAATAAAAAGGTGATTATGGCTGTCAAACCTAAACCAAACGTTGTGCACTCAAATCTTTTGCTGTATTTAGTTTATTTTGGCATCCGGATGATGATTCTAGCATGAAATTGCTTGGGCACTTGTTAATTTTTAAGATTTTGACACATTCAGCTCAAATGTACACAATTGCTGATTATGGCTGTCAAACCTAAACCAAACGTTGTGCACTCAAATCTTTTGCTGTATTTAGTTTATTTTGGCATCCGGATGATGATTCTAGCATGAAATTGCTTGGGCACCTGTTAATTTTTAAGATTTTGACACATTCAGCTCAAATGTACACAATTGCTGATTATGGCTGTCAAATCTAAACCAAACGTTGTGCACTCAAATCTTTTGCTGTATTTAGTTTATTTTGGCATCCGGATGATGATTCTAGCATGAAATTGCTTGGGCACCTGTTAATTTTTAAGATTTTGACACATTCAGCTCAAATGTACAATCATGCGCTAAAAACGCATTTAAAGCAATAAAAAGGTGATTATGGCTGTCAAACCTAAACCAAACGTTGTGCACTCAAATCTTTTGCTGTATTTAGTTTATTTTGGCATCCGGATGATGATTCTAGCATGAAATTGCTTGGGCACCTGTTAATTTTTAAGATTTTGACACATTCAGCTCAAATGTACAATCATGCGCTAAAAACGCATTTAAAGCAATAAAAAGGTGATTATGGCTGTCAAACCTAAACCAAACGTTGTGCACTCAAATCTTTTGCTGTATTTAGTTTATTTTGGCATCCGGATGATGATTCTAGCATGAAATTGCTTGGGCACCTGTTAATTTTTAAGATTTTGACACATTCAGCTCAAATGTACACAATTGCTGATTATGGCTGTCAAATCTAAACCAAACGCTGTGCACTCAAATCTTTTGCTGTATTTAGTTTATTTTGGCATCCGGATGATGATTCTAGCATGAAATTGCTTGGGCACCTGTTAATTTTTAAGATTTTGACACATTCAGCTCAAATGTACACAATTGCTGATTATGGCTGTCAAACCTAAACCAAACGTTGTGCACTCAAATCTTTTGCTGTATTTAGTTTATTTTGGCATCCGGATGATGATTCTAGCATGAAATTGCTTGGGCACCTGTTAATTTTTAAGATTTTGACACATTCAGCTCAAATGTACAATCATGCGCTAAAAACGCATTTAAAGCAATAAAAAGGTGATTATGGCTGTCAAACCTAAACCAAACGTTGTGCACTCAAACCTTTTGCTGTATTTAGTTTATTTTGGCATCCGGATGATGATTCTAGCATGAAATTGCTTGGGCACCTGTTAATTTTTAAGATTTTGACACATTCAGCTCAAATGTACACAATTGCTGATTATGGCTGTCAAATCTAAACCAAACGTTGTGCACTCAAATCTTTTGCTGTATTTAGTTTATTTTGGCATCCGGATGATGATTCTAGCATGAAATTGCTTGGGCACCTGTTAATTTTTAAGATTTTGACACATTCAGCTCAAATGTACAATCATGCGCTAAAAACGCATTTAAAGCAATAAAAAGGTGATTATGGCTGTCAAACCTAAACCAAACGTTGTGCACTCAAATCTTTTGCTGTATTTAGTTTATTTTGGCATCCGGATGATGATTCTAGCATGAAATTGCTTGGGCACCTGTTAATTTTTAAGATTTTGACACATTCAGCTCAAATGTACACAATTGCTGATTATGGCTGTCAAATCTAAACCAAACGCTGTGCACTCAAATCTTTTGCTGTATTTAGTTTATTTTGGCATCCGGATGATGATTCTAGCATGAAATTGCTTGGGCACCTGTTAATTTTTAAGATTTTGACACATTCAGCTCAAATGTACAATCATGCGCTAAAAACGCATTTAAAGCAATAAAAAGGTGATTATGGCTGTCAAACCTAAACCAAACGTTGTGCACTCAAATCTTTTGCTGTATTTAGTTTATTTTGGCATCCGGATGATGATTCTAGCATGAAATTGCTTGGGCACCTGTTAATTTTTAAGATTTTGACACATTCAGCTCAAATGTACAATCATGCGCTAAAAACGCATTTAAAGCAATAAAAAGGTGATTATGGCTGTCAAACCTAAACCAAACGTTGTTCACTCAAATCTTTTGCTGTATTTAGTTTATTTTGGCATTCGGATGATGATTCTAGCATGAAATTGCTTGGGCACCTGTTAATTTTTAAGATTTTGACACATTCAGCTCAAATGTACAATCATGCGCTAAAAACGCATTTAAAGCAATAAAAAGGTGATTATGGCTGTCAAACCTAAACCAAACGTTGTGCACTCAAATCTTTTGCTGTATTTAGTTTATTTTGGCATCCGGATGATGATTCTAGCATGAAATTGCTTGGGCACCTGTTAATTTTTAAGATTTTGACACATTCAGCTCAAATGTACACAATTGCTGATTATGGCTGTCAAATCTAAACCAAACGCTGTGCACTCAAATCTTTTGCTGTATTTAGTTTATTTTGGCATCCGGATGATGATTCTAGCATGAAATTGCTTGGGCACCTGTTAATTTTTAAGATTTTGACACATTCAGCTCAAATGTACAATCATGCGCTAAAAACGCATTTAAAGCAATAAAAAGGTGATTATGGCTGTCAAACCTAAACCAAACGTTGTGCACTCAAATCTTTTGCTGTATTTAGTTTATTTTGGCATCCGGATGATGATTCTAGCATGAAATTGCTTGGGCACCTGTTAATTTTTAAGATTTTGACACATTCAGCTCAAATGTACACAATTGCTGATTATGGCTGTCAAACCTAAACCAAACGTTGTGCACTCAAATCTTTTGCTGTATTTAGTTTATTTTGGCATCCGGATGATGATTCTAGCATGAAATTGCTTGGGCACCTGTTAATTTTTAAGATTTTGACACATTCAGCTCAAATGTACACAATTGCTGATTATGGCTGTCAAATCTAAACCAAACGTTGTGCACTCAAATCTTTTGCTGTATTTAGTTTATTTTGGCATCCGGATGATGATTCTAGCATGAAATTGCTTGGGCACCTGTTAATTTTTAAGATTTTGACACATTCAGCTCAAATGTACAATCATGCGCTAAAAACGCATTTAAAGCAATAAAAAGGTGATTATGGCTGTCAAACCTAAACCAAACGTTGTGCACTCAAATCTTTTGCTGTATTTAGTTTATTTTGGCATCCGGATGATGATTCTAGCATGAAATTGCTTGGGCACCTGTTAATTTTTAAGATTTTGACACATTCAGCTCAAATGTACAATCATGCGCTAAAAACGCATTTAAAGCAATAAAAAGGTGATTATGGCTGTCAAACCTAAACCAAACGTTGTGCACTCAAATCTTTTGCTGTATTTAGTTTATTTTGGCATCCGGATGATGATTCTAGCATGAAATTGCTTGGGCACCTGTTAATTTTTAAGATTTTGACACATTCAGCTCAAATGTACAATCATGCGCTAAAAACGCATTTAAAGCAATAAAAAGGTGATTATGGCTGTCAAACCTAAACCAAACGTTGTGCACTCAAACCTTTTGCTGTATTTAGTTTATTTTGGCATCCGGATGATGATTCTAGCATGAAATTGCTTGGGCACTTGTTAATTTTTAAGATTTTGACACATTCAGCTCAAATGTACACAATTGCTGATTATGGCTGTCAAACCTAAACCAAACGTTGTGCACTCAAATCTTTTGCTGTATTTAGTTTATTTTGGCATCCGGATGATGATTCTAGCATGAAATTGCTTGGGCACCTGTTAATTTTTAAGATTTTGACACATTCAGCTCAAATGTACACAATTGCTGATTATGGCTGTCAAATCTAAACCAAACGTTGTGCACTCAAATCTTTTGCTGTATTTAGTTGATTTTGGCATCCGGATGATGATTCTAGCATGAAATTGCTTGGGCACCTGTTAATTTGTAAGATTTTGACACATTCAGCTCAAATGTACAATCATGCGCTAAAAACGCATTTAAAGCAATAAAAAGGTGATTATGGCTGTCAAACCTAAACCAAACGTTGTGCACTCAAATCTTTTGCTGTATTTAGTTTATTTTGGCATCCGGATGATGATTCTAGCATGAAATTGCTTGGGCACCTGTTAATTTTTAAGATTTTGACACATTCAGCTCAAATGTACACAATTGCTGATTATGGCTGTCAAATCTAAACCAAACGTTGTGCACTCAAATCTTTTGCTGTATTTAGTTTATTTTGGCATCCGGATGATGATTCTAGCATGAAATTGCTTGGGCACCTGTTAATTTTTAAGATTTTGACACATTCAGCTCAAATGTACAATCATGCGCTAAAAACGCATTTAAAGCAATAAAAAGGTGATTATGGCTGTCAAACCTAAACCAAACGTTGTGCACTCAAATCTTTTGCTGTATTTAGTTTATTTTGGCATCCGGATGATGATTCTAGCATGAAATTGCTTGGGCACCTGTTAATTTTTAAGATTTTGACACATTCAGCTCAAATGTACACAATTGCTGATTATGGCTGTCAAATCTAAACCAAACGCTGTGCACTCAAATCTTTTGCTGTATTTAGTTTATTTTGGCATCCGGATGATGATTCTAGCATGAAATTGCTTGGGCACCTGTTAATTTTTAAGATTTTGACACATTCAGCTCAAATGTACAATCATGCGCTAAAAACGCATTTAAAGCAATAAAAAGGTGATTATGGCTGTCAAACCTAAACCAAACGTTGTGCACTCAAATCTTTTGCTGTATTTAGTTTATTTTGGCATCCGGATGATGATTCTAGCATGAAATTGCTTGGGCACTTGTTAATTTTTAAGATTTTGACACATTCAGCTCAAATGTACACAATTGCTGATTATGGCTGTCAAACCTAAACCAAACGTTGTGCACTCAAATCTTTTGCTGTATTTAGTTTATTTTGGCATCCGGATGATGATTCTAGCATGAAATTGCTTGGGCACCTGTTAATTTTTAAGATTTTGACACATTCAGCTCAAATGTACAATCATGCGCTAAAAACGCATTTAAAGCAATAAAAAGGTGATTATGGCTGTCAAACCTAAACCAAACGTTGTTCACTCAAATCTTTTGCTGTATTTAGTTTATTTTGGCATTCGGATGATGATTCTAGCATGAAATTGCTTGGGCACCTGTTAATTTTTAAGATTTTGACACATTCAGCTCAAATGTACAATCATGCGCTAAAAACGCATTTAAAGCAATAAAAAGGTGATTATGGCTGTCAAACCTAAACCAAACGTTGTGCACTCAAATCTTTTGCTGTATTTAGTTTATTTTGGCATCCGGATGATGATTCTAGCATGAAATTGCTTGGGCACCTGTTAATTTTTAAGATTTTGACACATTCAGCTCAAATGTACACAATTGCTGATTATGGCTGTCAAATCTAAACCAAACGTTGTGCACTCAAATCTTTTGCTGTATTTAGTTTATTTTGGCATCCGGATGATGATTCTAGCATGAAATTGCTTGGGCACCTGTTAATTTTTAAGATTTTGACACATTCAGCTCAAATGTACAATCATGCGCTAAAAACGCATTTAAAGCAATAAAAAGGTGATTATGGCTGTCAAACCTAAACCAAACGTTGTGCACTCAAATCTTTTGCTGTATTTAGTTTATTTTGGCATCCGGATGATGATTCTAGCATGAAATTGCTTGGGCACCTGTTAATTTTTAAGATTTTGACACATTCAGCTCAAATGTACACAATTGCTGATTATGGCTGTCAAATCTAAACCAAACGCTGTGCACTCAAATCTTTTGCTGTATTTAGTTTATTTTGGCATCCGGATGATGATTCTAGCATGAAATTGCTTGGGCACCTGTTAATTTTTAAGATTTTGACACATTCAGCTCAAATGTACAATCATGCGCTAAAAACGCATTTAAAGCAATAAAAAGGTGATTATGGCTGTCAAACCTAAACCAAACGTTGTGCACTCAAATCTTTTGCTGTATTTAGTTTATTTTGGCATCCGGATGATGATTCTAGCATGAAATTGCTTGGGCACCTGTTAATTTTTAAGATTTTGACACATTCAGCTCAAATGTACACAATTGCTGATTATGGCTGTCAAACCTAAACCAAACGTTGTGCACTCAAATCTTTTGCTGTATTTAGTTTATTTTGGCATCCGGATGATGATTCTAGCATGAAATTGCTTGGGCACCTGTTAATTTTTAAGATTTTGACACATTCAGCTCAAATGTACACAATTGCTGATTATGGCTGTCAAATCTAAACCAAACGTTGTGCACTCAAATCTTTTGCTGTATTTAGTTTATTTTGGCATCCGGATGATGATTCTAGCATGAAATTGCTTGGGCACCTGTTAATTTTTAAGATTTTGACACATTCAGCTCAAATGTACAATCATGCGCTAAAAACGCATTTAAAGCAATAAAAAGGTGATTATGGCTGTCAAACCTAAACCAAACGTTGTGCACTCAAATCTTTTGCTGTATTTAGTTTATTTTGGCATCCGGATGATGATTCTAGCATGAAATTGCTTGGGCACCTGTTAATTTTTAAGATTTTGACACATTCAGCTCAAATGTACAATCATGCGCTAAAAACGCATTTAAAGCAATAAAAAGGTGATTATGGCTGTCAAACCTAAACCAAACGTTGTGCACTCAAATCTTTTGCTGTATTTAGTTTATTTTGGCATCCGGATGATGATTCTAGCATGAAATTGCTTGGGCACCTGTTAATTTTTAAGATTTTGACACATTCAGCTCAAATGTACAATCATGCGCTAAAAACGCATTTAAAGCAATAAAAAGGTGATTATGGCTGTCAAACCTAAACCAAACGTTGTGCACTCAAACCTTTTGCTGTATTTAGTTTATTTTGGCATCCGGATGATGATTCTAGCATGAAATTGCTTGGGCACTTGTTAATTTTTAAGATTTTGACACATTCAGCTCAAATGTACACAATTGCTGATTATGGCTGTCAAACCTAAACCAAACGTTGTGCACTCAAATCTTTTGCTGTATTTAGTTTATTTTGGCATCCGGATGATGATTCTAGCATGAAATTGCTTGGGCACCTGTTAATTTTTAAGATTTTGACACATTCAGCTCAAATGTACAATCATGCGCTAAAAACACATTTAAAGCAATAAAAAGGTGATTATGGCTGTCAAACCTAAACCAAACGTTGTGCACTCAAATCTTTTGCTGTATTTAGTTTATTTTGGCATCCGGATGATGATTCTAGCATGAAATTGCTTGGGCACCTGTTAATTTTTAAGATTTTGACACATTCAGCTCAAATGTACACAATTGCTGATTATGGCTGTCAAATCTAAACCAAACGTTGTGCACTCAAATCTTTTGCTGTATTTAGTTGATTTTGGCATCCGGATGATGATTCTAGCATGAAATTGCTTGGGCACCTGTTAATTTGTAAGATTTTGACACATTCAGCTCAAATGTACAATCATGCGCTAAAAACGCATTTAAAGCAATAAAAAGGTGATTATGGCTGTCAAACCTAAACCAAACGTTGTGCACTCAAATCTTTTGCTGTATTTAGTTTATTTTGGCATCCGGATGATGATTCTAGCATGAAATTGCTTGGGCACCTGTTAATTTTTAAGATTTTGACACATTCAGCTCAAATGTACACAATTGCTGATTATGGCTGTCAAATCTAAACCAAACGTTGTGCACTCAAATCTTTTGCTGTATTTAGTTTATTTTGGCATCCGGATGATGATTCTAGCATGAAATTGCTTGGGCACCTGTTAATTTTTAAGATTTTGACACATTCAGCTCAAATGTACAATCATGCGCTAAAAACGCATTTAAAGCAATAAAAAGGTGATTATGGCTGTCAAACCTAAACCAAACGTTGTGCACTCAAATCTTTTGCTGTATTTAGTTTATTTTGGCATCCGGATGATGATTCTAGCATGAAATTGCTTGGGCACCTGTTAATTTTTAAGATTTTGACACATTCAGCTCAAATGTACACAATTGCTGATTATGGCTGTCAAATCTAAACCAAACGCTGTGCACT
This sequence comes from Festucalex cinctus, assembly GCF_051991245.1. Taxonomy (NCBI): domain Eukaryota; kingdom Metazoa; phylum Chordata; class Actinopteri; order Syngnathiformes; family Syngnathidae; genus Festucalex; species Festucalex cinctus. Next base: position 31,445,095 of record NC_135416.1, on the reverse strand, counting down.
CAAATCTTTTGCTGTATTTAGTTTATTTTGGCATCCGGATGATGATTCTAGCATGAAATTGCTTGGGCACCTGTTAATTTTTAAGATTTTGACACATTCAGCTCAAATGTACAATCATGCGCTAAAAACGCATTTAAAGCAATAAAAAGGTGATTATGGCTGTCAAACCTAAACCAAACGTTGTGCACTCAAATCTTTTGCTGTATTTAGTTTATTTTGGCATCCGGATGATGATTCTAGCATGAAATTGCTTGGGCACTTGTTAATTTTTAAGATTTTGACACATTCAGCTCAAATGTACACAATTGCTGATTATGGCTGTCAAACCTAAACCAAACGTTGTGCACTCAAATCTTTTGCTGTATTTAGTTTATTTTGGCATCCGGATGATGATTCTAGCATGAAATTGCTTGGGCACCTGTTAATTTTTAAGATTTTGACACATTCAGCTCAAATGTACAATCATGCGCTAAAAACGCATTTAAAGCAATAAAAAGGTGATTATGGCTGTCAAACCTAAACCAAACGTTGTGCACTCAAATCTTTTGCTGTATTTAGTTTATTTTGGCATTCGGATGATGATTCTAGCATGAAATTGCTTGGGCACCTGTTAATTTTTAAGATTTTGACACATTCAGCTCAAATGTACAATCATGCGCTAAAAACGCATTTAAAGCAATAAAAAGGTGATTATGGCTGTCAAACCTAAACCAAACGTTGTGCACTCAAATCTTTTGCTGTATTTAGTTTATTTTGGCATCCGGATGATGATTCTAGCATGAAATTGCTTGGGCACCTGTTAATTTTTAAGATTTTGACACATTCAGCTCAAATGTACACAATTGCTGATTATGGCTGTCAAATCTAAACCAAACGTTGTGCACTCAAATCTTTTGCTGTATTTAGTTTATTTTGGCATCCGGATGATGATTCTAGCATGAAATTGCTTGGGCACCTGTTAATTTTTAAGATTTTGACACATTCAGCTCAAATGTACAATCATGCGCTAAAAACGCATTTAAAGCAATAAAAAGGTGATTATGGCTGTCAAACCTAAACCAAACGTTGTGCACTCAAATCTTTTGCTGTATTTAGTTTATTTTGGCATCCGGATGATGATTCTAGCATGAAATTGCTTGGGCACCTGTTAATTTTTAAGATTTTGACACATTCAGCTCAAATGTACACAATTGCTGATTATGGCTGTCAAATCTAAACCAAACGCTGTGCACTCAAATCTTTTGCTGTATTTAGTTTATTTTGGCATCCGGATGATGATTCTAGCATGAAATTGCTTGGGCACCTGTTAATTTTTAAGATTTTGACACATTCAGCTCAAATGTACAATCATGCGCTAAAAACGCATTTAAAGCAATAAAAAGGTGATTATGGCTGTCAAACCTAAACCAAACGTTGTGCACTCAAATCTTTTGCTGTATTTAGTTTATTTTGGCATCCGGATGATGATTCTAGCATGAAATTGCTTGGGCACCTGTTAATTTTTAAGATTTTGACACATTCAGCTCAAATGTACACAATTGCTGATTATGGCTGTCAAACCTAAACCAAACGTTGTGCACTCAAATCTTTTGCTGTATTTAGTTTATTTTGGCATCCGGATGATGATTCTAGCATGAAATTGCTTGGGCACCTGTTAATTTTTAAGATTTTGACACATTCAGCTCAAATGTACACAATTGCTGATTATGGCTGTCAAATCTAAACCAAACGTTGTGCACTCAAATCTTTTGCTGTATTTAGTTTATTTTGGCATCCGGATGATGATTCTAGCATGAAATTGCTTGGGCACCTGTTAATTTTTAAGATTTTGACACATTCAGCTCAAATGTACAATCATGCGCTAAAAACGCATTTAAAGCAATAAAAAGGTGATTATGGCTGTCAAACCTAAACCAAACGTTGTGCACTCAAATCTTTTGCTGTATTTAGTTTATTTTGGCATCCGGATGATGATTCTAGCATGAAATTGCTTGGGCACCTGTTAATTTTTAAGATTTTGACACATTCAGCTCAAATGTACAATCATGCGCTAAAAACGCATTTAAAGCAATAAAAAGGTGATTATGGCTGTCAAACCTAAACCAAACGTTGTGCACTCAAATCTTTTGCTGTATTTAGTTTATTTTGGCATCCGGATGATGATTCTAGCATGAAATTGCTTGGGCACCTGTTAATTTTTAAGATTTTGACACATTCAGCTCAAATGTACACAATTGCTGATTATGGCTGTCAAACCTAAACCAAACGTTGTGCACTCAAATCTTTTGCTGTATTTAGTTTATTTTGGCATCCGGATGATGATTCTAGCATGAAATTGCTTGGGCACCTGTTAATTTTTAAGATTTTGACACATTCAGCTCAAATGTACAATCATGCGCTAAAAACGCATTTAAAGCAATAAAAAGGTGATTATGGCTGTCAAACCTAAACCAAACGTTGTGCACTCAAATCTTTTGCTGTATTTAGTTTATTTTGGCATCCGGATGATGATTCTAGCATGAAATTGCTTGGGCACCTGTTAATTTTTAAGATTTTGACACATTCAGCTCAAATGTACACAATTGCTGATTATGGCTGTCAAATCTAAACCAAACGTTGTGCACTCAAATCTTTTGCTGTATTTAGTTTTTTTGGCATCCGGATGATGATTCTAGCATGAAATTGCTTGGGCACCTGTTAATTTTTAAGATTTTGACACATTCAGCTCAAATGTACAATCATGCGCTAAAAACGCATTTAAAGCAATAAAAAGGTGATTATGGCTGTCAAACCTAAACCAAACGTTGTGCACTCAAATCTTTTGCTGTATTTAGTTTATTTTGGCATCCGGATGATGATTCTAGCATGAAATTGCTTGGGCACCTGTTAATTTTTAAGATTTTGACACATTCAGCTCAATTGTACAATCATGCGCTAAAAACGCATTTAAAGCAATAAAAAGGTGATTATGGCTGTCAAACCTAAACCAAACGTTGTGCACTCAAATCTTTTGCTGTATTTAGTTTATTTTGGCATCCGGATGATGATTCTAGCATGAAATTGCTTGGGCACCTGTTAATTTTTAAGATTTTGACACATTCAGCTCAAATGTACACAATTGCTGATTATGGCTGTCAAATCTAAACCAAACGTTGTGCACTCAAATCTTTTGCTGTATTTAGTTTATTTTGGCATCCGGATGATGATTCTAGCATGAAATTGCTTGGGCACCTGTTAATTTTTAAGATTTTGACACATTCAGCTCAAATGTACAATCATGCGCTACAAACGCATTTAAAGCAATAAAAAAGGTGATTATGGCTGTCAAACCTAAACCAAACGTTGTGCACTCAAATCTTTTGCTGTATTTAGTTTATTTTGGCATCCGGATGATGATTCTAGCATGAAATTGCTTGGGCACCTGTTAATTTTTAAGATTTTGACACATTCAGCTCAAATGTACACAATTGCTGATTATGGCTGTCAAATCTGAACCAAACGTTGTGCACTCAAATCTTTTGCTGTATTTAGTTTATTTTGGCATCCGGATGATGATTCTAGCATGAAATTGCTTGGGCACCTGTTAATTTTTAGGATTTTGACACATTCAGCTCAAATGTACAATCATGCGCTACAAACGCATTTAAAGCAATAAAAAGGTGATTATGGCTGTCAAACCTAAACCAAACGTTGTGCACTCAAATCTTTTGCTGTATTTAGTTTATTTTGGCATCCGGATGATGATTCTAGCATGAAATTGTTTGGGCACCTGTTAATTTTTAAGATTTTGACACATTCAGCTCAAATGTACACAATTGCTGATTATGGCTGTCAAATCTGAACCAAACGTTGTGCACTCAAATCTTTTGCTGTATTTAGTTTATTTTGGCATCCGGATGATGATTCTAGCATGAAATTGCTTGGGCACCTGTTAATTTTTAAGATTTTGACACATTCAGCTCAAATGTACAATCATGCGCTACAAACGCATTTAAAGCAATAAAAAGGTGATTATGGCTGTCAAACCTAAACCAAACGTTGTGCACTCAAATCTTTTGCTATATTTAGTTTATTTTGGCATCCGGATGATGATTCTAGCATGAAATTGCTTGGGCACCTGTTAATTTGTAAGATTTTGACACATTCAGCTCAAATGTACAATCATGCGCTAAAAACGCATTTAAAGCAATAAAAAGGTGATTATGGCTGTCAAACCTAAACCAAACGTTGTGCACTCAAATCTTTTGCTGTATTTAGTTTATTTTGGCATCCGGATGATGATTCTAGCATGAAATTGCTTGGGCACCTGTTAATTTTTAAGATTTTGACACATTCAGCTCAAATGTACACAATTGCTGATTATGGCTGTCAAATCTAAACCAAACGTTGTGCACTCAAATCTTTTGCTGTATTTAGTTTATTTTGGCATCCGGATGATGATTCTAGCATGAAATTGCTTGGGCACCTGTTAATTTTTAAGATTTTGACACATTCAGCTCAAATGTACAATCATACGCTAAAAACGCATTTAAAGCAATAAAAAGGTGATTATGGCTGTCAAACCTAAACCAAACGTTGTGCACTCAAATCTTTTGCTGTATTTAGTTTATTTTGGCATCCGGATGATGATTCTAGCATGAAATTGCTTGGGCACCTGTTAATTTTTAAGATTTTGACACATTCAGCTCAAATGTACACAATTGCTGATTATGGCTGTCAAATCTAAACCAAACGCTGTGCACTCAAATCTTTTGCTGTATTTAGTTTATTTTGGCATCCGGATGATGATTCTAGCATGAAATTGCTTGGGCACCTGTTAATTTTTAAGATTTTGACACATTCAGCTCAAATGTACAATCATGCGCTAAAAACGCATTTAAAGCAATAAAAAGGTGATTATGGCTGTCAAACCTAAACCAAACGTTGTGCACTCAAATCTTTTGCTGTATTTAGTTTATTTTGGCATCCGGATGATGATTCTAGCATGAAATTGCTTGGGCACTTGTTAATTTTTAAGATTTTGACACATTCAGCTCAAATGTACACAATTGCTGATTATGGCTGTCAAACCTAAACCAAACGTTGTGCACTCAAATCTTTTGCTGTATTTAGTTTATTTTGGCATCCGGATGATGATTCTAGCATGAACTTGCTTGGGCACCTGTTAATTTTTAAGATTTTGACACATTCAGCTCAAATGTACAATCATGCGCTAAAAACGCATTTAAAGCAATAAAAAGGTGATTATGGCTGTCAAACCTAAACCAAACGTTGTGCACTCAAATCTTTTGCTGTATTTAGTTTATTTTTGCATTCGGATGATGATTCTAGCATGAAATTGCTTGGGCACCTGTTAATTTTTAAGATTTTGACACATTCAGCTCAAATGTACAATCATGCGCTAAAAACGCATTTAAAGCAATAAAAAGGTGATTATGGCTGTCAAACCTAAACCAAACGTTGTGCACTCAAATCTTTTGCTGTATTTAGTTTATTTTGGCATCCGGATGATGATTCTAGCATGAAATTGCTTGGGCACCTGTTAATTTTTAAGATTTTGACACATTCAGCTCAAATGTACACAATTGCTGATTATGGCTGTCAAATCTAAACCAAACGTTGTGCACTCAAATCTTTTGCTGTATTTAGTTTATTTTGGCATCCGGATGATGATTCTAGCATGAAATTGCTTGGGCACCTGTTAATTTTTAAGATTTTGACACATTCAGCTCAAATGTACAATCATGCGCTAAAAACGCATTTAAAGCAATAAAAAGGTGATTATGGCTGTCAAACCTAAACCAAACGTTGTGCACTCAAATCTTTTGCTGTATTTAGTTTATTTTGGCATCCGGATGATGATTCTAGCATGAAATTGCTTGGGCACCTGTTAATTTTTAAGATTTTGACACATTCAGCTCAAATGTACACAATTGCTGATTATGGCTGTCAAATCTAAACCAAACGCTGTGCACTCAAATCTTTTGCTGTATTTAGTTTATTTTGGCATCCGGATGATGATTCTAGCATGAAATTGCTTGGGCACCTGTTAATTTTTAAGATTTTGACACATTCAGCTCAAATGTACAATCATGCGCTAAAAACGCATTTAAAGCAATAAAAAGGTGATTATGGCTGTCAAACCTAAACCAAACGTTGTGCACTCAAATCTTTTGCTGTATTTAGTTTATTTTGGCATCCGGATGATGATTCTAGCATGAAATTGCTTGGGCACCTGTTAATTTTTAAGATTTTGACACATTCAGCTCAAATGTACACAATTGCTGATTATGGCTGTCAAACCTAAACCAAACGTTGTGCACTCAAATCTTTTGCTGTATTTAGTTTATTTTGGCATCCGGATGATGATTCTAGCATGAAATTGCTTGGGCACCTGTTAATTTTTAAGATTTTGACACATTCAGCTCAAATGTACACAATTGCTGATTATGGCTGTCAAATCTAAACCAAACGTTGTGCACTCAAATCTTTTGCTGTATTTAGTTTATTTTGGCATCCGGATGATGATTCTAGCATGAAATTGCTTGGGCACCTGTTAATTTTTAAGATTTTGACACATTCAGCTCAAATGTACAATCATGCGCTAAAAACGCATTTAAAGCAATAAAAAGGTGATTATGGCTGTCAAACCTAAACCAAACGTTGTGCACTCAAATCTTTTGCTGTATTTAGTTTATTTTGGCATCCGGATGATGATTCTAGCATGAAATTGCTTGGGCACCTGTTAATTTTTAAGATTTTGACACATTCAGCTCAAATGTACAATCATGCGCTAAAAACGCATTTAAAGCAATAAAAAGGTGATTATGGCTGTCAAACCTAAACCAAACGTTGTGCACTCAAATCTTTTGCTGTATTTAGTTTATTTTGGCATCCGGATGATGATTCTAGCATGAAATTGCTTGGGCACCTGTTAATTTTTAAGATTTTGACACATTCAGCTCAAATGTACACAATTGCTGATTATGGCTGTCAAACCTAAACCAAACGTTGTGCACTCAAATCTTTTGCTGTATTTAGTTTATTTTGGCATCCGGATGATGATTCTAGCATGAAATTGCTTGGGCACCTGTTAATTTTTAAGATTTTGACACATTCAGCTCAAATGTACAATCATGCGCTAAAAACGCATTTAAAGCAATAAAAAGGTGATTATGGCTGTCAAACCTAAACCAAACGTTGTGCACTCAAATCTTTTGCTGTATTTAGTTTATTTTGGCATCCGGATGATGATTCTAGCATGAAATTGCTTGGGCACCTGTTAATTTTTAAGATTTTGACACATTCAGCTCAAATGTACACAATTGCTGATTATGGCTGTCAAATCTAAACCAAACGTTGTGCACTCAAATCTTTTGCTGTATTTAGTTTATTTTGGCATCCGGATGATGATTCTAGCATGAAATTGCTTGGGCACCTGTTAATTTTTAAGATTTTGACACATTCAGCTCAAATGTACAATCATGCGCTAAAAACGCATTTAAAGCAATAAAAAGGTGATTATGGCTGTCAAACCTAAACCAAACGTTGTGCACTCAAATCTTTTGCTGTATTTAGTTTATTTTGGCATCCGGATGATGATTCTAGCATGAAATTGCTTGGGCACCTTTTAATTTTTAAGATTTTGACACATTCAGCTCAATTGTACAATCATGCGCTAAAAACGCATTTAAAGCAATAAAAAGGTGATTATGGCTGTCAAACCTAAACCAAACGTTGTGCACTCAAATCTTTTGCTGTATTTAGTTTATTTTGGCATCCGGATGATGATTCTAGCATGAAATTGCTTGGGCACCTGTTAATTTTTAAGATTTTGACACATTCAGCTCAAATGTACACAATTGCTGATTATGGCTGTCAAATCTAAACCAAACGTTGTGCACTCAAATCTTTTGCTGTATTTAGTTTATTTTGGCATCCGGATGATGATTCTAGCATGAAATTGCTTGGGCACCTGTTAATTTTTAAGATTTTGACACATTCAGCTCAAATGTACAATCATGCGCTACAAACGCATTTAAAGCAATAAAAAAGGTGATTATGGCTGTCAAACCTAAACCAAACGTTGTGCACTCAAATCTTTTGCTGTATTTAGTTTATTTTGGCATCCGGATGATGATTCTAGCATGAAATTGCTTGGGCACCTGTTAATTTTTAAGATTTTGACACATTCAGCTCAAATGTACACAATTGCTGATTATGGCTGTCAAATCTGAACCAAACGTTGTGCACTCAAATCTTTTGCTGTATTTAGTTTATTTTGGCATCCGGATGATGATTCTAGCATGAAATTGCTTGGGCACCTGTTAATTTTTAGGATTTTGACACATTCAGCTCAAATGTACAATCATGCGCTACAAACGCATTTAAAGCAATAAAAAGGTGATTATGGCTGTCAAACCTAAACCAAACGTTGTGCACTCAAATCTTTTGCTGTATTTAGTTTATTTTGGCATCCGGATGATGATTCTAGCATGAAATTGTTTGGGCACCTGTTAATTTTTAAGATTTTGACACATTCAGCTCAAATGTACACAATTGCTGATTATGGCTGTCAAATCTGAACCAAACGTTGTGCACTCAAATCTTTTGCTGTATTTAGTTTATTTTGGCATCCGGATGATGATTCTAGCATGAAATTGCTTGGGCACCTGTTAATTTTTAAGATTTTGACACATTCAGCTCAAATGTACAATCATGCGCTACAAACGCATTTAAAGCAATAAAAAGGTGATTATGGCTGTCAAACCTAAACCAAACGTTGTGCACTCAAATCTTTTGCTATATTTAGTTTATTTTGGCATCCGGATGATGATTCTAGCATGAAATTGCTTGGGCACCTGTTAATTTGTAAGATTTTGACACATTCAGCTCAAATGTACAATCATGCGCTAAAAACGCATTTAAAGCAATAAAAAGGTGATTATGGCTGTCAAACCTAAACCAAACGTTGTGCACTCAAATCTTTTGCTGTATTTAGTTTATTTTGGCATCCGGATGATGATTCTAGCATGAAATTGCTTGGGCACCTGTTAATTTTTAAGATTTTGACACATTCAGCTCAAATGTACACAATTGCTGATTATGGCTGTCAAATCTAAACCAAACGTTGTGCACTCAAATCTTTTGCTGTATTTAGTTTATTTTGGCATCCGGATGATGATTCTAGCATGAAATTGCTTGGGCACCTGTTAATTTTTAAGATTTTGACACATTCAGCTCAAATGTACAATCATACGCTAAAAACGCATTTAAAGCAATAAAAAGGTGATTATGGCTGTCAAACCTAAACCAAACGTTGTGCACTCAAATCTTTTGCTGTATTTAGTTTATTTTGGCATCCGGATGATGATTCTAGCATGAAATTGCTTGGGCACCTGTTAATTTTTAAGATTTTGACACATTCAGCTCAAATGTACACAATTGCTGATTATGGCTGTCAAATCTAAACCAAACGCTGTGCACTCAAACCTTTTGCTGTATTTAGTTTATTTTGGCATCCGGATGATGATTCTAGCATGAAATTGCTTGGGCACCTGTTAATTTTTAAGATTTTGACACATTCAGCTCAAATGTACAATCATGCGCTAAAAACGCATTTAAAGCAATAAAAAGGTGATTATGGCTGTCAAACCTAAACCAAACGTTGTGCACTCAAATCTTTTGCTGTATTTAGTTTATTTTGGCATCCGGATGATGATTCTAGCATGAAATTGCTTGGGCACTTGTTAATTTTTAAGATTTTGACACATTCAGCTCAAATGTACACAATTGCTGATTATGGCTGTCAAACCTAAACCAAACGTTGTGCACTCAAATCTTTTGCTGTATTTAGTTTATTTTGGCATCCGGATGATGATTCTAGCATGAAATTGCTTGGGCACCTGTTAATTTTTAAGATTTTGACACATTCAGCTCAAATGTACAATCATGCGCTAAAAACGCATTTAAAGCAATAAAAAGGTGATTATGGCTGTCAAACCTAAACCAAACGTTGTGCACTCAAATCTTTTGCTGTATTTAGTTTATTTTGGCATTCGGATGATGATTCTAGCATGAAATTGCTTGGGCACCTGTTAATTTTTAAGATTTTGACACATTCAGCTCAAATGTACAATCATGCGCTAAAAACGCATTTAAAGCAATAAAAAGGTGATTATGGCTGTCAAACCTAAACCAAACGTTGTGCACTCAAATCTTTTGCTGTATTTAGTTTATTTTGGCATCCGGATGATGATTCTAGCATGAAATTGCTTGGGCACCTGTTAATTTTTAAGATATTGACACATTCAGCTCAAATGTACACAATTGCTGATTATGGCTGTCAAATCTAAACCAAACGTTGTGCACTCAAATCTTTTGCTGTATTTAGTTTATTTTGGCATCCGGATGATGATTCTAGCATGAAATTGCTTGGGCACCTGTTAATTTTTAAGATTTTGACACATTCAGCTCAAATGTACAATCATGCGCTACAAACGCATTTAAAGCAATAAAAAGGTGATTATGGCTGTCAAACCTAAACCAAACGTTGTGCACTCAAATCTTTTGCTGTATTTAGTTTATTTTGGCATCCGGATGATGATTCTAGCATGAAATTGCTTGGGCACCTGTTAATTTTTAAGATTTTGACACATTCAGCTCAAATGTACACAATTGCTGATTATGGCTGTCAAATCTAAACCAAACGTTGTGCACTCAAATCTTTTGCTGTATTTAGTTTATTTTGGCATCCGGATGATGATTCTAGCATGAAATTGCTTGGGCACCTGTTAATTTTTAAGATTTTGACACATTCAGCTCAAATGTACAATCATGCGCTAAAAACGCATTTAAAGCAATAAAAAGGTGATTATGGCTGTCAAACCTAAACCAAACGTTGTGCACTCAAATCTTTTGCTGTATTTAGTTTATTTTGGCATCCGGATGATGATTCTAGCATGAAATTGCTTGGGCACCTGTTAATTTTTAAGATTTTGACACATTCAGCTCAAATGTACACAATTGCTGATTATGGCTGTCAAATCTAAACCAAACGCTGTGCACTCAAATCTTTTGCTGTATTTAGTTTATTTTGGCATCCGGATGATGATTCTAGCATGAAATTGCTTGGGCACCTGTTAATTTTTAAGATTTTGACACATTCAGCTCAAATGTACAATCATGCGCTAAAAACGCATTTAAAGCAATAAAAAGGTGATTATGGCTGTCAAACCTAAACCAAACGTTGTGCACTCAAATCTTTTGCTGTATTTAGTTTATTTTGGCATCCGGATGATGATTCTAGCATGAAATTGCTTGGGCACTTGTTAATTTTTAAGATTTTGACACATTCAGCTCAAATGTACACAATTGCTGATTATGGCTGTCAAACCTAAACCAAACGTTGTGCACTCAAATCTTTTGCTGTATTTAGTTTATTTTGGCATCCGGATGATGATTCTAGCATGAAATTGCTTGGGCACCTGTTAATTTTTAAGATTTTGACACATTCAGCTCAAATGTACAATCATGCGCTAAAAACGCATTTAAAGCAATAAAAAGGTGATTATGGCTGTCAAACCTAAACCAAACGTTGTGCACTCAAATCTTTTGCTGTATTTAGTTTATTTTGGCATTCGGATGATGATTCTAGCATGAAATTGCTTGGGCACCTGTTAATTTTTAAGATTTTGACACATTCAGCTCAAATGTACAATCATGCGCTAAAAACGCATTTAAAGCAATAAAAAGGTGATTATGGCTGTCAAACCTAAACCAAACGTTGTGCACTCAAATCTTTTGCTGTATTTAGTTTATTTTGGCATCCGGATGATGATTCTAGCATGAAATTGCTTGGGCACCTGTTAATTTTTAAGATATTGACACATTCAGCTCAAATGTACACAATTGCTGATTATGGCTGTCAAATCTAAACCAAACGTTGTGCACTCAAATCTTTTGCTGTATTTAGTTTATTTTGGCATCCGGATGATGATTCTAGCATGAAATTGCTTGGGCACCTGTTAATTTTTAAGATTTTGACACATTCAGCTCAAATGTACAATCATGCGCTACAAACGCATTTAAAGCAATAAAAAGGTGATTATGGCTGTCAAACCTAAACCAAACGTTGTGCACTCAAATCTTTTGCTGTATTTAGTTTATTTTGGCATCCGGATGATGATTCTAGCATGAAATTGCTTGGGCACCTGTTAATTTTTAAGATTTTGACACATTCAGCTCAAATGTACACAATTGCTGATTATGGCTGTCAAATCTAAACCAAACGTTGTGCACTCAAATCTTTTGCTGTATTTAGTTTATTTTGGCATCCGGATGATGATTCTAGCATGAAATTGCTTGGGCACCTGTTAATTTTTAAGATTTTGACACATTCAGCTCAAATGTACAATCATGCGCTAAAAACGCATTTAAAGCAATAAAAAGGTGATTATGGCTGTCAAACCTAAACCAAACGTTGTGCACTCAAATCTTTTGCTGTATTTAGTTTATTTTGGCATCCGGATGATGATTCTAGCATGAAATTGCTTGGGCACCTGTTAATTTTTAAGATTTTGACACATTCAGCTCAAATGTACACAATTGCTGATTATGGCTGTCAAACCTAAACCAAACGTTGTGCACTCAAATCTTTTGCTGTATTTAGTTTATTTTGGCATCCGGATGATGATTCTAGCATGAAATTGCTTGGGCACCTGTTAATTTTTAAGATTTTGACACATTCAGCTCAAATGTACAATCATGCGCTAAAAACGCATTTAAAGCAATAAAAAGGTGATTATGGCTGTCAAACCTAAACCAAACGTTGTGCACTCAAACCTTTTGCTGTATTTAGTTTATTTTGGCATCCGGATGATGATTCTAGCATGAAATTGCTTGGGCACCTGTTAATTTTTAAGATTTTGACACATTCAGCTCAAATGTACAATCATGCGCTAAAAACGCATTTAAAGCAATAAAAAGGTGATTATGGCTGTCAAACCTAAACCAAACGTTGTGCACTCAAACCTTTTGCTGTATTTAGTTTATTTTGGCATCCGGATGATGATTCTAGCATGAAATTGCTTGGGCACCTGTTAATTTTTAAGATTTTGACACATTCAGCTCAAATGTACACAATTGCTGATTATGGCTGTCAAATCTAAACCAAACGCTGTGCACTCAAATCTTTTGCTGTATTTAGTTTATTTTGGCATCCGGATGATGATTCTAGCATGAAATTGCTTGGGCACCTGTTAATTTTTAAGATTTTGACACATTCAGCTCAAATGTACAATCATGCGCTAAAAACGCATTTAAAGCAATAAAAAGGTGATTATGGCTGTCAAACCTAAACCAAACGTTGTGCACTCAAATCTTTTGCTGTATTTAGTTTATTTTGGCATCCGGATGATGATTCTAGCATGAAATTGCTTGGGCACTTGTTAATTTTTAAGATTTTGACACATTCAGCTCAAATGTACACAATTGCTGATTATGGCTGTCAAACCTAAACCAAACGTTGTGCACTCAAATCTTTTGCTGTATTTAGTTTATTTTGGCATCCGGATGATGATTCTAGCATGAAATTGCTTGGGCACCTGTTAATTTTTAAGATTTTGACACATTCAGCTCAAATGTACAATCATGCGCTAAAAACGCATTTAAAGCAATAAAAAGGTGATTATGGCTGTCAAACCTAAACCAAACGTTGTGCACTCAAATCTTTTGCTGTATTTAGTTTATTTTGGCATCCGGATGATGATTCTAGCATGAAATTGCATGGGCACCTGTTAATTTTTAAGATTTTGACACATTCAGCTCAAATGTACACAATTGCTGATTATGGCTGTCAAATCTAAACCAAACGTTGTGCACTCAAATCTTTTGCTGTATTTAGTTTATTTTGGCATCCGGATGATGATTCTAGCATGAAATTGCTTGGGCACCTGTTAATTTTTAAGATTTTGACACATTCAGCTCAAATGTACAATCATGCGCTACAAACGCATTTAAAGCAATAAAAAGGTGATTATGGCTGTCAAACCTAAACCAAACGTTGTGCACTCAAATCTTTTGCTGTATTTAGTTTATTTTGGCATCCGGATGATGATTCTAGCATGAAATTGCTTGGGCACCTGTTAATTTTTAAGATTTTGACACATTCAGCTCAAATGTACACAATTGCTGATTATGGCTGTCAAATCTAAACCAAACGTTGTGCACTCAAATCTTTTGCTGTATTTAGTTTATTTTGGCATCCGGATGATGATTCTAGCATGAAATTGCTTGGGCACCTGTTAATTTTTAAGATTTTGACACATTCAGCTCAAATGTACAATCATGCGCTAAAAACGCATTTAAAGCAACAAAAAGGTGATTATGGCTGTCAAACCTAAACCAAACGTTGTGCACTCAAATCTTTTGCTGTATTTAGTTTATTTTGGCATCCGGATGATGATTCTAGCATGAAATTGCTTGGGCACCTGTTAATTTTTAAGATTTTGACACATTCAGCTCAAATGTACACAATTGCTGATTATGGCTGTCAAACCTAAACCAAACGTTGTGCACTCAAATCTTTTGCTGTATTTAGTTTATTTTGGCATCCGGATGATGATTCTAGCATGAAATTGCTTGGGCACCTGTTAATTTTTAAGATTTTGACACATTCAGCTCAAATGTACAATCATGCGCTAAAAACGCATTTAAAGCAATAAAAAGGTGATTATGGCTGTCAAACCTAAACCAAACGTTGTGCACTCAAATCTTTTGCTGTATTTAGTTTATTTTGGCATCCGGATGATGATTCTAGCATGAAATTGCTTGGGCACCTGTTAATTTTTAAGATTTTGACACATTCAGCTCAAATGTACACAATTGCTGATTATGGCTGTCAAATCTAAACCAAACGTTGTGCACTCAAATCTTTTGCTGTATTTAGTTTATTTTGGCATCCGGATGATGATTCTAGCATGAAATTGCTTGGGCACCTGTTAATTTTTAAGATTTTGACACATTCAGCTCAAATGTACAATCATGCGCTAAAAACGCATTTAAAGCAATAAAAAGGTGATTATGGCTGTCAAACCTAAACCAAACGTTGTGCACTCAAATCTTTTGCTGTATTTAGTTTATTTTGGCATCCGGATGATGATTCTAGCATGAAATTGCTTGGGCACCTGTTAATTTTTAAGATTTTGACACATTCAGCTCAAATGTACACAATTGCTGATTATGGCTGTCAAACCTAAACCAAACGTTGTGCACTCAAATCTTTTGCTGTATTTAGTTTATTTTGGCATCCGGATGATGATTCTAGCATGAAATTGCTTGGGCACCTGTTAATTTTTAAGATTTTGACACATTCAGCTCAAATGTACAATCATGCGCTAAAAACGCATTTAAAGCAATAAAAAGGTGATTATGGCTGTCAAACCTAAACCAAACGTTGTGCACTCAAACCTTTTGCTGTATTTAGTTTATTTTGGCATCCGGATGATGATTCTAGCATGAAATTGCTTGGGCACCTGTTAATTTTTAAGATTTTGACACATTCAGCTCAAATGTACAATCATGCGCTAAAAACGCATTTAAAGCAATAAAAAGGTGATTATGGCTGTCAAACCTAAACCAAACGTTGTGCACTCAAACCTTTTGCTGTATTTAGTTTATTTTGGCATCCGGATGATGATTCTAGCATGAAATTGCTTGGGCACCTGTTAATTTTTAAGATTTTGACACATTCAGCTCAAATGTACACAATTGCTGATTATGGCTGTCAAATCTAAACCAAACGCTGTGCACTCAAATCTTTTGCTGTATTTAGTTTATTTTGGCATCCGGATGATGATTCTAGCATGAAATTGCTTGGGCACCTGTTAATTTTTAAGATTTTGACACATTCAGCTCAAATGTACAATCATGCGCTAAAAACGCATTTAAAGCAATAAAAAGGTGATTATGGCTGTCAAACCTAAACCAAACGTTGTGCACTCAAACCTTTTGCTGTATTTAGTTTATTTTGGCATCCGGATGATGATTCTAGCATGAAATTGCTTGGGCACCTGTTAATTTTTAAGATTTTGACACATTCAGCTCAAATGTACAATCATGCGCTAAAAACGCATTTAAAGCAATAAAAAGGTGATTATGGCTGTCAAACCTAAACCAAACGTTGTGCACTCAAATCTTTTGCTGTATTTAGTTTATTTTGGCATCCGGATGATGATTCTAGCATGAAATTGCTTGGGCACTTGTTAATTTTTAAGATTTTGACACATTCAGCTCAAATGTACACAATTGCTGATTATGGCTGTCAAACCTAAACCAAACGTTGTGCACTCAAATCTTTTGCTGTATTTAGTTTATTTTGGCATCCGGATGATGATTCTAGCATGAAATTGCTTGGGCACCTGTTAATTTTTAAGATTTTGACACATTCAGCTCAAATGTACAATCATGCGCTAAAAACGCATTTAAAGCAATAAAAAGGTGATTATGGCTGTCAAACCTAAACCAAACGTTGTGCACTCAAATCTTTTGCTGTATTTAGTTTATTTTGGCATCCGGATGATGATTCTAGCATGAAATTGCATGGGCACCTGTTAATTTTTAAGATTTTGACACATTCAGCTCAAATGTACACAATTGCTGATTATGGCTGTCAAATCTAAACCAAACGTTGTGCACTCAAATCTTTTGCTGTATTTAGTTTATTTTGGCATCCGGATGATGATTCTAGCATGAAATTGCTTGGGCACCTGTTAATTTTTAAGATTTTGACACATTCAGCTCAAATGTACAATCATGCGCTACAAACGCATTTAAAGCAATAAAAAGGTGATTATGGCTGTCAAACCTAAACCAAACGTTGTGCACTCAAATCTTTTGCTGTATTTAGTTTATTTTGGCATCCGGATGATGATTCTAGCATGAAATTGCTTGGGCACCTGTTAATTTTTAAGATTTTGACACATTCAGCTCAAATGTACACAATTGCTGATTATGGCTGTCAAATCTAAACCAAACGTTGTGCACTCAAATCTTTTGCTGTATTTAGTTTATTTTGGCATCCGGATGATGATTCTAGCATGAAATTGCTTGGGCACCTGTTAATTTTTAAGATTTTGACACATTCAGCTCAAATGTACAATCATGCGCTAAAAACGCATTTAAAGCAATAAAAAGGTGATTATGGCTGTCAAACCTAAACCAAACGTTGTGCACTCAAATCTTTTGCTGTATTTAGTTTATTTTGGCATCCGGATGATGATTCTAGCATGAAATTGCTTGGGCACCTGTTAATTTTTAAGATTTTGACACATTCAGCTCAAATGTACACAATTGCTGATTATGGCTGTCAAACCTAAACCAAACGTTGTGCACTCAAATCTTTTGCTGTATTTAGTTTATTTTGGCATCCGGATGATGATTCTAGCATGAAATTGCTTGGGCACCTGTTAATTTTTAAGATTTTGACACATTCAGCTCAAATGTACAATCATGCGCTAAAAACGCATTTAAAGCAATAAAAAGGTGATTATGGCTGTCAAACCTAAACCAAACGTTGTGCACTCAAACCTTTTGCTGTATTTAGTTTATTTTGGCATCCGGATGATGATTCTAGCATGAAATTGCTTGGGCACCTGTTAATTTTTAAGATTTTGACACATTCAGCTCAAATGTACAATCATGCGCTAAAAACGCATTTAAAGCAATAAAAAGGTGATTTTGGCTGTCAAACCTAAACCAAACGTTGTGCACTCAAATCTTTTGCTGTATTTAGTTTATTTTGGCATCCGGATGATGATTCTAGCATGAAATTGCTTGGGCACCTGTTAATTTTTAAGATTTTGACACATTCAGCTCAAATGTACACAATTGCTGATTATGGCTGTCAAATCTGAACCAAACGTTGTGCACTCAAATCTTTTGCTGTATTTAGTTTATTTTGGCATCCGGATGATGATTCTAGCATGAAATTGCTTGGGCACCTGTTAATTTTTAGGATTTTGACACATTCAGCTCAAATGTACAATCATGCGCTACAAACGCATTTAAAGCAATAAAAAGGTGATTATGGCTGTCAAACCTAAACCAAACGTTGTGCACTCAAATCTTTTGCTGTATTTAGTTTATTTTGGCATCCGGATGATGATTCTAGCATGAAATTGTTTGGGCACCTGTTAATTTTTAAGATTTTGACACATTCAGCTCAAATGTACACAATTGCTGATTATGGCTGTCAAATCTGAACCAAACGTTGTGCACTCAAATCTTTTGCTGTATTTAGTTTATTTTGGCATCCGGATGATGATTCTAGCATGAAATTGCTTGGGCACCTGTTAATTTTTAAGATTTTGACACATTCAGCTCAAATGTACAATCATGCGCTACAAACGCATTTAAAGCAATAAAAAGGTGATTATGGCTGTCAAACCTAAACCAAACGTTGTGCACTCAAATCTTTTGCTATATTTAGTTTATTTTGGCATCCGGATGATGATTCTAGCATGAAATTGCTTGGGCACCTGTTAATTTTTAAGATTTTGACACATTCAGCTCAAATGTACAATCATGCGCTAAAAACGCATTTAAAGCAATAAAAAGGTGATTATGGCTGTCAAACCTAAACCAAACGTTGTGCACTCAAATCTTTTGCTATATTTAGTTTATTTTGGCATCCGGGTGATGATTCTAGCATGAAATTGCTTGGGCACCTGTTAATTTTTAAGATTTTGACACATTCAGCTCAAATGTACACAATTGCTGATTATGGCTGTCAAATCTGAACCAAACGATGTGCACTCAAATCTTTTGCTGTATTTAGTTTATTTTGGCATCCGGATGATGATTCTAGCATGAAATTGCTTGGGCAACTGTTAATTTTTAGGATTTTGACACATTCAGCTCAAATGTACAATCATGCGCTACAAACGCATTTAAAGCAATAAAAAGGTGATTATGGCTGTCAAACCTAAACCAAACGTTGTGCACTCAAATCTTTTGCTGTATTTAGTTTATTTTGGCATCCGGATGATGATTCTAGCATGAAATTGCTTGGGCACCTGTTAATTTTTAAGATTTTGACACATTCAGCTCAAATGTACACAATTGCTGATTATGGCTGTCAAATCTAAACCAAACGTTGTGCACTCAAATCTTTTGCTGTATTTAGTTTATTTTGGCATCCGGATGATGATTCTAGCATGAAATTGCTTGGGCACCTGTTAATTTTTAAGATTTTGACACATTCAGCTCAATTGTACAATCATGCGCTAAAAACGCATTTAAAGCAATAAAAAGGTGATTATGGCTGTCAAACCTAAACCAAACGTTGTGCACTCAAATCTTTTGCTGTATTTAGTTTATTTTGGCATCCGGATGATGATTCTAGCATGAAATTGCTTGGGCACCTGTTAATTTTTAAGATTTTGACACATTCAGCTCAAATGTACACAATTGCTGATTATGGCTGTCAAATCTAAACCAAACGTTGTGCACTCAAATCTTTTGCTGTATTTAGTTTATTTTGGCATCCGGATGATGATTCTAGCATGAAATTGCTCGGGCACCTGTTAATTTTTAAGATTTTGACACATTCAGCTCAAATGTACAATCATGCGCTACAAACGCATTTAAAGCAATAAAAAAGGTGATTATGGCTGTCAAACCTAAACCAAACGTTGTGCACTCAAATCTTTTGCTGTATTTAGTTTATTTTGGCATCCGGATGATGATTCTAGCATGAAATTGCTTGGGCACCTGTTAATTTTTAAGATTTTGACACATTCAGCTCAAATGTACACAATTGCTGATTATGGCTGTCAAATCTGAACCAAACGTTGTGCACTCAAATCTTTTGCTGTATTTAGTTTATTTTGGCATCCGGATGATGATTCTAGCATGAAATTGCTTGGGCACCTGTTAATTTTTAAGATTTTGACACATTCAGCTCAAATGTACAATCATGCGCTACAAACGCATTTAAAGCAATAAAAAGGTGATTATGGCTGTCAAACCTAAACCAAACGTTGTGCACTCAAATCTTTTGCTATATTTAGTTTATTTTGGCATCCGGATGATGATTCTAGCATGAAATTGCTTGGGCACCTGTTAATTTTTAAGATTTTGACACATTCAGCTCAAATGTACAATCATGCGCTAAAAACGCATTTAAAGCAATAAAAAGGTGATTATGGCTGTCAAACCTAAACCAAACGTTGTGCACTCAAATCTTTTGCTGTATTTAGTTTATTTTGGCATCCGGATGATGATTCTAGCATGAAATTGCTTGGGCACCTGTTAATTTTTAAGATTTTGACACATTCAGCTCAATTGTACAATCATGCGCTAAAAACGCATTTAAAGCAATAAAAAGGTGATTATGGCTGTCAAACCTAAACCAAACGTTGTGCACTCAAATCTTTTGCTGTATTTAGTTTATTTTGGCATCCGGATGATGATTCTAGCATGAAATTGCTTGGGCACCTGTTAATTTTTAAGATTTTGACACATTCAGCTCAAATGTACACAATTGCTGATTATGGCTGTCAAATCTAAACCAAACGTTGTGCACTCAAATCTTTTGCTGTATTTAGTTTATTTTGGCATCCGGATGATGATTCTAGCATGAAATTGCTTGGGCACCTGTTAATTTTTAAGATTTTGACACATTCAGCTCAAATGTACAATCATGCGCTAAAAACGCATTTAAAGCAATAAAAAGGTGATTATGGCTGTCAAACCTAAACCAAACGTTGTGCACTCAAATCTTTTGCTGTATTTAGTTTATTTTGGCATCCGGATGATGATTCTAGCATGAAATTGCTTGGGCACCTGTTAATTTTTAAGATTTTGACACATTCAGCTCAAATGTACACAATTGCTGATTATGGCTGTCAAACCTAAACCAAACGTTGTGCACTCAAATCTTTTGCTGTATTTAGTTTATTTTGGCATCCGGATGATGATTCTAGCATGAAATTGCTTGGGCACCTGTTAATTTTTAAGATTTTGACACATTCAGCTCAAATGTACAATCATGCGCTAAAAACGCATTTAAAGCAATAAAAAGGTGATTATGGCTGTCAAACCTAAACCAAACGTTGTGCACTCAAACCTTTTGCTGTATTTAGTTTATTTTGGCATCCGGATGATGATTCTAGCATGAAATTGCTTGGGCACCTGTTAATTTTTAAGATTTTGACACATTCAGCTCAAATGTACAATCATGCGCTAAAAACGCATTTAAAGCAATAAAAAGGTGATTATGGCTGTCAAACCTAAACCAAACGTTGTGCACTCAAACCTTTTGCTGTATTTAGTTTATTTTGGCATCCGGATGATGATTCTAGCATGAAATTGCTTGGGCACCTGTTAATTTTTAAGATTTTGACACATTCAGCTCAAATGTACACAATTGCTGATTATGGCTGTCAAATCTAAACCAAACGCTGTGCACTCAAATCTTTTGCTGTATTTAGTTTATTTTGGCATCCGGATGATGATTCTAGCATGAAATTGCTTGGGCACCTGTTAATTTTTAAGATTTTGACACATTCAGCTCAAATGTACAATCATGCGCTAAAAACGCATTTAAAGCAATAAAAAGGTGATTATGGCTGTCAAACCTAAACCAAACGTTGTGCACTCAAATCTTTTGCTGTATTTAGTTTATTTTGGCATCCGGATGATGATTCTAGCATGAAATTGCTTGGGCACTTGTTAATTTTTAAGATTTTGACACATTCAGCTCAAATGTACACAATTGCTGATTATGGCTGTCAAACCTAAACCAAACGTTGTGCACTCAAATCTTTTGCTGTATTTAGTTTATTTTGGCATCCGGATGATGATTCTAGCATGAAATTGCTTGGGCACCTGTTAATTTTTAAGATTTTGACACATTCAGCTCAAATGTACAATCATGCGCTAAAAACGCATTTAAAGCAATAAAAAGGTGATTATGGCTGTCAAACCTAAACCAAACGTTGTGCACTCAAATCTTTTGCTGTATTTAGTTTATTTTGGCATCCGGATGATGATTCTAGCATGAAATTGCATGGGCACCTGTTAATTTTTAAGATTTTGACACATTCAGCTCAAATGTACACAATTGCTGATTATGGCTGTCAAATCTAAACCAAACGTTGTGCACTCAAATCTTTTGCTGTATTTAGTTTATTTTGGCATCCGGATGATGATTCTAGCATGAAATTGCTTGGGCACCTGTTAATTTTTAAGATTTTGACACATTCAGCTCAAATGTACAATCATGCGCTACAAACGCATTTAAAGCAATAAAAAGGTGATTATGGCTGTCAAACCTAAACCAAACGTTGTGCACTCAAATCTTTTGCTGTATTTAGTTTATTTTGGCATCCGGATGATGATTCTAGCATGAAATTGCTTGGGCACCTGTTAATTTTTAAGATTTTGACACATTCAGCTCAAATGTACACAATTGCTGATTATGGCTGTCAAATCTAAACCAAACGTTGTGCACTCAAATCTTTTGCTGTATTTAGTTTATTTTGGCATCCGGATGATGATTCTAGCATGAAATTGCTTGGGCACCTGTTAATTTTTAAGATTTTGACACATTCAGCTCAAATGTACAATCATGCGCTACAAACGCATTTAAAGCAATAAAAAGGGGATTATGGCTGTCAAACCTAAACCAAACGTTGTGCACTCAAATCTTTTGCTGTATTTAGTTTATTTTGGCATCCGGATGATGATTCTAGCATGAAGTTGTTTGGGCACCTGTTAATTTTTAAGATTTTGACACATTCATCTCAAATGTACACAATTGCTGATTATGGCTGTCAAATCTGAACCAAACGTTGTGCACTCAAATCTTTTGCTGTATTTAGTTTATTTTGGCATCCGGATGATGATTCTAGCATGAAATTGCTTGGGCACCTGTTAATTTTTAAGATTTTGACACATTCAGCTCAAATGTACACAATTGCTGATTATGGCTGTCAAATCTAAACCAAACGTTGTGCACTCAAATCTTTTGCTGTATTTAGTTTATTTTGGCATCCGGATGATGATTCTAGCATGAAATTGCTTGGGCACCTGTTAATTTTTAAGATTTTGACACATTCAGCTCAATTGTACAATCATGCGCTAAAAACGCATTTAAAGCAATAAAAAGGTGATTATGGCTGTCAAACCTAAACCAAACGTTGTGCACTCAAATCTTTTGCTGTATTTAGTTTATTTTGGCATCCGGATGATGATTCTAGCATGAAATTGCTTGGGCACCTGTTAATTTTTAAGATTTTGACACATTCAGCTCAAATGTACACAATTGCTGATTATGGCTGTCAAATCTAAACCAAACGTTGTGCACTCAAATCGTTTGCTGTATTTAGTTTATTTTGGCATCCGGATGATGATTCTAGCATGAAATTGCTCGGGCACCTGTTAATTTTTAAGATTTTGACACATTCAGCTCAAATGTACAATCATGCGCTACAAACGCATTTAAAGCAATAAAAAAGGTGATTATGGCTGTCAAACCTAAACCAAACGTTGTGCACTCAAATCTTTTGCTGTATTTAGTTTATTTTGGCATCCGGATGATGATTCTAGCATGAAATTGCTTGGGCACCTGTTAATTTTTAAGATTTTGACACATTCAGCTCAAATGTACAATCATGCGCTACAAACGCATTTAAAGCAATAAAAAGGTGATTATGGCTGTCAAACCTAAACCAAACGTTGTGCACTCAAATCTTTTGCTATATTTAGTTTATTTTGGCATCCGGATGATGATTCTAGCATGAAATTGCTTGGGCACCTGTTAATTTTTAAGATTTTGACACATTCAGCTCAAATGTACAATCATGCGCTAAAAACGCATTTAAAGCAATAAAAAGGTGATTATGGCTGTCAAACCTAAACCAAACGTTGTGCACTCAAATCTTTTGCTGTATTTAGTTTATTTTGGCATCCGGATGATGATTCTAGCATGAAATTGCTTGGGCACCTGTTAATTTTTAAGATTTTGACACATTCAGCTCAAATGTACACAATTGCTGATTATGGCTGTCAAATCTGAACCAAACGTTGTGCACTCAAATCTTTTGCTGTATTTAGTTTATTTTGGCATCCGGATGATGATTCTAGCATGAAATTGCTTGGGCACCTGTTAATTTTTAAGATTTTGACACATTCAGCTCAAATGTACAATCATGCGCTACAAACGCATTTAAAGCAATAAAAAGGTGATTATGGCTGTCAAACCTAAACCAAACGTTGTGCACTCAAATCTTTTGCTATATTTAGTTTATTTTGGCATCCGGATGATGATTCTAGCATGAAATTGCTTGGGCACCTGTTAATTTTTAAGATTTTGACACATTCAGCTCAAATGTACAATCATGCGCTAAAAACGCATTTAAAGCAATAAAAAGGTGATTATGGCTGTCAAACCTAAACCAAACGTTGTGCACTCAAATCTTTTGCTGTATTTAGTTTATTTTGGCATCCGGATGATGATTCTAGCATGAAATTGCTTGGGCACCTGTTAATTTTTAAGATTTTGACACATTCAGCTCAATTGTACAATCATGCGCTAAAAACGCATTTAAAGCAATAAAAAGGTGATTATGGCTGTCAAACCTAAACCAAACGTTGTGCACTCAAATCTTTTGCTGTATTTAGTTTATTTTGGCATCCGGATGATGATTCTAGCATGAAATTGCTTGGGCACCTGTTAATTTTTAAGATTTTGACACATTCAGCTCAAATGTACACAATTGCTGATTATGGCTGTCAAATCTAAACCAAACGTTGTGCACTCAAATCTTTTGCTGTATTTAGTTTATTTTGGCATCCGGATGATGATTCTAGCATGAAATTGCTTGGGCACCTGTTAATTTTTAAGATTTTGACACATTCAGCTCAAATGTACAATCATGCGCTACAAACGCATTTAAAGCAATAAAAAAGGTGATTATGGCTGTCAAACCTAAACCAAACGTTGTGCACTCAAATCTTTTGCTGTATTTAGTTTATTTTGGCATCCGGATGATGATTCTAGCATGAAATTGCTTGGGCACCTGTTAATTTTTAAGATTTTGACACATTCAGCTCAAATGTACACAATTGCTGATTATGGCTGTCAAATCTGAACCAAACGTTGTGCACTCAAATCTTTTGCTGTATTTAGTTTATTTTGGCATCCGGATGATGATTCTAGCATGAAATTGCTTGGGCACCTGTTAATTTTTAGGATTTTGACACATTCAGCTCAAATGTACAATCATGCGCTACAAACGCATTTAAAGCAATAAAAAGGTGATTATGGCTGTCAAACCTAAACCAAACGTTGTGCACTCAAATCTTTTGCTGTATTTAGTTTATTTTGGCATCCGGATGATGATTCTAGCATGAAATTGTTTGGGCACCTGTTAATTTTTAAGATTTTGACACATTCAGCTCAAATGTACACAATTGCTGATTATGGCTGTCAAATCTGAACCAAACGTTGTGCACTCAAATCTTTTGCTGTATTTAGTTTATTTTGGCATCCGGATGATGATTCTAGCATGAAATTGCTTGGGCACCTGTTAATTTTTAAGATTTTGACACATTCAGCTCAAATGTACAATCATGCGCTACAAACGCATTTAAAGCAATAAAAAGGTGATTATGGCTGTCAAACCTAAACCAAACGTTGTGCACTCAAATCTTTTGCTATATTTAGTTTATTTTGGCATCCGGATGATGATTCTAGCATGAAATTGCTTGGGCACCTGTTAATTTTTAAGATTTTGACACATTCAGCTCAAATGTACAATCATGCGCTAAAAACGCATTTAAAGCAATAAAAAGGTGATTATGGCTGTCAAACCTAAACCAAACGTTGTGCACTCAAATCTTTTGCTATATTTAGTTTATTTTGGCATCCGGGTGATGATTCTAGCATGAAATTGCTTGGGCACCTGTTAATTTTTAAGATTTTGACACATTCAGCTCAAATGTACACAATTGCTGATTATGGCTGTCAAATCTGAACCAAACGATGTGCACTCAAATCTTTTGCTGTATTTAGTTTATTTTGGCATCCGGATGATGATTCTAGCATGAAATTGCTTGGGCACCTGTTAATTTTTAGGATTTTGACACATTCAGCTCAAATGTACAATCATGCGCTACAAACGCATTTAAAGCAATAAAAAGGTGATTATGGCTGTCAAACCTAAACCAAACGTTGTGCACTCAAATCTTTTGCTGTATTTAGTTTATTTTGGCATCCGGATGATGATTCTAGCATGAAATTGCTTGGGCACCTGTTAATTTTTAAGATTTTGACACATTCAGCTCAAATGTACACAATTGCTGATTATGGCTGTCAAATCTAAACCAAACGTTGTGCACTCAAATCTTTTGCTGTATTTAGTTTATTTTGGCATCCGGATGATGATTCTAGCATGAAATTGCTTGGGCACCTGTTAATTTTTAAGATTTTGACACATTCAGCTCAATTGTACAATCATGCGCTAAAAACGCATTTAAAGCAATAAAAAGGTGATTATGGCTGTCAAACCTAAACCAAACGTTGTGCACTCAAATCTTTTGCTGTATTTAGTTTATTTTGGCATCCGGATGATGATTCTAGCATGAAATTGCTTGGGCACCTGTTAATTTTTAAGATTTTGACACATTCAGCTCAAATGTACACAATTGCTGATTATGGCTGTCAAATCTAAACCAAACGTTGTGCACTCAAATCTTTTGCTGTATTTAGTTTATTTTGGCATCCGGATGATGATTCTAGCATGAAATTGCTCGGGCACCTGTTAATTTTTAAGATTTTGACACATTCAGCTCAAATGTACAATCATGCGCTACAAACGCATTTAAAGCAATAAAAAAGGTGATTATGGCTGTCAAACCTAAACCAAACGTTGTGCACTCAAATCTTTTGCTGTATTTAGTTTATTTTGGCATCCGGATGATGATTCTAGCATGAAATTGCTTGGGCACCTGTTAATTTTTAAGATTTTGACACATTCAGCTCAAATGTACACAATTGCTGATTATGGCTGTCAAATCTGAACCAAACGTTGTGCACTCAAATCTTTTGCTGTATTTAGTTTATTTTGGCATCCGGATGATGATTCTAGCATGAAATTGCTTGGGCACCTGTTAATTTTTAAGATTTTGACACATTCAGCTCAAATGTACAATCATGCGCTACAAACGCATTTAAAGCAATAAAAAGGTGATTATGGCTGTCAAACCTAAACCAAACGTTGTGCACTCAAATCTTTTGCTATATTTAGTTTATTTTGGCATCCGGATGATGATTCTAGCATGAAATTGCTTGGGCACCTGTTAATTTTTAAGATTTTGACACATTCAGCTCAAATGTACAATCATGCGCTAAAAACGCATTTAAAGCAATAAAAAGGTGATTATGGCTGTCAAACCTAAACCAAACGTTGTGCACTCAAATCTTTTGCTGTATTTAGTTTATTTTGGCATCCGGATGATGATTCTAGCATGAAATTGCGTGGGCACCTGTTAATTTTTAAGATTTTGACACATTCAGCTCAAATGTACAATCATGCGCTACAAACGCATTTAAAGCAATAAAAAGGTGATTATGGCTGTCAAACCTAAACCAAACGTTGTGCACTCAAATCTTTTGCTGTATTTAGTTTATTTTGGCATCCGGGTGATGATTCTAGCATGAAATTGCTTGGGCACCTGTTAATTTTTAAGATTTTGACACATTCAGCTCAAATGTACACAATTGCTGATTATGGCTGTCAAATCTAAACCAAACGTTGTGCACTCAAATCTTTTGCTGTATTTAGTTTATTTTGGCATCCGGATGATGATTCTAGCATGAAATTGCTTGGGCACCTGTTAATTTTTAAGATTTTGACACATTCAGCTCAATTGTACAATCATGCGCTAAAAACGCATTTAAAGCAATAAAAAGGTGATTATGGCTGTCAAACCTAAACCAAACGTTGTGCACTCAAATCTTTTGCTGTATTTAGTTTATTTTGGCATCCGGATGATGATTCTAGCATGAAATTGCTTGGGCACCTGTTAATTTTTAAGATTTTGACACATTCAGCTCAAATGTACACAATTGCTGATTATGGCTGTCAAATCTAAACCAAACGTTGTGCACTCAAATCTTTTGCTGTATTTAGTTTATTTTGGCATCCGGATGATGATTCTAGCATGAAATTGCTTGGGCACCTGTTCATTTTTAAGATTTTGACACATTCAGCTCAAATGTACAATCATGCGCTACAAACGCATTTAAAGCAATAAAAAAGGTGATTATGGCTGTCAAACCTAAACCAAACGTTGTGCACTCAAATCTTTTGCTGTATTTAGTTTATTTTGGCATCCGGATGATGATTCTAGCATGAAATTGCTTGGGCACCTGTTAATTTTTAAGATTTTGACACATTCAGCTCAAATGTACACAATTGCTGATTATGGCTGTCAAATCTGAACCAAACGTTGTGCACTCAAATCTTTTGCTGTATTTAGTTTATTTTGGCATCCGGATGATGATTCTAGCATGAAATTGCTTGGGCACCTGTTAATTTTTAGGATTTTGACACATTCAGCTCAAATGTACAATCATGCGCTACAAACGCATTTAAAGCAATAAAAAGGTGATTATGGCTGTCAAACCTAAACCAAACGTTGTGCACTCAAATCTTTTGCTGTATTTAGTTTATTTTGGCATCCGGATGATGATTCTAGCATGAAATTGTTTGGGCACCTGTTAATTTTTAAGATTTTGACACATTCAGCTCAAATGTACACAATTGCTGATTATGGCTGTCAAATCTGAACCAAACGTTGTGCACTCAAATCTTTTGCTGTATTTAGTTTATTTTGGCATCCGGATGATGATTCTAGCATGAAATTGCTTGGGCACCTGTTAATTTTTAAGATTTTGACACATTCAGCTCAAATGTACAATCATGCGCTACAAACGCATTTAAAGCAATAAAAAGGTGATTATGGCTGTCAAACCTAAACCAAACGTTGTGCACTCAAATCTTTTGCTATATTTAGTTTATTTTGGCATCCGGATGATGATTCTAGCATGAAATTGCTTGGGCACCTGTTAATTTTTAAGATTTTGACACATTCAGCTCAAATGTACAATCATGCGCTAAAAACGCATTTAAAGCAATAAAAAGGTGATTATGGCTGTCAAACCTAAACCAAACGTTGTGCACTCAAATCTTTTGCTGTATTTAGTTTATTTTGGCATCCGGATGATGATTCTAGCATGAAATTGCTTGGGCACCTGTTAATTTTTAAGATTTTGACACATTCAGCTCAAATGTACACAATTGCTGATTATGGCTGTCAAATCTGAACCAAACGATGTGCACTCAAATCTTTTGCTGTATTTAGTTTATTTTGGCATCCGGATGATGATTCTAGCATGAAATTGCTTGGGCACCTGTTAATTTTTAAGATTTTGACACATTCAGCTCAAATGTACAATCATGCGCTAAAAACGCATTTAAAGCAATAAAAAAGGTGATTATGGCTGTCAAACCTAAACCAAACGTTGTGCACTCAAATCTTTTGCTGTATTTAGTTTATTTTGGCATCCGGATGATGATTCTAGCATGAAATTGCTTGGGCACCTGTTAATTTTTAGGATTTTGACACATTCAGCTCAAATGTACAATCATGCGCTACAAACGCATTTAAAGCAATAAAAAGGTGATTATGGCTGTCAAACCTAAACCAAACGTTGTGCACTCAAATCTTTTGCTGTATTTAGTTTATTTTGGCATCCGGATGATGATTCTAGCATGAAATTGCTTGGGCACCTGTTAATTTTTAAGATTTTGACACATTCAGCTCAAATGTACACAATTGCTGATTATGGCTGTCAAATCTAAACCAAACGTTGTGCACTCAAATCTTTTGCTGTATTTAATTTATTTTGGCATCCGGATGATGATTCTAGCATGAAATTGCTTGGGCACCTGTTAATTTTTAAGATTTTGACACATTCAGCTCAAATGTACAATCATGCGCTACAAACGCATTTAAAGCAATAAAAAGGTGATTATGGCTGTCAAACCTAAACCAAACGTTGTGCACTCAAATCTTTTACTATATTTAGTTTATTTTGGCATCCGGATGATGATTCTAGCATGAAATTGCGTGGGCACCTGTTAATTTTTAAGATTTTGACACATTCAGCTCAAATGTACAATCATGCGCTACAAACGCATTTAAAGCAATAAAAAGGTGATTATGGCTGTCAAACCTAAACCAAACGTTGTGCACTCAAATCTTTTGCTGTATTTAGTTTATTTTGGCATCCGGGTGATGATTCTAGCATGAAATTGCTTGGGCACCTGTTAATTTTTAAGATTTTGACACATTCAGCTCAAATGTACACAATTGCTGATTATGGCTGTCAAATCTAAACCAAACGTTGTGCACTCAAATCTTTTGCTGTATTTAGTTTATTTTGGCATCCGGATGATGATTCTAGCATGAAATTGCTTGGGCACCTGTTAATTTTTAAGATTTTGACACATTCAGCTCAATTGTACAATCATGCGCTAAAAACGCATTTAAAGCAATAAAAAGGTGATTATGGCTGTCAAACCTAAACCAAACGTTGTGCACTCAAATCTTTTGCTGTATTTAGTTTATTTTGGCATCCGGATGATGATTCTAGCATGAAATTGCTTGGGCACCTGTTAATTTTTAAGATTTTGACACATTCAGCTCAAATGTACACAATTGCTGATTATGGCTGTCAAATCTAAACCAAACGTTGTGCACTCAAATCTTTTGCTGTATTTAGTTTATTTTGGCATCCGGATGATGATTCTAGCATGAAATTGCTTGGGCACCTGTTAATTTTTAAGATTTTGACACATTCAGCTCAAATGTACAATGATGCGCTACAAACGCATTTAAAGCAATAAAAAAGGTGATTATGGCTGTCAAACCTAAACCAAACGTTGTGCACTCAAATCTTTTGCTGTATTTAGTTTATTTTGGCATCCGGATGATGATTCTAGCATGAAATTGCTTGGGCACCTGTTAATTTTTAAGATTTTGACACATTCAGCTCAAATGTACACAATTGCTGATTATGGCTGTCAAATCTGAACCAAACGTTGTGCACTCAAATCTTTTGCTGTATTTAGTTTATTTTGGCATCCGGATGATGATTCTAGCATGAAATTGCTTGGGCACCTGTTAATTTTTAAGATTTTGACACATTCAGCTCAAATGTACACAATTGCTGATTATGGCTGTCAAATCTGAACCAAACGTTGTGCACTCAAATCTTTTGCTGTATTTAGTTTATTTTGGCATCCGGATGATGATTCTAGCATGAAATTGCTTGGGCACCTGTTAATTTTTAGGATTTTGACACATTCAGCTCAAATGTACAATCATGCGCTACAAACGCATTTAAAGCAATAAAAAGGTGATTATGGCTGTCAAACCTAAACCAAACGTTGTGCACTCAAATCTTTTGCTGTATTTAGTTTATTTTGGCATCCGGATGATGATTCTAGCATGAAATTGCTTGGGCACCTGTTAATTTTTAAGATTTTGACACATTCAGCTCAAATGTACACAATTGCTGATTATGGCTGTCAAATCTGAACCAAACGTTGTGCACTCAAATCTTTTGCTGTATTTAGTTTATTTTGGCATCCGGATGATGATTCTAGCATGAAATTGCTTGGGCACCTGTTAATTTTTAAGATTTTGACACATTCAGCTCAAATGTACAATCATGCGCTACAAACGCATTTAAAGCAATAAAAAGGTGATTATGGCTGTCAAACCTAAACCAAACGTTGTGCACTCAAATCTTTTGCTATATTTAGTTTATTTTGGCATCCGGATGATGATTCTAGCATGAAATTGCTTGGGCACCTGTTAATTTTTAAGATTTTGACACATTCAGCTCAAATGTACAATCATGCGCTAAAAACGCATTTAAAGCAATAAAAAGGTGATTATGGCTGTCAAACCTAAACCAAACGTTGTGCACTCAAATCTTTTGCTGTATTTAGTTTATTTTGGCATCCGGATGATGATTCTAGCATGAAATTGCGTGGGCACCTGTTAATTTTTAAGATTTTGACACATTCAGCTCAAATGTACAATCATGCGCTACAAACGCATTTAAAGCAATAAAAAGGTGATTATGGCTGTCAAACCTAAACCAAACGTTGTGCACTCAAATCTTTTGCTGTATTTAGTTTATTTTGGCATCCGGGTGATGATTCTAGCATGAAATTGCTTGGGCACCTGTTAATTTTTAAGATTTTGACACATTCAGCTCAAATGTACACAATTGCTGATTATGGCTGTCAAATCTAAACCAAACGTTGTGCACTCAAATCTTTTGCTGTATTTAGTTTATTTTGGCATCCGGATGATGATTCTAGCATGAAATTGCTTGGGCACCTGTTAATTTTTAAGATTTTGACACATTCAGCTCAATTGTACAATCATGCGCTAAAAACGCATTTAAAGCAATAAAAAGGTGATTATGGCTGTCAAACCTAAACCAAACGTTGTGCACTCAAATCTTTTGCTGTATTTAGTTTATTTTGGCATCCGGATGATGATTCTAGCATGAAATTGCTTGGGCACCTGTTAATTTTTAAGATTTTGACACATTCAGCTCAAATGTACACAATTGCTGATTATGGCTGTCAAATCTAAACCAAACGTTGTGCACTCAAATCTTTTGCTGTATTTAGTTTATTTTGGCATCCGGATGATGATTCTAGCATGAAATTGCTTGGGCACCTGTTCATTTTTAAGATTTTGACACATTCAGCTCAAATGTACAATCATGCGCTACAAACGCATTTAAAGCAATAAAAAAGGTGATTATGGCTGTCAAACCTAAACCAAACGTTGTGCACTCAAATCTTTTGCTGTATTTAGTTTATTTTGGCATCCGGATGATGATTCTAGCATGAAATTGCTTGGGCACCTGTTAATTTTTAAGATTTTGACACATTCAGCTCAAATGTACACAATTGCTGATTATGGCTGTCAAATCTGAACCAAACGTTGTGCACTCAAATCTTTTGCTGTATTTAGTTTATTTTGGCATCCGGATGATGATTCTAGCATGAAATTGCTTGGGCACCTGTTAATTTTTAGGATTTTGACACATTCAGCTCAAATGTACAATCATGCGCTACAAACGCATTTAAAGCAATAAAAAGGTGATTATGGCTGTCAAACCTAAACCAAACGTTGTGCACTCAAATCTTTTGCTGTATTTAGTTTATTTTGGCATCCGGATGATGATTCTAGCATGAAATTGTTTGGGCACCTGTTAATTTTTAAGATTTTGACACATTCAGCTCAAATGTACACAATTGCTGATTATGGCTGTCAAATCTGAACCAAACGTTGTGCACTCAAATCTTTTGCTGTATTTAGTTTATTTTGGCATCCGGATGATGATTCTAGCATGAAATTGCTTGGGCACCTGTTAATTTTTAAGATTTTGACACATTCAGCTCAAATGTACAATCATGCGCTACAAACGCATTTAAAGCAATAAAAAGGTGATTATGGCTGTCAAACCTAAACCAAACGTTGTGCACTCAAATCTTTTGCTATATTTAGTTTATTTTGGCATCCGGATGATGATTCTAGCATGAAATTGCTTGGGCACCTGTTAATTTTTAAGATTTTGACACATTCAGCTCAAATGTACAATCATGCGCTAAAAACGCATTTAAAGCAATAAAAAGGTGATTATGGCTGTCAAACCTAAACCAAACGTTGTGCACTCAAATCTTTTGCTGTATTTAGTTTATTTTGGCATCCGGATGATGATTCTAGCATGAAATTGCTTGGGCACCTGTTAATTTTTAAGATTTTGACACATTCAGCTCAAATGTACACAATTGCTGATTATGGCTGTCAAATCTGAACCAAACGATGTGCACTCAAATCTTTTGCTGTATTTAGTTTATTTTGGCATCCGGATGATGATTCTAGCATGAAATTGCTTGGGCACCTGTTAATTTTTAAGATTTTGACACATTCAGCTCAAATGTACAATCATGCGCTAAAAACGCATTTAAAGCAATAAAAAAGGTGATTATGGCTGTCAAACCTAAACCAAACGTTGTGCACTCAAATCTTTTGCTGTATTTAGTTTATTTTGGCATCCGGATGATGATTCTAGCATGAAATTGCTTGGGCACCTGTTAATTTTTAGGATTTTGACACATTCAGCTCAAATGTACAATCATGCGCTACAAACGCATTTAAAGCAATAAAAAGGTGATTATGGCTGTCAAACCTAAACCAAACGTTGTGCACTCAAATCTTTTGCTGTATTTAGTTTATTTTGGCATCCGGATGATGATTCTAGCATGAAATTGCTTGGGCACCTGTTAATTTTTAAGATTTTGACACATTCAGCTCAAATGTACACAATTGCTGATTATGGCTGTCAAATCTAAACCAAACGTTGTGCACTCAAATCTTTTGCTGTATTTAATTTATTTTGGCATCCGGATGATGATTCTAGCATGAAATTGCTTGGGCACCTGTTAATTTTTAAGATTTTGACACATTCAGCTCAAATGTACAATCATGCGCTACAAACGCATTTAAAGCAATAAAAAGGTGATTATGGCTGTCAAACCTAAACCAAACGTTGTGCACTCAAATCTTTTACTATATTTAGTTTATTTTGGCATCCGGATGATGATTCTAGCATGAAATTGCGTGGGCACCTGTTAATTTTTAAGATTTTGACACATTCAGCTCAAATGTACAATCATGCGCTACAAACGCATTTAAAGCAATAAAAAGGTGATTATGGCTGTCAAACCTAAACCAAACGTTGTGCACTCAAATCTTTTGCTGTATTTAGTTTATTTTGGCATCCGGGTGATGATTCTAGCATGAAATTGCTTGGGCACCTGTTAATTTTTAAGATTTTGACACATTCAGCTCAAATGTACACAATTGCTGATTATGGCTGTCAAATCTAAACCAAACGTTGTGCACTCAAATCTTTTGCTGTATTTAGTTTATTTTGGCATCCGGATGATGATTCTAGCATGAAATTGCTTGGGCACCTGTTAATTTTTAAGATTTTGACACATTCAGCTCAATTGTACAATCATGCGCTAAAAACGCATTTAAAGCAATAAAAAGGTGATTATGGCTGTCAAACCTAAACCAAACGTTGTGCACTCAAATCTTTTGCTGTATTTAGTTTATTTTGGCATCCGGATGATGATTCTAGCATGAAATTGCTTGGGCACCTGTTAATTTTTAAGATTTTGACACATTCAGCTCAAATGTACACAATTGCTGATTATGGCTGTCAAATCTAAACCAAACGTTGTGCACTCAAATCTTTTGCTGTATTTAGTTTATTTTGGCATCCGGATGATGATTCTAGCATGAAATTGCTTGGGCACCTGTTAATTTTTAAGATTTTGACACATTCAGCTCAAATGTACAATGATGCGCTACAAACGCATTTAAAGCAATAAAAAAGGTGATTATGGCTGTCAAACCTAAACCAAACGTTGTGCACTCAAATCTTTTGCTGTATTTAGTTTATTTTGGCATCCGGATGATGATTCTAGCATGAAATTGCTTGGGCACCTGTTAATTTTTAAGATTTTGACACATTCAGCTCAAATGTACACAATTGCTGATTATGGCTGTCAAATCTGAACCAAACGTTGTGCACTCAAATCTTTTGCTGTATTTAGTTTATTTTGGCATCCGGATGATGATTCTAGCATGAAATTGCTTGGGCACCTGTTAATTTTTAAGATTTTGACACATTCAGCTCAAATGTACACAATTGCTGATTATGGCTGTCAAATCTGAACCAAACGTTGTGCACTCAAATCTTTTGCTGTATTTAGTTTATTTTGGCATCCGGATGATGATTCTAGCATGAAATTGCTTGGGCACCTGTTAATTTTTAGGATTTTGACACATTCAGCTCAAATGTACAATCATGCGCTACAAACGCATTTAAAGCAATAAAAAGGTGATTATGGCTGTCAAACCTAAACCAAACGTTGTGCACTCAAATCTTTTGCTGTATTTAGTTTATTTTGGCATCCGGATGATGATTCTAGCATGAAATTGTTTGGGCACCTGTTAATTTTTAAGATTTTGACACATTCAGCTCAAATGTACACAATTGCTGATTATGGCTGTCAAATCTGAACCAAACGTTGTGCACTCAAATCTTTTGCTGTATTTAGTTTATTTTGGCATCCGGATGATGATTCTAGCATGAAATTGCTTGGGCACCTGTTAATTTTTAAGATTTTGACACATTCAGCTCAAATGTACAATCATGCGCTACAAACGCATTTAAAGCAATAAAAAGGTGATTATGGCTGTCAAACCTAAACCAAACGTTGTGCACTCAAATCTTTTGCTATATTTAGTTTATTTTGGCATCCGGATGATGATTCTAGCATGAAATTGCTTGGGCACCTGTTAATTTTTAAGATTTTGACACATTCAGCTCAAATGTACAATCATGCGCTAAAAACGCATTTAAAGCAATAAAAAGGTGATTATGGCTGTCAAACCTAAACCAAACGTTGTGCACTCAAATCTTTTGCTGTATTTAGTTTATTTTGGCATCCGGATGATGATTCTAGCATGAAATTGCTTGGGCACCTGTTAATTTTTAAGATTTTGACACATTCAGCTCAAATGTACACAATTGCTGATTATGGCTGTCAAATCTGAACCAAACGATGTGCACTCAAATCTTTTGCTGTATTTAGTTTATTTTGGCATCCGGATGATGATTCTAGCATGAAATTGCTTGGGCACCTGTTAATTTTTAAGATTTTGACACATTCAGCTCAAATGTACAATCATGCGCTAAAAACGCATTTAAAGCAATAAAAAAGGTGATTATGGCTGTCAAACCTAAACCAAACGTTGTGCACTCAAATCTTTTGCTGTATTTAGTTTATTTTGGCATCCGGATGATGATTCTAGCATGAAATTGCTTGGGCACCTGTTAATTTTTAAGATTTTGACACATTCAGCTCAAATGTACACAATTGCTGATTATGGCTGTCAAATCTGAACCAAACGATGTGCACTCAAATCTTTTGCTGTATTTAGTTTATTTTGGCATCCGGATGATGATTCTAGCATGAAATTGCTTGGGCACCTGTTAATTTTTAGGATTTTGACACATTCAGCTCAAATGTACAATCATGCGCTACAAACGCATTTAAAGCAATAAAAAGGTGATTATGGCTGTCAAACCTAAACCAAACGTTGTGCACTCAAATCTTTTGCTGTATTTAGTTTATTTTGGCATCCGGATGATGATTCTAGCATGAAATTGCTTGGGCACCTGTTAATTTTTAAGATTTTGACACATTCAGCTCAAATGTACACAATTGCTGATTATGGCTGTCAAATCTAAACCAAACGTTGTGCACTCAAATCTTTTGCTGTATTTAGTTTATTTTGGCATCCGGATGATGATTCTAGCATGAAATTGCTTGGGCACCTGTTAATTTTTAAGATTTTGACACATTCAGCTCAAATGTACAATCATGCGCTACAAACGCATTTAAAGCTATAAAAAGGTGATTATGGCTGTCAAACCTAAACCAAACGTTGTGCACTCAAATCTTTTGCTATATTTAGTTTATTTTGGCATCCGGATGATGATTCTAGCATGAAATTGCGTGGGCACCTGTTAATTTTTAAGATTTTGACACATTCAGCTCAAATGTACAATCATGCGCTACAAACGCATTTAAAGCAATAAAAAGGTGATTATGGCTGTCAAACCTAAACCAAACGTTGTGCACTCAAATCTTTTGCTGTATTTAGTTTATTTTGGCATCCGGGTGATGATTCTAGCATGAAATTGCTTGGGCACCTGTTAATTTTTAAGATTTTGACACATTCAGCTCAAATGTACACAATTGCTGATTATGGCTGTCAAATCTAAACCAAACGTTGTGCACTCAAATCTTTTGCTGTATTTAGTTTATTTTGGCATCCGGATGATGATTCTAGCATGAAATTGCTTGGGCACCTGTTAATTTTTAAGATTTTGACACATTCAGCTCAATTGTACAATCATGCGCTAAAAACGCATTTAAAGCAATAAAAAGGTGATTATGGCTGTCAAACCTAAACCAAACGTTGTGCACTCAAATCTTTTGCTGTATTTAGTTTATTTTGGCATCCGGATGATGATTCTAGCATGAAATTGCTTGGGCACCTGTTAATTTTTAAGATTTTGACACATTCAGCTCAAATGTACACAATTGCTGATTATGGCTGTCAAATCTAAACCAAACGTTGTGCACTCAAATCTTTTGCTGTATTTAGTTTATTTTGGCATCCGGATGATGATTCTAGCATGAAATTGCTTGGGCACCTGTTAATTTTTAAGATTTTGACACATTCAGCTCAAATGTACAATCATGCGCTACAAACGCATTTAAAGCAATAAAAAAGGTGATTATGGCTGTCAAACCTAAACCAAACGTTGTGCACTCAAATCTTTTGCTGTATTTAGTTTATTTTGGCATCCGGATGATGATTCTAGCATGAAATTGCTTGGGCACCTGTTAATTTTTAAGATTTTGACACATTCAGCTCAAATGTACACAATTGCTGATTATGGCTGTCAAATCTGAACCAAACGTTGTGCACTCAAATCTTTTGCTGTATTTAGTTTATTTTGGCATCCGGATGATGATTCTAGCATGAAATTGCTTGGGCACCTGTTAATTTTTAAGATTTTGACACATTCAGCTCAAATGTACACAATTGCTGATTATGGCTGTCAAATCTGAACCAAACGTTGTGCACTCAAATCTTTTGCTGTGTTTAGTTTATTTTGGCATCCGGATGATGATTCTAGCATGAAATTGCTTGGGCACCTGTTAATTTTTAAGATTTTGACACATTCAGCTCAAATGTACACAATTGCTGATTATGGCTGTCAAATCTAAACCAAACGTTGTGCACTCAAATCTTTTGCTGTATTTAGTTTATTTTGGCATCCGGATGATGATTCTAGCATGAAATTGCTTGGGCACCTGTTAATTTTTAAGATTTTGACACATTCAGCTCAAATGTACAATCATGCGCTACAAACGCATTTAAAGCAATAAAAAAGGTGATTATGGCTGTCAAACCTAAACCAAACGTTGTGCACTCAAATCTTTTGCTGTATTTAGTTTATTTTGGCATCCGGATGATGATTCTAGCATGAAATTGCTTGGGCACCTGTTAATTTTTAAGATTTTGACACATTCAGCTCAAATGTACACAATTGCTGATTATGGCTGTCAAATCTAAACCAAACGTTGTGCACTCAA
This sequence comes from Festucalex cinctus, assembly GCF_051991245.1. Taxonomy (NCBI): domain Eukaryota; kingdom Metazoa; phylum Chordata; class Actinopteri; order Syngnathiformes; family Syngnathidae; genus Festucalex; species Festucalex cinctus. Next base: position 31,405,682 of record NC_135416.1, on the reverse strand, counting down.
ATCTTTTGCTGTATTTTGTTTATTTTGGCATCCGGATGATGATTCTAGCATGAAATTGCTTGGGCACCTGTTAATTTTTAAGATTTTGACACATTCAGCTCAAATGTACAATCATGCGCTAAAAACGCATTTAAAGCAATAAAAAGGTGATTATGGCTGTCAAACCTAAACCAAACGTTGTGCACTCAAATCTTTTGCTGTATTTAGTTTATTTTGGCATCCGGATGATGATTCTAGCATGAAATTGCTTGGGCACCTGTTAATTTTTAAGATTTTGACACATTCAGCTCAAATGTACAATCATGCGCTAAAAACGCATTTAAAGCAATAAAAAGGTGATTATGGCTGTCAAACCTAAACCAAACGTTGTGCACTCAAATCTTTTGCTGTATTTAGTTTATTTTGGCATCCGGATGATGATTCTAGCATGAAATTGCTTGGGCACCTGTTAATTTTTAAGATTTTGACACATTCAGCTCAAATGTACACAATTGCTGATTATGGCTGTCAAATCTAAACCAAACGTTGTGCACTCAAATCTTTTGCTGTATTTAGTTTATTTTGGCATCCGGATGATGATTCTAGCATGAAATTGCTTGGGCACCTGTTAATTTTTAAGATTTTGACACATTCAGCTCAAATGTACAATCATGCGCTAAAAACGCATTTAAAGCAATAAAAAGGTGATTATGGCTGTCAAACCTAAACCAAACGTTGTGCACTCAAATCTTTTGCTGTATTTAGTTTATTTTGGCATCCGGATGATGATTCTAGCATGAAATTGCTTGGGCACCTGTTAATTTTTAAGATTTTGACACATTCAGCTCAAATGTACACAATTGCTGATTATGGCTGTCAAATCTAAACCAAACGTTGTGCACTCAAATCTTTTGCTGTATTTAGTTTATTTTGGCATCCGGATGATGATTCTAGCATGAAATTGCTTGGGCACCTGTTAATTTTTAAGATTTTGACACATTCAGCTCAAATGTACAATCATGCGCTAAAAACGCATTTAAAGCAATAAAAAGGTGATTATGGCTGTCAAACCTAAACCAAACGTTGTGCACTCAAATCTTTTGCTGTATTTAGTTTATTTTGGCATCCGGATGATGATTCTAGCATGAAATTGCTTGGGCACCTGTTAATTTTTAAGATTTTGACACATTCAGCTCAAATGTACAATCATGCGCTAAAAACGCATTTAAAGCAATAAAAAGGTGATTATGGCTTTCAAACCTAAACCAAACGTTGTGCACTCAAATCTTTTGCTGTATTTAGTTTATTTTGGCATCCGGATGATGATTCTAGCATGAAATTGCTTGGGCACCTGTTAATTTTTAAGATTTTGACACATTCAGCTCAAATGTACAATCATGCGCTAAAAACGCATTTAAAGCAATAAAAAGGTGATTATGGCTTTCAAACCTAAACCAAACGTTGTGCACTCAAATCTTTTGCTGTATTTAGTTTATTTTGGCATCCGGATGATGATTCTAGCATGAAATTGCTTGGGCACCTGTTAATTTTTAAGATTTTGACACATTCAGCTCAAATGTACACAATTGCTGATTATGGCTGTCAAATCTAAACCAAACGTTGTGCACTCAAATCTTTTGCTGTATTTAGTTTATTTTGGCATCCGGATGATGATTCTAGCATGAAATTGCTTGGGCACCTGTTAATTTTTAAGATTTTGACACATTCAGCTCAAATGTACAATCATGCGCTAAAAACGCATTTAAAGCAATAAAAAGGTGATTATGGCTGTCAAACCTAAACCAAACGTTGTGCACTCAAATCTTTTGCTGTATTTAGTTTATTTTGGCATCCGGATGATGATTCTAGCATGAAATTGCTTGGGCACCTGTTAATTTTTAAGATTTTGACACATTCAGCTCAAATGTACACAATTGCTGATTATGGCTGTCAAATCTAAACCAAACGTTGTGCACTCAAATCTTTTGCTGTATTTAGTTTATTTTGGCATCCGGATGATGATTCTAGCATGAAATTGCTTGGGCACCTGTTAATTTTTAAGATTTTGACACATTCAGCTCAAATGTACAATCATGCGCTAAAAACGCATTTAAAGCAATAAAAAGGTGATTATGGCTGTCAAACCTAAACCAAACGTTGTGCACTCAAATCTTTTGCTGTATTTAGTTTATTTTGGCATCCGGATGATGATTCGAGCATGAAATTGCTTGGGCACCTGTTAATTTTTAAGATTTTGACACATTCAGCTCAAATGTACACAATTGCTGATTATGGCTGTCAAATCTAAACCAAACGTTGTGCACTCAAATCTTTTGCTGTATTTAGTTTATTTTGGCATCCGGATGATGATTCTAGCATGAAATTGCTTGGGCACCTGTTAATTTTTAAGATTTTGACACATTCAGCTCAAATGTACAATCATGCGCTAAAAACGCATTTAAAGCAATAAAAAGGTGATTATGGCTGTCAAACCTAAACCAAACGTTGTGCACTCAAATCTTTTGCTGTATTTAGTTTATTTTGGCATCCGGATGATGATTCTAGCATGAAATTGCTTGGGCACCTGTTAATTTTTAAGATTTTGACACATTCAGCTCAAATGTACAATCATGCGCTAAAAACGCATTTAAAGCAATAAAAAGGTGATTATGGCTTTCAAACCTAAACCAAACGTTGTGCACTCAAATCTTTTGCTGTATTTAGTTTATTTTGGCATCCGGATGATGATTCTAGCATGAAATTGCTTGGGCACCTGTTAATTTTTAAGATTTTGACACATTCAGCTCAAATGTACAATCATGCGCTAAAAACGCATTTAAAGCAATAAAAAGGTGATTATGGCTTTCAAACCTAAACCAAACGTTGTGCACTCAAATCTTTTGCTGTATTTAGTTTATTTTGGCATCCGGATGATGATTCTAGCATGAAATTGCTTGGGCACCTGTTAATTTTTAAGATTTTGACACATTCAGCTCAAATGTACAATCATGCGCTAAAAACGCATTTAAAGCAATAAAAAGGTGATTATGGCTGTCAAACCTAAACCAAACGTTGTGCACTCAAATCTTTTGCTATATTTAGTTTATTTTGGCATCCGGGTGATGATTCTAGCATGAAATTGCTTGGGCACCTGTTAATTTTTAAGATTTTGACACATTCAGCTCAAATGTACACAATTGCTGATTATGGCTGTCAAATCTGAACCAAACGATGTGCACTCAAATCGTTTGCTGTATTTAGTTTATTTTGGCATCCGGATGATGATTCTAGCATGAAATTGCTTGGGCACCTGTTAATTTTTAGGATTTTGACACATTCAGCTCAAATGTACAATCATGCGCTACAAACGCATTTAAAGCAATAAAAAGGTGATTATGGCTGTCAAACCTAAACCAAACGTTGTGCACTCAAATCTTTTGCTGTATTTAGTTTATTTTGGCATCCGGATGATGATTCTAGCATGAAATTGCTTGGGCACCTGTTAATTTTTAAGATTTTGACACATTCAGCTCAAATGTACACAATTGCTGATTATGGCTGTCAAATCTAAACCAAACGTTGTGCACTCAAATCTTTTGCTGTATTTAGTTTATTTTGGCATCCGGATGATGATTCTAGCATGAAATTGCTTGGGCACCTGTTAATTTTTAAGATTTTGACACATTCAGCTCAATTGTACAATCATGCGCTAAAAACGCATTTAAAGCAATAAAAAGGTGATTATGGCTGTCAAACCTAAACCAAACGTTGTGCACTCAAATCTTTTGCTGTATTTAGTTTATTTTGGCATCCGGATGATGATTCTAGCATGAAATTGCTTGGGCACCTGTTAATTTTTAAGATTTTGACACATTCAGCTCAAATGTACACAATTGCTGATTATGGCTGTCAAATCTAAACCAAACGTTGTGCACTCAAATCTTTTGCTGTATTTAGTTTATTTTGGCATCCGGATGATGATTCTAGCATGAAATTGCTTGGGCACCTGTTAATTTTTAAGATTTTGACACATTCAGCTCAAATGTACACAATTGCTGATTATGGCTGTCAAATCTGAACCAAACGATGTGCACTCAAATCTTTTGCTGTATTTAGTTTATTTTGGCATCCGGATGATGATTCTAGCATGAAATTGCTTGGGCACCTGTTAATTTTTAAGATTTTGACACATTCAGCTCAAATGTACAATCATGCGCTAAAAACGCATTTAAAGCAATAAAAAAGGTGATTATGGCTGTCAAACCTAAACCAAACGTTGTGCACTCAAATCTTTTGCTGTATTTAGTTTATTTTGGCATCCGGATGATGATTCTAGCATGAAATTGCTTGGGCACCTGTTAATTTTTAGGATTTTGACACATTCAGCTCAAATGTACAATCATGCGCTACAAACGCATTTAAAGCAATAAAAAGGTGATTATGGCTGTCAAACCTAAACCAAACGTTGTGCACTCAAATCTTTTGCTGTATTTAGTTTATTTTGGCATCCGGATGATGATTCTAGCATGAAATTGCTTGGGCACCTGTTAATTTTTAAGATTTTGACACATTCAGCTCAAATGTACACAATTGCTGATTATGGCTGTCAAATCTAAACCAAACGTTGTGCACTCAAATCTTTTGCTGTATTTAATTTATTTTGGCATCCGGATGATGATTCTAGCATGAAATTGCTTGGGCACCTGTTAATTTTTAAGATTTTGACACATTCAGCTCAAATGTACAATCATGCGCTACAAACGCATTTAAAGCAATAAAAAGGTGATTATGGCTGTCAAACCTAAACCAAACGTTGTGCACTCAAATCTTTTACTATATTTAGTTTATTTTGGCATCCGGATGATGATTCTAGCATGAAATTGCGTGGGCACCTGTTAATTTTTAAGATTTTGACACATTCAGCTCAAATGTACAATCATGCGCTACAAACGCATTTAAAGCAATAAAAAGGTGATTATGGCTGTCAAACCTAAACCAAACGTTGTGCACTCAAATCTTTTGCTGTATTTAGTTTATTTTGGCATCCGGGTGATGATTCTAGCATGAAATTGCTTGGGCACCTGTTAATTTTTAAGATTTTGACACATTCAGCTCAAATGTACACAATTGCTGATTATGGCTGTCAAATCTAAACCAAACGTTGTGCACTCAAATCTTTTGCTGTATTTAGTTTATTTTGGCATCCGGATGATGATTCTAGCATGAAATTGCTTGGGCACCTGTTAATTTTTAAGATTTTGACACATTCAGCTCAATTGTACAATCATGCGCTAAAAACGCATTTAAAGCAATAAAAAGGTGATTATGGCTGTCAAACCTAAACCAAACGTTGTGCACTCAAATCTTTTGCTGTATTTAGTTTATTTTGGCATCCGGATGATGATTCTAGCATGAAATTGCTTGGGCACCTGTTAATTTTTAAGATTTTGACACATTCAGCTCAAATGTACACAATTGCTGATTATGGCTGTCAAATCTAAACCAAACGTTGTGCACTCAAATCTTTTGCTGTATTTAGTTTATTTTGGCATCCGGATGATGATTCTAGCATGAAATTGCTTGGGCACCTGTTAATTTTTAAGATTTTGACACATTCAGCTCAAATGTACAATGATGCGCTACAAACGCATTTAAAGCAATAAAAAAGGTGATTATGGCTGTCAAACCTAAACCAAACGTTGTGCACTCAAATCTTTTGCTGTATTTAGTTTATTTTGGCATCCGGATGATGATTCTAGCATGAAATTGCTTGGGCACCTGTTAATTTTTAAGATTTTGACACATTCAGCTCAAATGTACACAATTGCTGATTATGGCTGTCAAATCTGAACCAAACGTTGTGCACTCAAATCTTTTGCTGTATTTAGTTTATTTTGGCATCCGGATGATGATTCTAGCATGAAATTGCTTGGGCACCTGTTAATTTTTAAGATTTTGACACATTCAGCTCAAATGTACACAATTGCTGATTATGGCTGTCAAATCTGAACCAAACGTTGTGCACTCAAATCTTTTGCTGTATTTAGTTTATTTTGGCATCCGGATGATGATTCTAGCATGAAATTGCTTGGGCACCTGTTAATTTTTAGGATTTTGACACATTCAGCTCAAATGTACAATCATGCGCTACAAACGCATTTAAAGCAATAAAAAGGTGATTATGGCTGTCAAACCTAAACCAAACGTTGTGCACTCAAATCTTTTGCTGTATTTAGTTTATTTTGGCATCCGGATGATGATTCTAGCATGAAATTGTTTGGGCACCTGTTAATTTTTAAGATTTTGACACATTCAGCTCAAATGTACACAATTGCTGATTATGGCTGTCAAATCTGAACCAAACGTTGTGCACTCAAATCTTTTGCTGTATTTAGTTTATTTTGGCATCCGGATGATGATTCTAGCATGAAATTGCTTGGGCACCTGTTAATTTTTAAGATTTTGACACATTCAGCTCAAATGTACAATCATGCGCTACAAACGCATTTAAAGCAATAAAAAGGTGATTATGGCTGTCAAACCTAAACCAAACGTTGTGCACTCAAATCTTTTGCTATATTTAGTTTATTTTGGCATCCGGATGATGATTCTAGCATGAAATTGCTTGGGCACCTGTTAATTTTTAAGATTTTGACACATTCAGCTCAAATGTACAATCATGCGCTAAAAACGCATTTAAAGCAATAAAAAGGTGATTATGGCTGTCAAACCTAAACCAAACGTTGTGCACTCAAATCTTTTGCTGTATTTAGTTTATTTTGGCATCCGGATGATGATTCTAGCATGAAATTGCTTGGGCACCTGTTAATTTTTAAGATTTTGACACATTCAGCTCAAATGTACACAATTGCTGATTATGGCTGTCAAATCTGAACCAAACGATGTGCACTCAAATCTTTTGCTGTATTTAGTTTATTTTGGCATCCGGATGATGATTCTAGCATGAAATTGCTTGGGCACCTGTTAATTTTTAAGATTTTGACACATTCAGCTCAAATGTACAATCATGCGCTAAAAACGCATTTAAAGCAATAAAAAAGGTGATTATGGCTGTCAAACCTAAACCAAACGTTGTGCACTCAAATCTTTTGCTGTATTTAGTTTATTTTGGCATCCGGATGATGATTCTAGCATGAAATTGCTTGGGCACCTGTTAATTTTTAAGATTTTGACACATTCAGCTCAAATGTACACAATTGCTGATTATGGCTGTCAAATCTGAACCAAACGATGTGCACTCAAATCTTTTGCTGTATTTAGTTTATTTTGGCATCCGGATGATGATTCTAGCATGAAATTGCTTGGGCACCTGTTAATTTTTAGGATTTTGACACATTCAGCTCAAATGTACAATCATGCGCTACAAACGCATTTAAAGCAATAAAAAGGTGATTATGGCTGTCAAACCTAAACCAAACGTTGTGCACTCAAATCTTTTGCTGTATTTAGTTTATTTTGGCATCCGGATGATGATTCTAGCATGAAATTGCTTGGGCACCTGTTAATTTTTAAGATTTTGACACATTCAGCTCAAATGTACACAATTGCTGATTATGGCTGTCAAATCTAAACCAAACGTTGTGCACTCAAATCTTTTGCTGTATTTAGTTTATTTTGGCATCCGGATGATGATTCTAGCATGAAATTGCTTGGGCACCTGTTAATTTTTAAGATTTTGACACATTCAGCTCAAATGTACAATCATGCGCTACAAACGCATTTAAAGCTATAAAAAGGTGATTATGGCTGTCAAACCTAAACCAAACGTTGTGCACTCAAATCTTTTGCTATATTTAGTTTATTTTGGCATCCGGATGATGATTCTAGCATGAAATTGCGTGGGCACCTGTTAATTTTTAAGATTTTGACACATTCAGCTCAAATGTACAATCATGCGCTACAAACGCATTTAAAGCAATAAAAAGGTGATTATGGCTGTCAAACCTAAACCAAACGTTGTGCACTCAAATCTTTTGCTGTATTTAGTTTATTTTGGCATCCGGGTGATGATTCTAGCATGAAATTGCTTGGGCACCTGTTAATTTTTAAGATTTTGACACATTCAGCTCAAATGTACACAATTGCTGATTATGGCTGTCAAATCTAAACCAAACGTTGTGCACTCAAATCTTTTGCTGTATTTAGTTTATTTTGGCATCCGGATGATGATTCTAGCATGAAATTGCTTGGGCACCTGTTAATTTTTAAGATTTTGACACATTCAGCTCAATTGTACAATCATGCGCTAAAAACGCATTTAAAGCAATAAAAAGGTGATTATGGCTGTCAAACCTAAACCAAACGTTGTGCACTCAAATCTTTTGCTGTATTTAGTTTATTTTGGCATCCGGATGATGATTCTAGCATGAAATTGCTTGGGCACCTGTTAATTTTTAAGATTTTGACACATTCAGCTCAAATGTACACAATTGCTGATTATGGCTGTCAAATCTAAACCAAACGTTGTGCACTCAAATCTTTTGCTGTATTTAGTTTATTTTGGCATCCGGATGATGATTCTAGCATGAAATTGCTTGGGCACCTGTTAATTTTTAAGATTTTGACACATTCAGCTCAAATGTACAATCATGCGCTACAAACGCATTTAAAGCAATAAAAAAGGTGATTATGGCTGTCAAACCTAAACCAAACGTTGTGCACTCAAATCTTTTGCTGTATTTAGTTTATTTTGGCATCCGGATGATGATTCTAGCATGAAATTGCTTGGGCACCTGTTAATTTTTAAGATTTTGACACATTCAGCTCAAATGTACACAATTGCTGATTATGGCTGTCAAATCTGAACCAAACGTTGTGCACTCAAATCTTTTGCTGTATTTAGTTTATTTTGGCATCCGGATGATGATTCTAGCATGAAATTGCTTGGGCACCTGTTAATTTTTAAGATTTTGACACATTCAGCTCAAATGTACACAATTGCTGATTATGGCTGTCAAATCTGAACCAAACGTTGTGCACTCAAATCTTTTGCTGTGTTTAGTTTATTTTGGCATCCGGATGATGATTCTAGCATGAAATTGCTTGGGCACCTGTTAATTTTTAAGATTTTGACACATTCAGCTCAAATGTACACAATTGCTGATTATGGCTGTCAAATCTAAACCAAACGTTGTGCACTCAAATCTTTTGCTGTATTTAGTTTATTTTGGCATCCGGATGATGATTCTAGCATGAAATTGCTTGGGCACCTGTTAATTTTTAAGATTTTGACACATTCAGCTCAAATGTACAATCATGCGCTACAAACGCATTTAAAGCAATAAAAAAGGTGATTATGGCTGTCAAACCTAAACCAAACGTTGTGCACTCAAATCTTTTGCTGTATTTAGTTTATTTTGGCATCCGGATGATGATTCTAGCATGAAATTGCTTGGGCACCTGTTAATTTTTAAGATTTTGACACATTCAGCTCAAATGTACACAATTGCTGATTATGGCTGTCAAATCTAAACCAAACGTTGTGCACTCAAATCTTTTGCTGTATTTTGTTTATTTTGGCATCCGGATGATGATTCTAGCATGAAATTGCTTGGGCACCTGTTAATTTTTAAGATTTTGACACATTCAGCTCAAATGTACAATCATGCGCTAAAAACGCATTTAAAGCAATAAAAAGGTGATTATGGCTGTCAAACCTAAACCAAACGTTGTGCACTCAAATCTTTTGCTGTATTTAGTTTATTTTGGCATCCGGATGATGATTCTAGCATGAAATTGCTTGGGCACCTGTTAATTTTTAAGATTTTGACACATTCAGCTCAAATGTACAATCATGCGCTAAAAACGCATTTAAAGCAATAAAAAGGTGATTATGGCTGTCAAACCTAAACCAAACGTTGTGCACTCAAATCTTTTGCTGTATTTAGTTTATTTTGGCATCCGGATGATGATTCTAGCATGAAATTGCTTGGGCACCTGTTAATTTTTAAGATTTTGACACATTCAGCTCAAATGTACACAATTGCTGATTATGGCTGTCAAATCTAAACCAAACGTTGTGCACTCAAATCTTTTGCTGTATTTAGTTTATTTTGGCATCCGGATGATGATTCTAGCATGAAATTGCTTGGGCACCTGTTAATTTTTAAGATTTTGACACATTCAGCTCAAATGTACAATCATGCGCTAAAAACGCATTTAAAGCAATAAAAAGGTGATTATGGCTGTCAAACCTAAACCAAACGTTGTGCACTCAAATCTTTTGCTGTATTTAGTTTATTTTGGCATCCGGATGATGATTCTAGCATGAAATTGCTTGGGCACCTGTTAATTTTTAAGATTTTGACACATTCAGCTCAAATGTACACAATTGCTGATTATGGCTGTCAAATCTAAACCAAACGTTGTGCACTCAAATCTTTTGCTGTATTTAGTTTATTTTGGCATCCGGATGATGATTCTAGCATGAAATTGCTTGGGCACCTGTTAATTTTTAAGATTTTGACACATTCAGCTCAAATGTACAATCATGCGCTAAAAACGCATTTAAAGCAATAAAAAGGTGATTATGGCTGTCAAACCTAAACCAAACGTTGTGCACTCAAATCTTTTGCTGTATTTAGTTTATTTTGGCATCCGGATGATGATTCTAGCATGAAATTGCTTGGGCACCTGTTAATTTTTAAGATTTTGACACATTCAGCTCAAATGTACAATCATGCGCTAAAAACGCATTTAAAGCAATAAAAAGGTGATTATGGCTTTCAAACCTAAACCAAACGTTGTGCACTCAAATCTTTTGCTGTATTTAGTTTATTTTGGCATCCGGATGATGATTCTAGCATGAAATTGCTTGGGCACCTGTTAATTTTTAAGATTTTGACACATTCAGCTCAAATGTACAATCATGCGCTAAAAACGCATTTAAAGCAATAAAAAGGTGATTATGGCTTTCAAACCTAAACCAAACGTTGTGCACTCAAATCTTTTGCTGTATTTAGTTTATTTTGGCATCCGGATGATGATTCTAGCATGAAATTGCTTGGGCACCTGTTAATTTTTAAGATTTTGACACATTCAGCTCAAATGTACACAATTGCTGATTATGGCTGTCAAATCTAAACCAAACGTTGTGCACTCAAATCTTTTGCTGTATTTAGTTTATTTTGGCATCCGGATGATGATTCTAGCATGAAATTGCTTGGGCACCTGTTAATTTTTAAGATTTTGACACATTCAGCTCAAATGTACAATCATGCGCTAAAAACGCATTTAAAGCAATAAAAAGGTGATTATGGCTGTCAAACCTAAACCAAACGTTGTGCACTCAAATCTTTTGCTGTATTTAGTTTATTTTGGCATCCGGATGATGATTCTAGCATGAAATTGCTTGGGCACCTGTTAATTTTTAAGATTTTGACACATTCAGCTCAAATGTACACAATTGCTGATTATGGCTGTCAAATCTAAACCAAACGTTGTGCACTCAAATCTTTTGCTGTATTTAGTTTATTTTGGCATCCGGATGATGATTCTAGCATGAAATTGCTTGGGCACCTGTTAATTTTTAAGATTTTGACACATTCAGCTCAAATGTACAATCATGCGCTAAAAACGCATTTAAAGCAATAAAAAGGTGATTATGGCTGTCAAACCTAAACCAAACGTTGTGCACTCAAATCTTTTGCTGTATTTAGTTTATTTTGGCATCCGGATGATGATTCGAGCATGAAATTGCTTGGGCACCTGTTAATTTTTAAGATTTTGACACATTCAGCTCAAATGTACACAATTGCTGATTATGGCTGTCAAATCTAAACCAAACGTTGTGCACTCAAATCTTTTGCTGTATTTAGTTTATTTTGGCATCCGGATGATGATTCTAGCATGAAATTGCTTGGGCACCTGTTAATTTTTAAGATTTTGACACATTCAGCTCAAATGTACAATCATGCGCTAAAAACGCATTTAAAGCAATAAAAAGGTGATTATGGCTGTCAAACCTAAACCAAACGTTGTGCACTCAAATCTTTTGCTGTATTTAGTTTATTTTGGCATCCGGATGATGATTCTAGCATGAAATTGCTTGGGCACCTGTTAATTTTTAAGATTTTGACACATTCAGCTCAAATGTACAATCATGCGCTAAAAACGCATTTAAAGCAATAAAAAGGTGATTATGGCTTTCAAACCTAAACCAAACGTTGTGCACTCAAATCTTTTGCTGTATTTAGTTTATTTTGGCATCCGGATGATGATTCTAGCATGAAATTGCTTGGGCACCTGTTAATTTTTAAGATTTTGACACATTCAGCTCAAATGTACAATCATGCGCTAAAAACGCATTTAAAGCAATAAAAAGGTGATTATGGCTTTCAAACCTAAACCAAACGTTGTGCACTCAAATCTTTTGCTGTATTTAGTTTATTTTGGCATCCGGATGATGATTCTAGCATGAAATTGCTTGGGCACCTGTTAATTTTTAAGATTTTGACACATTCAGCTCAAATGTACAATCATGCGCTAAAAACGCATTTAAAGCAATAAAAAGGTGATTATGGCTGTCAAACCTAAACCAAACGTTGTGCACTCAAATCTTTTGCTATATTTAGTTTATTTTGGCATCCGGGTGATGATTCTAGCATGAAATTGCTTGGGCACCTGTTAATTTTTAAGATTTTGACACATTCAGCTCAAATGTACACAATTGCTGATTATGGCTGTCAAATCTGAACCAAACGATGTGCACTCAAATCGTTTGCTGTATTTAGTTTATTTTGGCATCCGGATGATGATTCTAGCATGAAATTGCTTGGGCACCTGTTAATTTTTAGGATTTTGACACATTCAGCTCAAATGTACAATCATGCGCTACAAACGCATTTAAAGCAATAAAAAGGTGATTATGGCTGTCAAACCTAAACCAAACGTTGTGCACTCAAATCTTTTGCTGTATTTAGTTTATTTTGGCATCCGGATGATGATTCTAGCATGAAATTGCTTGGGCACCTGTTAATTTTTAAGATTTTGACACATTCAGCTCAAATGTACACAATTGCTGATTATGGCTGTCAAATCTAAACCAAACGTTGTGCACTCAAATCTTTTGCTGTATTTAGTTTATTTTGGCATCCGGATGATGATTCTAGCATGAAATTGCTTGGGCACCTGTTAATTTTTAAGATTTTGACACATTCAGCTCAATTGTACAATCATGCGCTAAAAACGCATTTAAAGCAATAAAAAGGTGATTATGGCTGTCAAACCTAAACCAAACGTTGTGCACTCAAATCTTTTGCTGTATTTAGTTTATTTTGGCATCCGGATGATGATTCTAGCATGAAATTGCTTGGGCACCTGTTAATTTTTAAGATTTTGACACATTCAGCTCAAATGTACACAATTGCTGATTATGGCTGTCAAATCTAAACCAAACGTTGTGCACTCAAATCTTTTGCTGTATTTAGTTTATTTTGGCATCCGGATGATGATTCTAGCATGAAATTGCTCGGGCACCTGTTAATTTTTAAGATTTTGACACATTCAGCTCAAATGTACAATCATGCGCTACAAACGCATTTAAAGCAATAAAAAAGGTGATTATGGCTGTCAAACCTAAACCAAACGTTGTGCACTCAAATCTTTTGCTGTATTTAGTTTATTTTGGCATCCGGATGATGATTCTAGCATGAAATTGCTTGGGCACCTGTTAATTTTTAAGATTTTGACACATTCAGCTCAAATGTACACAATTGCTGATTATGGCTGTCAAATCTGAACCAAACGTTGTGCACTCAAATCTTTTGCTGTATTTAGTTTATTTTGGCATCCGGATGATGATTCTAGCATGAAATTGCTTGGGCACCTGTTAATTTTTAAGATTTTGACACATTCAGCTCAAATGTACAATCATGCGCTACAAACGCATTTAAAGCAATAAAAAGGTGATTATGGCTGTCAAACCTAAACCAAACGTTGTGCACTCAAATCTTTTGCTATATTTAGTTTATTTTGGCATCCGGATGATGATTCTAGCATGAAATTGCTTGGGCACCTGTTAATTTTTAAGATTTTGACACATTCAGCTCAAATGTACAATCATGCGCTAAAAACGCATTTAAAGCAATAAAAAGGTGATTATGGCTGTCAAACCTAAACCAAACGTTGTGCACTCAAATCTTTTGCTGTATTTAGTTTATTTTGGCATCCGGATGATGATTCTAGCATGAAATTGCGTGGGCACCTGTTAATTTTTAAGATTTTGACACATTCAGCTCAAATGTACAATCATGCGCTACAAACGCATTTAAAGCAATAAAAAGGTGATTATGGCTGTCAAACCTAAACCAAACGTTGTGCACTCAAATCTTTTGCTGTATTTAGTTTATTTTGGCATCCGGGTGATGATTCTAGCATGAAATTGCTTGGGCACCTGTTAATTTTTAAGATTTTGACACATTCAGCTCAAATGTACACAATTGCTGATTATGGCTGTCAAATCTAAACCAAACGTTGTGCACTCAAATCTTTTGCTGTATTTAGTTTATTTTGGCATCCGGATGATGATTCTAGCATGAAATTGCTTGGGCACCTGTTAATTTTTAAGATTTTGACACATTCAGCTCAATTGTACAATCATGCGCTAAAAACGCATTTAAAGCAATAAAAAGGTGATTATGGCTGTCAAACCTAAACCAAACGTTGTGCACTCAAATCTTTTGCTGTATTTAGTTTATTTTGGCATCCGGATGATGATTCTAGCATGAAATTGCTTGGGCACCTGTTAATTTGTAAGATTTTGACACATTCAGCTCAAATGTACACAATTGCTGATTATGGCTGTCAAATCTAAACCAAACGTTGTGCACTCAAATCTTTTGCTGTATTTAGTTTATTTTGGCATCCGGATGATGATTCTAGCATGAAATTGCTTGGGCACCTGTTCATTTTTAGGATTTTGACACATTCAGCTCAAATGTACAATCATGCGCTACAAACGCATTTAAAGCAATAAAAAGGTGATTATGGCTGTCAAACCTAAACCAAACGTTGTGCACTCAAATCTTTTGCTGTATTTAGTTTATTTTGGCATCCGGATGATGATTCTAGCATGAAATTGCTTGGGCACCTGTTAATTTTTAAGATTTTGACACATTCAGCTCAAATGTACACAATTGCTGATTATGGCTGTCAAATCTAAACCAAACGTTGTGCACTCAAATCTTTTGCTGTATTTAGTTTATTTTGGCATCCGGATGATGATTCTAGCATGAAATTGCTTGGGCACCTGTTAATTTTTAAGATTTTGACACATTCAGCTCAATTGTACAATCATGCGCTAAAAACGCATTTAAAGCAATAAAAAGGTGATTATGGCTGTCAAACCTAAACCAAACGTTGTGCACTCAAATCTTTTGCTGTATTTAGTTTATTTTGGCATCCGGATGATGATTCTAGCATGAAATTGCTTGGGCACCTGTTAATTTTTAAGATTTTGACACATTCAGCTCAAATGTACACAATTGCTGATTATGGCTGTCAAATCTAAACCAAACGTTGTGCACTCAAATCTTTTGCTGTATTTAGTTTATTTTGGCATCCGGATGATGATTCTAGCATGAAATTGCTCGGGCACCTGTTAATTTTTAAGATTTTGACACATTCAGCTCAAATGTACAATCATGCGCTACAAACGCATTTAAAGCAATAAAAAAGGTGATTATGGCTGTCAAACCTAAACCAAACGTTGTGCACTCAAATCTTTTGCTGTATTTAGTTTATTTTGGCATCCGGATGATGATTCTAGCATGAAATTGCTTGGGCACCTGTTAATTTTTAAGATTTTGACACATTCAGCTCAAATGTACACAATTGCTGATTATGGCTGTCAAATCTGAACCAAACGTTGTGCACTCAAATCTTTTGCTGTATTTAGTTTATTTTGGCATCCGGATGATGATTCTAGCATGAAATTGCTTGGGCACCTGTTAATTTTTAAGATTTTGACACATTCAGCTCAAATGTACAATCATGCGCTACAAACGCATTTAAAGCAATAAAAAGGTGATTATGGCTGTCAAACCTAAACCAAACGTTGTGCACTCAAATCTTTTGCTATATTTAGTTTATTTTGGCATCCGGATGATGATTCTAGCATGAAATTGCTTGGGCACCTGTTAATTTTTAAGATTTTGACACATTCAGCTCAAATGTACAATCATGCGCTAAAAACGCATTTAAAGCAATAAAAAGGTGATTATGGCTGTCAAACCTAAACCAAACGTTGTGCACTCAAATCTTTTGCTGTATTTAGTTTATTTTGGCATCCGGATGATGATTCTAGCATGAAATTGCGTGGGCACCTGTTAATTTTTAAGATTTTGACACATTCAGCTCAAATGTACAATCATGCGCTACAAACGCATTTAAAGCAATAAAAAGGTGATTATGGCTGTCAAACCTAAACCAAACGTTGTGCACTCAAATCTTTTGCTGTATTTAGTTTATTTTGGCATCCGGGTGATGATTCTAGCATGAAATTGCTTGGGCACCTGTTAATTTTTAAGATTTTGACACATTCAGCTCAAATGTACACAATTGCTGATTATGGCTGTCAAATCTAAACCAAACGTTGTGCACTCAAATCTTTTGCTGTATTTAGTTTATTTTGGCATCCGGATGATGATTCTAGCATGAAATTGCTTGGGCACCTGTTAATTTTTAAGATTTTGACACATTCAGCTCAATTGTACAATCATGCGCTAAAAACGCATTTAAAGCAATAAAAAGGTGATTATGGCTGTCAAACCTAAACCAAACGTTGTGCACTCAAATCTTTTGCTGTATTTAGTTTATTTTGGCATCCGGATGATGATTCTAGCATGAAATTGCTTGGGCACCTGTTAATTTTTAAGATTTTGACACATTCAGCTCAAATGTACACAATTGCTGATTATGGCTGTCAAATCTAAACCAAACGTTGTGCACTCAAATCTTTTGCTGTATTTAGTTTATTTTGGCATCCGGATGATGATTCTAGCATGAAATTGCTTGGGCACCTGTTCATTTTTAAGATTTTGACACATTCAGCTCAAATGTACAATCATGCGCTACAAACGCATTTAAAGCAATAAAAAAGGTGATTATGGCTGTCAAACCTAAACCAAACGTTGTGCACTCAAATCTTTTGCTGTATTTAGTTTATTTTGGCATCCGGATGATGATTCTAGCATGAAATTGCTTGGGCACCTGTTAATTTTTAAGATTTTGACACATTCAGCTCAAATGTACACAATTGCTGATTATGGCTGTCAAATCTGAACCAAACGTTGTGCACTCAAATCTTTTGCTGTATTTAGTTTATTTTGGCATCCGGATGATGATTCTAGCATGAAATTGCTTGGGCACCTGTTAATTTTTAGGATTTTGTCACATTCAGCTCAAATGTACAATCATGCGCTACAAACGCATTTAAAGCAATAAAAAGGTGATTATGGCTGTCAAACCTAAACCAAACGTTGTGCACTCAAATCTTTTGCTGTATTTAGTTTATTTTGGCATCCGGATGATGATTCTAGCATGAAATTGTTTGGGCACCTGTTAATTTTTAAGATTTTAACACATTCAGCTCAAATGTACACAATTGCTGATTATGGCTGTCAAATCTGAACCAAACGTTGTGCACTCAAATCTTTTGCTGTATTTAGTTTATTTTGGCATCCGGATGATGATTCTAGCATGAAATTGCTTGGGCACCTGTTAATTTTTAAGATTTTGACACATTCAGCTCAAATGTACAATCATGCGCTACAAACGCATTTAAAGCAATAAAAAGGTGATTATGGCTGTCAAACCTAAACCAAACGTTGTGCACTCAAATCTTTTGCTATATTTAGTTTATTTTGGCATCCGGATGATGATTCTAGCATGAAATTGCTTGGGCACCTGTTAATTTTTAAGATTTTGACACATTCAGCTCAAATGTACAATCATGCGCTAAAAACGCATTTAAAGCAATAAAAAGGTGATTATGGCTGTCAAACCTAAACCAAACGTTGTGCACTCAAATCTTTTGCTGTATTTAGTTTATTTTGGCATCCGGATGATGATTCTAGCATGAAATTGCTTGGGCACCTGTTAATTTTTAAGATTTTGACACATTCAGCTCAAATGTACACAATTGCTGATTATGGCTGTCAAATCTGAACCAAACGATGTGCACTCAAATCTTTTGCTGTATTTAGTTTATTTTGGCATCCGGATGATGATTCTAGCATGAAATTGCTTGGGCACCTGTTAATTTTTAAGATTTTGACACATTCAGCTCAAATGTACAATCATGCGCTAAAAACGCATTTAAAGCAATAAAAAAGGTGATTATGGCTGTCAAACCTAAACCAAACGTTGTGCACTCAAATCTTTTGCTGTATTTAGTTTATTTTGGCATCCGGATGATGATTCTAGCATGAAATTGCTTGGGCACCTGTTAATTTTTAAGATTTTGACACATTCAGCTCAAATGTACACAATTGCTGATTATGGCTGTCAAATCTGAACCAAACGATGTGCACTCAAATCTTTTGCTGTATTTAGTTTATTTTGGCATCCGGATGATGATTCTAGCATGAAATTGCTTGGGCACCTGTTAATTTTTAGGATTTTGACACATTCAGCTCAAATGTACAATCATGCGCTACAAACGCATTTAAAGCAATAAAAAGGTGATTATGGCTGTCAAACCTAAACCAAACGTTGTGCACTCAAATCTTTTGCTGTATTTAGTTTATTTTGGCATCCGGATGATGATTCTAGCATGAAATTGCTTGGGCACCTGTTAATTTTTAAGATTTTGACACATTCAGCTCAAATGTACACAATTGCTGATTATGGCTGTCAAATCTAAACCAAACGTTGTGCACTCAAATCTTTTGCTGTATTTAGTTTATTTTGGCATCCGGATGATGATTCTAGCATGAAATTGCTTGGGCACCTGTTAATTTTTAAGATTTTGACACATTCAGCTCAAATGTACAATCATGCGCTACAAACGCATTTAAAGCAATAAAAAGGTGATTATGGCTGTCAAACCTAAACCAAACGTTGTGCACTCAAATCTTTTGCTGTATTTAGTTTATTTTGGCATCCGGATGATGATTCTAGCATGAAATTGCTTGGGTACCTGTTAATTTTTAGGATTTTGACACATTCAGCTCAAATGTACAATCATGCGCTACAAACGCATTTAAAGCAATAAAAAGGTGATTATGGCTGTCAAACCTAAACCAAACGTTGTGCACTCAAATCTTTTGCTGTATTTAGTTTATTTTGGCATCCGGATGATGATTCTAGCATGAAATTGCTTGGGCACCTGTTAATTTTTAAGATTTTGACACATTCAGCTCAAATGTACACAATTGCTGATTATGGCTGTCAAATCTAAACCAAACGTTGTGCACTCAAATCTTTTGCTGTATTTAGTTTATTTTGGCATCCGGATGATGATTCTAGCATGAAATTGCTTGGGCACCTGTTAATTTTTAAGATTTTGACACATTCAGCTCAAATGTACAATCATGCGCTACAAACGCATTTAAAGCAATAAAAAGGTGATTATGGCTGTCAAACCTAAACCAAACGTTGTGCACTCAAATCTTTTGCTATATTTAGTTTATTTTGGCATCCGGATGATGATTCTAGCATGAAATTGCGTGGGCACCTGTTAATTTTTAAGATTTTGACACATTCAGCTCAAATGTACAATCATGCGCTACAAACGCATTTAAAGCAATAAAAAGGTGATTATGGCTGTCAAACCTAAACCAAACGTTGTGCACTCAAATCTTTTGCTGTATTTAGTTTATTTTGGCATCCGGATGATGATTCTAGCATGAAATTGCTTGGGCACCTGTTAATTTTTAAGATTTTGACACATTCAGCTCAAATGTACACAATTGCTGATTATGGCTGTCAAATCTAAACCAAACGTTGTGCACTCAAATCTTTTGCTGTATTTAGTTTATTTTGGCATCCGGATGATGATTCTAGCATGAAATTGCTTGGGCACCTGTTAATTTTTAAGATTTTGACACATTCAGCTCAAATGTACAATCATGCGCTACAAACGCATTTAAAGCAATAAAAAGGTGATTATGGCTGTCAAACCTAAACCAAACGTTGTGCACTCAAATCTTTTGCTATATTTAGTTTATTTTGGCATCCGGATGATGATTCTAGCATGAAATTGCGTGGGCACCTGTTAATTTTTAAGATTTTGACACATTCAGCTCAAATGTACAATCATGCGCTACAAACGCATTTAAAGCAATAAAAAGGTAATTATGGCTGTCAAACCTAAACCAAACGTTGTGCACTCAAATCTTTTGCTGTATTTAGTTTATTTTGGCATCCGGATGATGATTCTAGCATGAAATTGCTTGGGCACCTGTTAATTTTTAAGATTTTGACACATTCAGCTCAAATGTACAATCATGCGCTAAAAACGCATTTAAAGCAATAAAAAGGTGATTATGGCTGTCAAACCTAAACCAAACGTTGTGCACTCAAATCTTTTGCTATATTTAGTTTATTTTGGCATCCGGGTGATGATTCTAGCATGAAATTGCTTGGGCACCTGTTAATTTTTAAGATTTTGACACATTCAGCTCAAATGTACACAATTGCTGATTATGGCTGTCAAATCTGAACCAAACGATGTGCACTCAAATCGTTTGCTGTATTTAGTTTATTTTGGCATCCGGATGATGATTCTAGCATGAAATTGCTTGGGCACCTGTTAATTTTTAGGATTTTGACACATTCAGCTCAAATGTACAATCATGCGCTACAAACGCATTTAAAGCAATAAAAAGGTGATTATGGCTGTCAAACCTAAACCAAACGTTGTGCACTCAAATCTTTTGCTGTATTTAGTTTATTTTGGCATCCGGATGATGATTCTAGCATGAAATTGCTTGGGCACCTGTTAATTTTTAAGATTTTGACACATTCAGCTCAATTGTACAATCATGCGCTAAAAACGCATTTAAAGCAATAAAAAGGTGATTATGGCTGTCAAACCTAAACCAAACGTTGTGCACTCAAATCTTTTGCTGTATTTAGTTTATTTTGGCATCCGGATGATGATTCTAGCATGAAATTGCTTGGGCACCTGTTAATTTTTAAGATTTTGACACATTCAGCTCAAATGTACACAATTGCTGATTATGGCTGTCAAATCTAAACCAAACGTTGTGCACTCAAATCTTTTGCTGTATTTAGTTTATTTTGGCATCCGGATGATGATTCTAGCATGAAATTGCTCGGGCACCTGTTAATTTTTAAGATTTTGACACATTCAGCTCAAATGTACAATCATGCGCTACAAACGCATTTAAAGCAATAAAAAAGGTGATTATGGCTGTCAAACCTAAACCAAACGTTGTGCACTCAAATCTTTTGCTGTATTTAGTTTATTTTGGCATCCGGATGATGATTCTAGCATGAAATTGCTTGGGCACCTGTTAATTTTTAAGATTTTGACACATTCAGCTCAAATGTACACAATTGCTGATTATGGCTGTCAAATCTGAACCAAACGTTGTGCACTCAAATCTTTTGCTGTATTTAGTTTATTTTGGCATCCGGATGATGATTCTAGCATGAAATTGCTTGGGCACCTGTTAATTTTTAAGATTTTGACACATTCAGCTCAAATGTACAATCATGCGCTACAAACGCATTTAAAGCAATAAAAAGGTGATTATGGCTGTCAAACCTAAACCAAACGTTGTGCACTCAAATCTTTTGCTATATTTAGTTTATTTTGGCATCCGGATGATGATTCTAGCATGAAATTGCTTGGGCACCTGTTAATTTTTAAGATTTTGACACATTCAGCTCAAATGTACAATCATGCGCTAAAAACGCATTTAAAGCAATAAAAAGGTGATTATGGCTGTCAAACCTAAACCAAACGTTGTGCACTCAAATCTTTTGCTGTATTTAGTTTATTTTGGCATCCGGATGATGATTCTAGCATGAAATTGCGTGGGCACCTGTTAATTTTTAAGATTTTGACACATTCAGCTCAAATGTACAATCATGCGCTACAAACGCATTTAAAGCAATAAAAAGGTGATTATGGCTGTCAAACCTAAACCAAACGTTGTGCACTCAAATCTTTTGCTGTATTTAGTTTATTTTGGCATCCGGGTGATGATTCTAGCATGAAATTGCTTGGGCACCTGTTAATTTTTAAGATTTTGACACATTCAGCTCAATTGTACAATCATGCGCTAAAAACGCATTTAAAGCAATAAAAAGGTGATTATGGCTGTCAAACCTAAACCAAACGTTGTGCACTCAAATCTTTTGCTGTATTTAGTTTATTTTGGCATCCGGATGATGATTCTAGCATGAAATTGCTTGGGCACCTGTTAATTTTTAAGATTTTGACACATTCAGCTCAAATGTACACAATTGCTGATTATGGCTGTCAAATCTAAACCAAACGTTGTGCACTCAAATCTTTTGCTGTATTTAGTTTATTTTGGCATCCGGATGATGATTCTAGCATGAAATTGCTCGGGCACCTGTTAATTTTTAAGATTTTGACACATTCAGCTCAAATGTACAATCATGCGCTACAAACGCATTTAAAGCAATAAAAAAGGTGATTATGGCTGTCAAACCTAAACCAAACGTTGTGCACTCAAATCTTTTGCTGTATTTAGTTTATTTTGGCATCCGGATGATGATTCTAGCATGAAATTGCTTGGGCACCTGTTAATTTTTAAGATTTTGACACATTCAGCTCAAATGTACACAATTGCTGATTATGGCTGTCAAATCTGAACCAAACGTTGTGCACTCAAATCTTTTGCTGTATTTAGTTTATTTTGGCATCCGGATGATGATTCTAGCATGAAATTGCTTGGGCACCTGTTAATTTTTAAGATTTTGACACATTCAGCTCAAATGTACAATCATGCGCTACAAACGCATTTAAAGCAATAAAAAGGTGATTATGGCTGTCAAACCTAAACCAAACGTTGTGCACTCAAATCTTTTGCTATATTTAGTTTATTTTGGCATCCGGATGATGATTCTAGCATGAAATTGCTTGGGCACCTGTTAATTTTTAAGATTTTGACACATTCAGCTCAAATGTACAATCATGCGCTAAAAACGCATTTAAAGCAATAAAAAGGTGATTATGGCTGTCAAACCTAAACCAAACGTTGTGCACTCAAATCTTTTGCTGTATTTAGTTTATTTTGGCATCCGGATGATGATTCTAGCATGAAATTGCGTGGGCACCTGTTAATTTTTAAGATTTTGACACATTCAGCTCAAATGTACAATCATGCGCTACAAACGCATTTAAAGCAATAAAAAGGTGATTATGGCTGTCAAACCTAAACCAAACGTTGTGCACTCAAATCTTTTGCTGTATTTAGTTTATTTTGGCATCCGGGTGATGATTCTAGCATGAAATTGCTTGGGCACCTGTTAATTTTTAAGATTTTGACACATTCAGCTCAAATGTACACAATTGCTGATTATGGCTGTCAAATCTAAACCAAACGTTGTGCACTCAAATCTTTTGCTGTATTTAGTTTATTTTGGCATCCGGATGATGATTCTAGCATGAAATTGCTTGGGCACCTGTTAATTTTTAAGATTTTGACACATTCAGCTCAATTGTACAATCATGCGCTAAAAACGCATTTAAAGCAATAAAAAGGTGATTATGGCTGTCAAACCTAAACCAAACGTTGTGCACTCAAATCTTTTGCTGTATTTAGTTTATTTTGGCATCCGGATGATGATTCTAGCATGAAATTGCTTGGGCACCTGTTAATTTTTAAGATTTTGACACATTCAGCTCAAATGTACACAATTGCTGATTATGGCTGTCAAATCTAAACCAAACGTTGTGCACTCAAATCTTTTGCTGTATTTAGTTTATTTTGGCATCCGGATGATGATTCTAGCATGAAATTGCTTGGGCACCTGTTCATTTTTAAGATTTTGACACATTCAGCTCAAATGTACAATCATGCGCTACAAACGCATTTAAAGCAATAAAAAAGGTGATTATGGCTGTCAAACCTAAACCAAACGTTGTGCACTCAAATCTTTTGCTGTATTTAGTTTATTTTGGCATCCGGATGATGATTCTAGCATGAAATTGCTTGGGCACCTGTTAATTTTTAAGATTTTGACACATTCAGCTCAAATGTACACAATTGCTGATTATGGCTGTCAAATCTGAACCAAACGTTGTGCACTCAAATCTTTTGCTGTATTTAGTTTATTTTGGCATCCGGATGATGATTCTAGCATGAAATTGCTTGGGCACCTGTTAATTTTTAGGATTTTGACACATTCAGCTCAAATGTACAATCATGCGCTACAAACGCATTTAAAGCAATAAAAAGGTGATTATGGCTGTCAAACCTAAACCAAACGTTGTGCACTCAAATCTTTTGCTGTATTTAGTTTATTTTGGCATCCGGATGATGATTCTAGCATGAAATTGTTTGGGCACCTGTTAATTTTTAAGATTTTGACACATTCAGCTCAAATGTACACAATTGCTGATTATGGCTGTCAAATCTGAACCAAACGTTGTGCACTCAAATCTTTTGCTGTATTTAGTTTATTTTGGCATCCGGATGATGATTCTAGCATGAAATTGCTTGGGCACCTGTTAATTTTTAAGATTTTGACACATTCAGCTCAAATGTACAATCATGCGCTACAAACGCATTTAAAGCAATAAAAAGGTGATTATGGCTGTCACACCTAAACCAAACGTTGTGCACTCAAATCTTTTGCTATATTTAGTTTATTTTGGCATCCGGATGATGATTCTAGCATGAAATTGCTTGGGCACCTGTTAATTTTTAAGATTTTGACACATTCAGCTCAAATGTACAATCATGCGCTAAAAACGCATTTAAAGCAATAAAAAGGTGATTATGGCTGTCAAACCTAAACCAAACGTTGTGCACTCAAATCTTTTGCTGTATTTAGTTTATTTTGCCATCCGGATGATGATTCTAGCATGAAATTGCTTGGGCACCTGTTAATTTTTAAGATTTTGACACATTCAGCTCAAATGTACACAATTGCTGATTATGGCTGTCAAATCTGAACCAAACGATGTGCACTCAAATCTTTTGCTGTATTTAGTTTATTTTGGCATCCGGATGATGATTCTAGCATGAAATTGCTTGGGCACCTGTTAATTTTTAAGATTTTGACACATTCAGCTCAAATGTACAATCATGCGCTAAAAACGCATTTAAAGCAATAAAAAAGGTGATTATGGCTGTCAAACCTAAACCAAACGTTGTGCACTCAAATCTTTTGCTGTATTTAGTTTATTTTGGCATCCGGATGATGATTCTAGCATGAAATTGCTTGGGCACCTGTTAATTTTTAAGATTTTGACACATTCAGCTCAAATGTACACAATTGCTGATTATGGCTGTCAAATCTGAACCAAACGATGTGCACTCAAATCTTTTGCTGTATTTAGTTTATTTTGGCATCCGGATGATGATTCTAGCATGAAATTGCTTGGGCACCTGTTAATTTTTAGGATTTTGACACATTCAGCTCAAATGTACAATCATGCGCTACAAACGCATTTAAAGCAATAAAAAGGTGATTATGGCTGTCAAACCTAAACCAAACGTTGTGCACTCAAATCTTTTGCTGTATTTAGTTTATTTTGGCATCCGGATGATGATTCTAGCATGAAATTGCTTGGGCACCTGTTAATTTTTAAGATTTTGACACATTCAGCTCAAATGTACACAATTGCTGATTATGGCTGTCAAATCTAAACCAAACGTTGTGCACTCAAATCTTTTGCTGTATTTAGTTTATTTTGGCATCCGGATGATGATTCTAGCATGAAATTGCTTGGGCACCTGTTAATTTTTAAGATTTTGACACATTCAGCTCAAATGTACAATCATGCGCTACAAACGCATTTAAAGCAATAAAAAGGTGATTATGGCTGTCAAACCTAAACCAAACGTTGTGCACTCAAATCTTTTGCTATATTTAGTTTATTTTGGCATCCGGATGATGATTCTAGCATGAAATTGCGTGGGCACCTGTTAATTTTTAAGATTTTGACACATTCAGCTCAAATGTACAATCATGCGCTACAAACGCATTTAAAGCAATAACAAGGTGATTATGGCTGTCAAACCTAAACCAAACGTTGTGCACTCAAATCTTTTGCTGTATTTAGTTTATTTTGGCATCCGGGTGATGATTCTAGCATGAAATTGCTTGGGCACCTGTTAATTTTTAAGATTTTGACACATTCAGCTCAAATGTACACAATTGCTGATTATGGCTGTCAAATCTAAACCAAACGTTGTGCACTCAAATCTTTTGCTGTATTTAGTTTATTTTGGCATCCGGATGATGATTCTAGCATGAAATTGCTTGGGCACCTGTTAATTTTTAAGATTTTGACACATTCAGCTCAATTGTACAATCATGCGCTAAAAACGCATTTAAAGCAATAAAAAGGTGATTATGGCTGTCAAACCTAAACCAAACGTTGTGCACTCAAATCTTTTGCTGTATTTAGTTTATTTTGGCATCCGGATGATGATTCTAGCATGAAATTGCTTGGGCACCTGTTAATTTTTAAGATTTTGACACATTCAGCTCAAATGTACACAATTGCTGATTATGGCTGTCAAATCTAAACCAAACGTTGTGCACTCAAATCTTTTGCTGTATTTAGTTTATTTTGGCATCCGGATGATGATTCTAGCATGAAATTGCTTGGGCACCTGTTAATTTTTAAGATTTTGACACATTCAGCTCAAATGTACAATCATGCGCTACAAACGCATTTAAAGCAATAAAAAAGGTGATTATGGCTGTCAAACCTAAACCAAACGTTGTGCACTCAAATCTTTTGCTGTATTTAGTTTATTTTGGCATCCGGATGATGATTCTAGCATGAAATTGCTTGGGCACCTGTTAATTTTTAAGATTTTGACACATTCAGCTCAAATGTACACAATTGCTGATTATGGCTGTCAAATCTGAACCAAACGTTGTGCACTCAAATCTTTTGCTGTATTTAGTTTATTTTGGCATCCGGATGATGATTCTAGCATGAAATTGCTTGGGCACCTGTTAATTTTTAAGATTTTGACACATTCACCTCAAATGTACAATCATGCGCTAAAAACGCATTTAAAGCAATAAAAAGGTGATTATGGCTGTCAAACCTAAACCAAACGTTGTGCACTCAAATCTTTTGCTGTATTTAGTTTATTTTGGCATCCGGATGATGATTCTAGCATGAAATTGTTTGGGCACCTGTTAATTTTTAAGATTTTGACACATTCAGCTCAAATGTACACAATTGCTGATTATGGCTGTCAAATCTGAACCAAACGTTGTGCACTCAAATCTTTTGCTGTATTTAGTTTATTTTGGCATCCGGATGATGATTCTAGCATGAAATTGCTTGGGCACCTGTTAATTTTTAAGATTTTGACACATTCAGCTCAAATGTACAATCATGCGCTACAAACGCATTTAAAGCAATAAAAAGGTGATTATGGCTGTCAAACCTAAACCAAACGTTGTGCACTCAAATCTTTTGCTATATTTAGTTTATTTTGGCATCCGGATGATGATTCTAGCATGAAATTGCTTGGGCACCTGTTAATTTTTAAGATTTTGACACATTCAGCTCAAATGTACAATCATGCGCTAAAAACGCATTTAAAGCAATAAAAAGGTGATTATGGCTGTCAAACCTAAACCAAACGTTGTGCACTCAAATCTTTTGCTATATTTAGTTTATTTTGGCATCCGGGTGATGATTCTAGCATGAAATTGCTTGGGCACCTGTTAATTTTTAAGATTTTGACACATTCAGCTCAAATGTACACAATTGCTGATTATGGCTGTCAAATCTGAACCAAACGATGTGCACTCAAATCTTTTGCTGTATTTAGTTTATTTTGGCATCCGGATGATGATTCTAGCATGAAATTGCTTGGGCACCTGTTAATTTTTAGGATTTTGACACATTCAGCTCAAATGTACAATCATGCGCTACAAACGCATTTAAAGCAATAAAAAGGTGATTATGGCTGTCAAACCTAAACCAAACGTTGTGCACTCAAATCTTTTGCTGTATTTAGTTTATTTTGGCATCCGGATGATGATTCTAGCATGAAATTGCTTGGGCACCTGTTAATTTTTAAGATTTTGACACATTCAGCTCAAATGTACACAATTGCTGATTATGGCTGTCAAATCTAAACCAAACGTTGTGCACTCAAATCTTTTGCTGTATTTAGTTTATTTTGGCATCCGGATGATGATTCTAGCATGAAATTGCTTGGGCACCTGTTAATTTTTAAGATTTTGACACATTCAGCTCAATTGTACAATCATGCGCTAAAAACGCATTTAAAGCAATAAAAAGGTGATTATGGCTGTCAAACCTAAACCAAACGTTGTGCACTCAAATCTTTTGCTGTATTTAGTTTATTTTGGCATCCGGATGATGATTCTAGCATGAAATTGCTTGGGCACCTGTTAATTTTTAAGATTTTGACACATTCAGCTCAAATGTACACAATTGCTGATTATGGCTGTCAAATCTAAACCAAACGTTGTGCACTCAAATCTTTTGCTGTATTTAGTTTATTTTGGCATCCGGATGATGATTCTAGCATGAAATTGCTCGGGCACCTGTTAATTTTTAAGATTTTGACACATTCAGCTCAAATGTACAATCATGCGCTACAAACGCATTTAAAGCAATAAAAAAGGTGATTATGGCTGTCAAACCTAAACCAAACGTTGTGCACTCAAATCTTTTGCTGTATTTAGTTTATTTTGGCATCCGGATGATGATTCTAGCATGAAATTGCTTGGGCACCTGTTAATTTTTAAGATTTTGACACATTCAGCTCAAATGTACACAATTGCTGATTATGGCTGTCAAATCTGAACCAAACGTTGTGCACTCAAATCTTTTGCTGTATTTAGTTTATTTTGGCATCCGGATGATGATTCTAGCATGAAATTGCTTGGGCACCTGTTAATTTTTAAGATTTTGACACATTCAGCTCAAATGTACAATCATGCGCTACAAACGCATTTAAAGCAATAAAAAGGTGATTATGGCTGTCAAACCTAAACCAAACGTTGTGCACTCAAATCTTTTGCTATATTTAGTTTATTTTGGCATCCGGATGATGATTCTAGCATGAAATTGCTTGGGCACCTGTTAATTTTTAAGATTTTGACACATTCAGCTCAAATGTACAATCATGCGCTAAAAACGCATTTAAAGCAATAAAAAGGTGATTATGGCTGTCAAACCTAAACCAAACGTTGTGCACTCAAATCTTTTGCTGTATTTAGTTTATTTTGGCATCCGGATGATGATTCTAGCATGAAATTGCGTGGGCACCTGTTAATTTTTAAGATTTTGACACATTCAGCTCAAATGTACAATCATGCGCTACAAACGCATTTAAAGCAATAAAAAGGTGATTATGGCTGTCAAACCTAAACCAAACGTTGTGCACTCAAATCTTTTGCTGTATTTAGTTTATTTTGGCATCCGGGTGATGATTCTAGCATGAAATTGCTTGGGCACCTGTTAATTTTTAAGATTTTGACACATTCAGCTCAAATGTACACAATTGCTGATTATGGCTGTCAAATCTAAACCAAACGTTGTGCACTCAAATCTTTTGCTGTATTTAGTTTATTATGGCATCCGGATGATGATTCTAGCATGAAATTGCTTGGGCACCTGTTAATTTTTAAGATTTTGACACATTCAGCTCAAATGTACAATCATGCGCTACAAACGCATTTAAAGCAATAAAAAGGTGATTATGGCTGTCAAACCTAAACCAAACGTTGTGCACTCAAATCTTTTGCTATATTTAGTTTATTTTGGCATCCGGATGATGATTCTAGCATGAAATTGCTTGGGCACCTGTTAATTTTTAAGATTTTGACACATTCAGCTCAAATGTACAATCATGCGCTAAAAACGCATTTAAAGCAATAAAAAGGTGATTATGGCTGTCAAACCTAAACCAAACGTTGTGCACTCAAATCTTTTGCTGTATTTAGTTTATTTTGGCATCCGGATGATGATTCTAGCATGAAATTGCGTGGGCACCTGTTAATTTTTAAGATTTTGACACATTCAGCTCAAATGTACAATCATGCGCTACAAACGCATTTAAAGCAATAAAAAGGTGATTATGGCTGTCAAACCTAAACCAAACGTTGTGCACTCAAATCTTTTGCTGTATTTAGTTTATTTTGGCATCCGGGTGATGATTCTAGCATGAAATTGCTTGGGCACCTGTTAATTTTTAAGATTTTGACACATTCAGCTCAAATGTACACAATTGCTGATTATGGCTGTCAAATCTAAACCAAACGTTGTGCACTCAAATCTTTTGCTGTATTTAGTTTATTTTGGCATCCGGATGATGATTCTAGCATGAAATTGCTTGGGCACCTGTTAATTTTTAAGATTTTGACACATTCAGCTCAATTGTACAATCATGCGCTAAAAACGCATTTAAAGCAATAAAAAGGTGATTATGGCTGTCAAACCTAAACCAAACGTTGTGCACTCAAATCTTTTGCTGTATTTAGTTTATTTTGGCATCCGGATGATGATTCTAGCATGAAATTGCTTGGGCACCTGTTAATTTTTAAGATTTTGACACATTCAGCTCAAATGTACACAATTGCTGATTATGGCTGTCAAATCTAAACCAAACGTTGTGCACTCAAATCTTTTGCTGTATTTAGTTTATTTTGGCATCCGGATGATGATTCTAGCATGAAATTGCTTGGGCACCTGTTCATTTTTAAGATTTTGACACATTCAGCTCAAATGTACAATCATGCGCTACAAACGCATTTAAAGCAATAAAAAAGGTGATTATGGCTGTCAAACCTAAACCAAACGTTGTGCACTCAAATCTTTTGCTGTATTTAGTTTATTTTGGCATCCGGATGATGATTCTAGCATGAAATTGCTTGGGCACCTGTTAATTTTTAAGATTTTGACACATTCAGCTCAAATGTACACAATTGCTGATTATGGCTGTCAAATCTGAACCAAACGTTGTGCACTCAAATCTTTTGCTGTATTTAGTTTATTTTGGCATCCGGATGATGATTCTAGCATGAAATTGCTTGGGCACCTGTTAATTTTTAGGATTTTGACACATTCAGCTCAAATGTACAATCATGCGCTACAAACGCATTTAAAGCAATAAAAAGGTGATTATGGCTGTCAAACCTAAACCAAACGTTGTGCACTCAAATCTTTTGCTGTATTTAGTTTATTTTGGCATCCGGATGATGATTCTAGCATGAAATTGTTTGGGCACCTGTTAATTTTTAAGATTTTGACACATTCAGCTCAAATGTACACAATTGCTGATTATGGCTGTCAAATCTGAACCAAACGTTGTGCACTCAAATCTTTTGCTGTATTTAGTTTATTTTGGCATCCGGATGATGATTCTAGCATGAAATTGCTTGGGCACCTGTTAATTTTTAAGATTTTGACACATTCAGCTCAAATGTACAATCATGCGCTACAAACGCATTTAAAGCAATAAAAAGGTGATTATGGCTGTCAAACCTAAACCAAACGTTGTGCACTCAAATCTTTTGCTATATTTAGTTTATTTTGGCATCCGGATGATGATTCTAGCATGAAATTGCTTGGGCACCTGTTAATTTTTAAGATTTTGACACATTCAGCTCAAATGTACAATCATGCGCTAAAAACGCATTTAAAGCAATAAAAAGGTGATTATGGCTGTCAAACCTAAACCAAACGTTGTGCACTCAAATCTTTTGCTGTATTTAGTTTATTTTGGCATCCGGATGATGATTCTAGCATGAAATTGCTTGGGCACCTGTTAATTTTTAAGATTTTGACACATTCAGCTCAAATGTACACAATTGCTGATTATGGCTGTCAAATCTGAACCAAACGATGTGCACTCAAATCTTTTGCTGTATTTAGTTTATTTTGGCATCCGGATGATGATTCTAGCATGAAATTGCTTGGGCACCTGTTAATTTTTAAGATTTTGACACATTCAGCTCAATTGTACAATCATGCGCTAAAAACGCATTTAAAGCAATAAAAAGGTGATTATGGCTGTCAAACCTAAACCAAACGTTGTGCACTCAAATCTTTTGCTGTATTTAGTTTATTTTGGCATCCGGATGATGATTCTAGCATGAAATTGCTTGGGCACCTGTTAATTTTTAAGATTTTGACACATTCAGCTCAAATGTACACAATTGCTGATTATGGCTGTCAAATCTAAACCAAACGTTGTGCACTCAAATCTTTTGCTGTATTTAGTTTATTTTGGCATCCGGATGATGATTCTAGCATGAAATTGCTCGGGCACCTGTTAATTTTTAAGATTTTGACACATTCAGCTCAAATGTACAATCATGCGCTACAAACGCATTTAAAGCAATAAAAAAGGTGATTATGGCTGTCAAACCTAAACCAAACGTTGTGCACTCAAATCTTTTGCTGTATTTAGTTTATTTTGGCATCCGGATGATGATTCTAGCATGAAATTGCTTGGGCACCTGTTAATTTTTAAGATTTTGACACATTCAGCTCAAATGTACACAATTGCTGATTATGGCTGTCAAATCTGAACCAAACGTTGTGCACTCAAATCTTTTGCTGTATTTAGTTTATTTTGGCATCCGGATGATGATTCTAGCATGAAATTGCTTGGGCACCTGTTAATTTTTAAGATTTTGACACATTCAGCTCAAATGTACAATCATGCGCTACAAACGCATTTAAAGCAATAAAAAGGTGATTATGGCTGTCAAACCTAAACCAAACGTTGTGCACTCAAATCTTTTGCTATATTTAGTTTATTTTGGCATCCGGATGATGATTCTAGCATGAAATTGCTTGGGCACCTGTTAATTTTTAAGATTTTGACACATTCAGCTCAAATGTACAATCATGCGCTAAAAACGCATTTAAAGCAATAAAAAGGTGATTATGGCTGTCAAACCTAAACCAAACGTTGTGCACTCAAATCTTTTGCTGTATTTAGTTTATTTTGGCATCCGGATGATGATTCTAGCATGAAATTGCGTGGGCACCTGTTAATTTTTAAGATTTTGACACATTCAGCTCAAATGTACAATCATGCGCTACAAACGCATTTAAAGCAATAAAAAGGTGATTATGGCTGTCAAACCTAAACCAAACGTTGTGCACTCAAATCTTTTGCTGTATTTAGTTTATTTTGGCATCCGGGTGATGATTCTAGCATGAAATTGCTTGGGCACCTGTTAATTTTTAAGATTTTGACACATTCAGCTCAAATGTACACAATTGCTGATTATGGCTGTCAAATCTAAACCAAACGTTGTGCACTCAAATCTTTTGCTGTATTTAGTTTATTATGGCATCCGGATGATGATTCTAGCATGAAATTGCTTGGGCACCTGTTAATTTTTAAGATTTTGACACATTCAGCTCAAATGTACAATCATGCGCTACAAACGCATTTAAAGCAATAAAAAGGTGATTATGGCTGTCAAACCTAAACCAAACGTTGTGCACTCAAATCTTTTGCTATATTTAGTTTATTTTGGCATCCGGATGATGATTCTAGCATGAAATTGCTTGGGCACCTGTTAATTTTTAAGATTTTGACACATTCAGCTCAAATGTACAATCATGCGCTAAAAACGCATTTAAAGCAATAAAAAGGTGATTATGGCTGTCAAACCTAAACCAAACGTTGTGCACTCAAATCTTTTGCTGTATTTAGTTTATTTTGGCATCCGGATGATGATTCTAGCATGAAATTGCGTGGGCACCTGTTAATTTTTAAGATTTTGACACATTCAGCTCAAATGTACAATCATGCGCTACAAACGCATTTAAAGCAATAAAAAGGTGATTATGGCTGTCAAACCTAAACCAAACGTTGTGCACTCAAATCTTTTGCTGTATTTAGTTTATTTTGGCATCCGGGTGATGATTCTAGCATGAAATTGCTTGGGCACCTGTTAATTTTTAAGATTTTGACACATTCAGCTCAAATGTACACAATTGCTGATTATGGCTGTCAAATCTAAACCAAACGTTGTGCACTCAAATCTTTTGCTGTATTTAGTTTATTTTGGCATCCGGATGATGATTCTAGCATGAAATTGCTTGGGCACCTGTTAATTTTTAAGATTTTGACACATTCAGCTCAATTGTACAATCATGCGCTAAAAACGCATTTAAAGCAATAAAAAGGTGATTATGGCTGTCAAACCTAAACCAAACGTTGTGCACTCAAATCTTTTGCTGTATTTAGTTTATTTTGGCATCCGGATGATGATTCTAGCATGAAATTGCTTGGGCACCTGTTAATTTTTAAGATTTTGACACATTCAGCTCAAATGTACACAATTGCTGATTATGGCTGTCAAATCTAAACCAAACGTTGTGCACTCAAATCTTTTGCTGTATTTAGTTTATTTTGGCATCCGGATGATGATTCTAGCATGAAATTGCTTGGGCACCTGTTCATTTTTAAGATTTTGACACATTCAGCTCAAATGTACAATCATGCGCTACAAACGCATTTAAAGCAATAAAAAAGGTGATTATGGCTGTCAAACCTAAACCAAACGTTGTGCACTCAAATCTTTTGCTGTATTTAGTTTATTTTGGCATCCGGATGATGATTCTAGCATGAAATTGCTTGGGCACCTGTTAATTTTTAAGATTTTGACACATTCAGCTCAAATGTACACAATTGCTGATTATGGCTGTCAAATCTGAACCAAACGTTGTGCACTCAAATCTTTTGCTGTATTTAGTTTATTTTGGCATCCGGATGATGATTCTAGCATGAAATTGCTTGGGCACCTGTTAATTTTTAGGATTTTGACACATTCAGCTCAAATGTACAATCATGCGCTACAAACGCATTTAAAGCAATAAAAAGGTGATTATGGCTGTCAAACCTAAACCAAACGTTGTGCACTCAAATCTTTTGCTGTATTTAGTTTATTTTGGCATCCGGATGATGATTCTAGCATGAAATTGTTTGGGCACCTGTTAATTTTTAAGATTTTGACACATTCAGCTCAAATGTACACAATTGCTGATTATGGCTGTCAAATCTGAACCAAACGTTGTGCACTCAAATCTTTTGCTGTATTTAGTTTATTTTGGCATCCGGATGATGATTCTAGCATGAAATTGCTTGGGCACCTGTTAATTTTTAAGATTTTGACACATTCAGCTCAAATGTACAATCATGCGCTACAAACGCATTTAAAGCAATAAAAAGGTGATTATGGCTGTCAAACCTAAACCAAACGTTGTGCACTCAAATCTTTTGCTATATTTAGTTTATTTTGGCATCCGGATGATGATTCTAGCATGAAATTGCTTGGGCACCTGTTAATTTTTAAGATTTTGACACATTCAGCTCAAATGTACAATCATGCGCTAAAAACGCATTTAAAGCAATAAAAAGGTGATTATGGCTGTCAAACCTAAACCAAACGTTGTGCACTCAAATCTTTTGCTGTATTTAGTTTATTTTGGCATCCGGATGATGATTCTAGCATGAAATTGCTTGGGCACCTGTTAATTTTTAAGATTTTGACACATTCAGCTCAAATGTACACAATTGCTGATTATGGCTGTCAAATCTGAACCAAACGATGTGCACTCAAATCTTTTGCTGTATTTAGTTTATTTTGGCATCCGGATGATGATTCTAGCATGAAATTGCTTGGGCACCTGTTAATTTTTAAGATTTTGACACATTCAGCTCAAATGTACAATCATGCGCTAAAAACGCATTTAAAGCAATAAAAAAGGTGATTATGGCTGTCAAACCTAAACCAAACGTTGTGCACTCAAATCTTTTGCTGTATTTAGTTTATTTTGGCATCCGGATGATGATTCTAGCATGAAATTGCTTGGGCACCTGTTAATTTTTAAGATTTTGACACATTCAGCTCAAATGTACACAATTGCTGATTATGGCTGTCAAATCTGAACCAAACGATGTGCACTCAAATCTTTTGCTGTATTTAGTTTATTTTGGCATCCGGATGATGATTCTAGCATGAAATTGCTTGGGCACCTGTTAATTTTTAGGATTTTGACACATTCAGCTCAAATGTACAATCATGCGCTACAAACGCATTTAAAGCAATAAAAAGGTGATTATGGCTGTCAAACCTAAACCAAACGTTGTGCACTCAAATCTTTTGCTGTATTTAGTTTATTTTGGCATCCGGATGATGATTCTAGCATGAAATTGCTTGGGCACCTGTTAATTTTTAAGATTTTGACACATTCAGCTCAAATGTACACAATTGCTGATTATGGCTGTCAAATCTAAACCAAACGTTGTGCACTCAAATCTTTTGCTGTATTTAGTTTATTTTGGCATCCGGATGATGATTCTAGCATGAAATTGCTTGGGCACCTGTTCATTTTTAAGATTTTGACACATTCAGCTCAAATGTACAATCATGCGCTACAAACGCATTTAAAGCAATAAAAAGGTGATTATGGCTGTCAAACCTAAACCAAACGTTGTGCACTCAAATCTTTTGCTATATTTAGTTTATTTTGGCATCCGGATGATGATTCTAGCATGAAATTGCGTGGGCACCTGTTAATTTTTAAGATTTTGACACATTCAGCTCAAATGTACAACCATGCGCTACAAACGCATTTAAAGCAATAAAAAGGTGATTATGGCTGTCAAACCTAAACCAAACGTTGTGCACTCAAATCTTTTGCTGTATTTAGTTTATTTTGGCATCCGGATGATGATTCTAGCATGAAATTGCTTGGGCACCTGTTAATTTTTAGGATTTTGACACATTCAGCTCAAATGTACAATCATGCGCTACAAACGCATTTAAAGCAATAAAAAGGTGATTATGGCTGTCAAACCTAAACCAAACGTTGTGCACTCAAATCTTTTGCTGTATTTAGTTTATTTTGGCATCCGGGTGATGATTCTAGCATGAAATTGCTTGGGCACCTGTTAATTTTTAAGATTTTGACACATTCAGCTCAAATGTACACAATTGCTGATTATGGCTGTCAAATCTAAACCAAACGTTGTGCACTCAAATCTTTTGCTGTATTTAGTTTATTTTGGCATCCGGATGATGATTCTAGCATGAAATTGCTTGGGCACCTGTTAATTTTTAAGATTTTGACACATTCAGCTCAATTGTACAATCATGCGCTAAAAACGCATTTAAAGCAATAAAAAGGTGATTATGGCTGTCAAACCTAAACCAAACGTTGTGCACTCAAATCTTTTGCTGTATTTAGTTTATTTTGGCATCCGGATGATGATTCTAGCATGAAATTGCTTGGGCACCTGTTAATTTTTAAGATTTTGACACATTCAGCTCAAATGTACACAATTGCTGATTATGGCTGTCAAATCTAAACCAAACGTTGTGCACTCAAATCTTTTGCTGTATTTAGTTTATTTTGGCATCCGGATGATGATTCTAGCATGAAATTGCTTGGGCACCTGTTAATTTTTAAGATTTTGACACATTCAGCTCAAATGTACAATCATGCGCTACAAACGCATTTAAAGCAATAAAAAAGGTGATTATGGCTGTCAAACCTAAACCAAACGTTGTGCACTCAAATCTTTTGCTGTATTTAGTTTATTTTGGCATCCGGATGATGATTCTAGCATGAAATTGCTTGGGCACCTGTTAATTTTTAAGATTTTGACACATTCAGCTCAAATGTACACAATTGCTGATTATGGCTGTCAAATCTGAACCAAACGTTGTGCACTCAAATCTTTTGCTGTATTTAGTTTATTTTGGCATCCGGATGATGATTCTAGCATGAAATTGCTTGGGCACCTGTTAATTTTTAAGATTTTGACACATTCAGCTCAAATGTACACAATTGCTGATTATGGCTGTCAAATCTGAACCAAACGTTGTGCACTCAAATCTTTTGCTGTGTTTAGTTTATTTTGGCATCCGGATGATGATTCTAGCATGAAATTGCTTGGGCACCTGTTAATTTTTAAGATTTTGACACATTCAGCTCAAATGTACACAATTGCTGATTATGGCTGTCAAATCTAAACCAAACGTTGTGCACTCAAATCTTTTGCTGTATTTAGTTTATTTTGGCATCCGGATGATGATTCTAGCATGAAATTGCTTGGGCACCTGTTAATTTTTAAGATTTTGACACATTCAGCTCAAATGTACAATCATGCGCTACAAACGCATTTAAAGCAATAAAAAAGGTGATTATGGCTGTCAAACCTAAACCAAACGTTGTGCACTCAAATCTTTTGCTGTATTTAGTTTATTTTGGCATCCGGATGATGATTCTAGCATGAAATTGCTTGGGCACCTGTTAATTTTTAAGATTTTGACACATTCAGCTCAAATGTACACAATTGCTGATTATGGCTGTCAAATCTAAACCAAACGTTGTGCACTCAAATCTTTTGCTGTATTTTGTTTATTTTGGCATCCGGATGATGATTCTAGCATGAAATTGCTTGGGCACCTGTTAATTTTTAAGATTTTGACACATTCAGCTCAAATGTACAATCATGCGCTAAAAACGCATTTAAAGCAATAAAAAGGTGATTATGGCTGTCAAACCTAAACCAAACGTTGTGCACTCAAATCTTTTGCTGTATTTAGTTTATTTTGGCATCCGGATGATGATTCTAGCATGAAATTGCTTGGGCACCTGTTAATTTTTAAGATTTTGACACATTCAGCTCAAATGTACAATCATGCGCTAAAAACGCATTTAAAGCAATAAAAAGGTGATTATGGCTGTCAAACCTAAACCAAACGTTGTGCACTCAAATCTTTTGCTGTATTTAGTTTATTTTGGCATCCGGATGATGATTCTAGCATGAAATTGCTTGGGCACCTGTTAATTTTTAAGATTTTGACACATTCAGCTCAAATGTACACAATTGCTGATTATGGCTGTCAAATCTAAACCAAACGTTGTGCACTCAAATCTTTTGCTGTATTTAGTTTATTTTGGCATCCGGATGATGATTCTAGCATGAAATTGCTTGGGCACCTGTTAATTTTTAAGATTTTGACACATTCAGCTCAAATGTACAATCATGCGCTAAAAACGCATTTAAAGCAATAAAAAGGTGATTATGGCTGTCAAACCTAAACCAAACGTTGTGCACTCAAATCTTTTGCTGTATTTAGTTTATTTTGGCATCCGGATGATGATTCTAGCATGAAATTGCTTGGGCACCTGTTAATTTTTAAGATTTTGACACATTCAGCTCAAATGTACACAATTGCTGATTATGGCTGTCAAATCTAAACCAAACGTTGTGCACTCAAATCTTTTGCTGTATTTAGTTTATTTTGGCATCCGGATGATGATTCTAGCATGAAATTGCTTGGGCACCTGTTAATTTTTAAGATTTTGACACATTCAGCTCAAATGTACAATCATGCGCTAAAAACGCATTTAAAGCAATAAAAAGGTGATTATGGCTGTCAAACCTAAACCAAACGTTGTGCACTCAAATCTTTTGCTGTATTTAGTTTATTTTGGCATCCGGATGATGATTCTAGCATGAAATTGCTTGGGCACCTGTTAATTTTTAAGATTTTGACACATTCAGCTCAAATGTACAATCATGCGCTAAAAACGCATTTAAAGCAATAAAAAGGTGATTATGGCTTTCAAACCTAAACCAAACGTTGTGCACTCAAACCTTTTGCTGTATTTAGTTTATTTTGGCATCCGGATGATGATTCTAGCATGAAATTGCTTGGGCACCTGTTAATTTTTAAGATTTTGACACATTCAGC
The DNA here is from genome assembly GCF_051991245.1 of Festucalex cinctus. Lineage (NCBI taxonomy): Eukaryota > Metazoa > Chordata > Actinopteri > Syngnathiformes > Syngnathidae > Festucalex > Festucalex cinctus. The sequence goes on along the minus strand of NC_135416.1, from coordinate 31,365,767 downwards.
TCAAATGTACAATCATGCGCTAAAAACGCATTTAAAGCAATAAAAAGGTGATTATGGCTTTCAAACCTAAACCAAACGTTGTGCACTCAAATCTTTTGCTGTATTTAGTTTATTTTGGCATCCGGATGATGATTCTAGCATGAAATTGCTTGGGCACCTGTTAATTTTTAAGATTTTGACACATTCAGCTCAAATGTACACAATTGCTGATTATGGCTGTCAAATCTAAACCAAACGTTGTGCACTCAAATCTTTTGCTGTATTTAGTTTATTTTGGCATCCGGATGATGATTCTAGCATGAAATTGCTTGGGCACCTGTTAATTTTTAAGATTTTGACACATTCAGCTCAAATGTACACAATTGCTGATTATGGCTGTCAAATCTGAACCAAACGTTGTGCACTCAAATCTTTTGCTGTATTTAGTTTATTTTGGCATCCGGATGATGATTCTAGCATGAAATTGCTTGGGCACCTGTTAATTTTTAAGATTTTGACACATTCAGCTCAAATGTACACAATTGCTGATTATGGCTGTCAAATCTGAACCAAACGTTGTGCACTCAAATCTTTTGCTGTGTTTAGTTTATTTTGGCATCCGGATGATGATTCTAGCATGAAATTGCTTGGGCACCTGTTAATTTTTAAGATTTTGACACATTCAGCTCAAATGTACACAATTGCTGATTATGGCTGTCAAATCTAAACCAAACGTTGTGCACTCAAATCTTTTGCTGTATTTAGTTTATTTTGGCATCCGGATGATGATTCTAGCATGAAATTGCTTGGGCACCTGTTAATTTTTAAGATTTTGACACATTCAGCTCAAATGTACAATCATGCGCTACAAACGCATTTAAAGCAATAAAAAAGGTGATTATGGCTGTCAAACCTAAACCAAACGTTGTGCACTCAAATCTTTTGCTGTATTTAGTTTATTTTGGCATCCGGATGATGATTCTAGCATGAAATTGCTTGGGCACCTGTTAATTTTTAAGATTTTGACACATTCAGCTCAAATGTACACAATTGCTGATTATGGCTGTCAAATCTAAACCAAACGTTGTGCACTCAAATCTTTTGCTGTATTTTGTTTATTTTGGCATCCGGATGATGATTCTAGCATGAAATTGCTTGGGCACCTGTTAATTTTTAAGATTTTGACACATTCAGCTCAAATGTACAATCATGCGCTAAAAACGCATTTAAAGCAATAAAAAGGTGATTATGGCTGTCAAACCTAAACCAAACGTTGTGCACTCAAATCTTTTGCTGTATTTAGTTTATTTTGGCATCCGGATGATGATTCTAGCATGAAATTGCTTGGGCACCTGTTAATTTTTAAGATTTTGACACATTCAGCTCAAATGTACAATCATGCGCTAAAAACGCATTTAAAGCAATAAAAAGGTGATTATGGCTGTCAAACCTAAACCAAACGTTGTGCACTCAAATCTTTTGCTGTATTTAGTTTATTTTGGCATCCGGATGATGATTCTAGCATGAAATTGCTTGGGCACCTGTTAATTTTTAAGATTTTGACACATTCAGCTCAAATGTACACAATTGCTGATTATGGCTGTCAAATCTAAACCAAACGTTGTGCACTCAAATCTTTTGCTGTATTTAGTTTATTTTGGCATCCGGATGATGATTCTAGCATGAAATTGCTTGGGCACCTGTTAATTTTTAAGATTTTGACACATTCAGCTCAAATGTACAATCATGCGCTAAAAACGCATTTAAAGCAATAAAAAGGTGATTATGGCTGTCAAACCTAAACCAAACGTTGTGCACTCAAATCTTTTGCTGTATTTAGTTTATTTTGGCATCCGGATGATGATTCTAGCATGAAATTGCTTGGGCACCTGTTAATTTTTAAGATTTTGACACATTCACCTCAAATGTACACAATTGCTGATTATGGCTGTCAAATCTAAACCAAACGTTGTGCACTCAAATCTTTTGCTGTATTTAGTTTATTTTGGCATCCGGATGATGATTCTAGCATGAAATTGCTTGGGCACCTGTTAATTTTTAAGATTTTGACACATTCAGCTCAATTGTACAATCATGCGCTAAAAACGCATTTAAAGCAATAAAAAGGTGATTATGGCTGTCAAACCTAAACCAAACGTTGTGCACTCAAATCTTTTGCTGTATTTAGTTTATTTTGGCATCCGGATGATGATTCTAGCATGAAATTGCTTGGGCACCTGTTAATTTTTAAGATTTTGACACATTCAGCTCAAATGTACACAATTGCTGATTATGGCTGTCAAATCTAAACCAAACGTTGTGCACTCAAATCTTTTGCTGTATTTAGTTTATTTTGGCATCCGGATGATGATTCTAGCATGAAATTGCTTGGGCACCTGTTAATTTTTAAGATTTTGACACATTCAGCTCAAATGTACAATCATGCGCTACAAACGCATTTAAAGCAATAAAAAAGGTGATTATGGCTGTCAAACCTAAACCAAACGTTGTGCACTCAAATCTTTTGCTGTATTTAGTTTATTTTGGCATCCGGATGATGATTCTAGCATGAAATTGCTTGGGCACCTGTTAATTTTTAAGATTTTGACACATTCAGCTCAAATGTACACAATTGCTGATTATGGCTGTCAAATCTGAACCAAACGTTGTGCACTCAAATCTTTTGCTGTATTTAGTTTATTTTGGCATCCGGATGATGATTCTAGCATGAAATTGCTTGGGCACCTGTTAATTTTTAAGATTTTGACACATTCAGCTCAAATGTACACAATTGCTGATTATGGCTGTCAAATCTGAACCAAACGTTGTGCACTCAAATCTTTTGCTGTGTTTAGTTTATTTTGGCATCCGGATGATGATTCTAGCATGAAATTGCTTGGGCACCTGTTAATTTTTAAGATTTTGACACATTCAGCTCAAATGTACACAATTGCTGATTATGGCTGTCAAATCTAAACCAAACGTTGTGCACTCAAATCTTTTGCTGTATTTAGTTTATTTTGGCATCCGGATGATGATTCTAGCATGAAATTGCTTGGGCACCTGTTAATTTTTAAGATTTTGACACATTCAGCTCAAATGTACAATCATGCGCTACAAACGCATTTAAAGCAATAAAAAAGGTGATTATGGCTGTCAAACCTAAACCAAACGTTGTGCACTCAAATCTTTTGCTGTATTTAGTTTATTTTGGCATCCGGATGATGATTCTAGCATGAAATTGCTTGGGCACCTGTTAATTTTTAAGATTTTGACACATTCAGCTCAAATGTACACAATTGCTGATTATGGCTGTCAAATCTAAACCAAACGTTGTGCACTCAAATCTTTTGCTGTATTTTGTTTATTTTGGCATCCGGATGATGATTCTAGCATGAAATTGCTTGGGCACCTGTTAATTTTTAAGATTTTGACACATTCAGCTCAAATGTACAATCATGCGCTAAAAACGCATTTAAAGCAATAAAAAGGTGATTATGGCTGTCAAACCTAAACCAAACGTTGTGCACTCAAATCTTTTGCTGTATTTAGTTTATTTTGGCATCCGGATGATGATTCTAGCATGAAATTGCTTGGGCACCTGTTAATTTTTAAGATTTTGACACATTCAGCTCAAATGTACAATCATGCGCTAAAAACGCATTTAAAGCAATAAAAAGGTGATTATGGCTGTCAAACCTAAACCAAACGTTGTGCACTCAAATCTTTTGCTGTATTTAGTTTATTTTGGCATCCGGATGATGATTCTAGCATGAAATTGCTTGGGCACCTGTTAATTTTTAAGATTTTGACACATTCAGCTCAAATGTACACAATTGCTGATTATGGCTGTCAAATCTAAACCAAACGTTGTGCACTCAAATCTTTTGCTGTATTTAGTTTATTTTGGCATCCGGATGATGATTCTAGCATGAAATTGCTTGGGCACCTGTTAATTTTTAAGATTTTGACACATTCAGCTCAAATGTACAATCATGCGCTAAAAACGCATTTAAAGCAATAAAAAGGTGATTATGGCTGTCAAACCTAAACCAAACGTTGTGCACTCAAATCTTTTGCTGTATTTAGTTTATTTTGGCATCCGGATGATGATTCTAGCATGAAATTGCTTGGGCACCTGTTAATTTTTAAGATTTTGACACATTCAGCTCAAATGTACACAATTGCTGATTATGGCTGTCAAATCTAAACCAAACGTTGTGCACTCAAATCTTTTGCTGTATTTAGTTTATTTTGGCATCCGGATGATGATTCTAGCATGAAATTGCTTGGGCACCTGTTAATTTTTAAGATTTTGACACATTCAGCTCAAATGTACAATCATGCGCTAAAAACGCATTTAAAGCAATAAAAAGGTGATTATGGCTGTCAAACCTAAACCAAACGTTGTGCACTCAAATCTTTTGCTGTATTTAGTTTATTTTGGCATCCGGATGATGATTCTAGCATGAAATTGCTTGGGCACCTGTTAATTTTTAAGATTTTGACACATTCAGCTCAAATGTACAATCATGCGCTAAAAACGCATTTAAAGCAATAAAAAGGTGATTATGGCTTTCAAACCTAAACCAAACGTTGTGCACTCAAACCTTTTGCTGTATTTAGTTTATTTTGGCATCCGGATGATGATTCTAGCATGAAATTGCTTGGGCACCTGTTAATTTTTAAGATTTTGACACATTCAGCTCAAATGTACAATCATGCGCTAAAAACGCATTTAAAGCAATAAAAAGGTGATTATGGCTTTCAAACCTAAACCAAACGTTGTGCACTCAAATCTTTTGCTGTATTTAGTTTATTTTGGCATCCGGATGATGATTCTAGCATGAAATTGCTTGGGCACCTGTTAATTTTTAAGATTTTGACACATTCAGCTCAAATGTACACAATTGCTGATTATGGCTGTCAAATCTAAACCAAACGTTGTGCACTCAAATCTTTTGCTGTATTTAGTTTATTTTGGCATCCGGATGATGATTCTAGCATGAAATTGCTTGGGCACCTGTTAATTTTTAAGATTTTGACACATTCAGCTCAAATGTACACAATTGCTGATTATGGCTGTCAAATCTGAACCAAACGTTGTGCACTCAAATCTTTTGCTGTATTTAGTTTATTTTGGCATCCGGATGATGATTCTAGCATGAAATTGCTTGGGCACCTGTTAATTTTTAAGATTTTGACACATTCAGCTCAAATGTACACAATTGCTGATTATGGCTGTCAAATCTGAACCAAACGTTGTGCACTCAAATCTTTTGCTGTGTTTAGTTTATTTTGGCATCCGGATGATGATTCTAGCATGAAATTGCTTGGGCACCTGTTAATTTTTAAGATTTTGACACATTCAGCTCAAATGTACACAATTGCTGATTATGGCTGTCAAATCTAAACCAAACGTTGTGCACTCAAATCTTTTGCTGTATTTAGTTTATTTTGGCATCCGGATGATGATTCTAGCATGAAATTGCTTGGGCACCTGTTAATTTTTAAGATTTTGACACATTCAGCTCAAATGTACAATCATGCGCTACAAACGCATTTAAAGCAATAAAAAAGGTGATTATGGCTGTCAAACCTAAACCAAACGTTGTGCACTCAAATCTTTTGCTGTATTTAGTTTATTTTGGCATCCGGATGATGATTCTAGCATGAAATTGCTTGGGCACCTGTTAATTTTTAAGATTTTGACACATTCAGCTCAAATGTACACAATTGCTGATTATGGCTGTCAAATCTAAACCAAACGTTGTGCACTCAAATCTTTTGCTGTATTTTGTTTATTTTGGCATCCGGATGATGATTCTAGCATGAAATTGCTTGGGCACCTGTTAATTTTTAAGATTTTGACACATTCAGCTCAAATGTACAATCATGCGCTAAAAACGCATTTAAAGCAATAAAAAGGTGATTATGGCTGTCAAACCTAAACCAAACGTTGTGCACTCAAATCTTTTGCTGTATTTAGTTTATTTTGGCATCCGGATGATGATTCTAGCATGAAATTGCTTGGGCACCTGTTAATTTTTAAGATTTTGACACATTCAGCTCAAATGTACAATCATGCGCTAAAAACGCATTTAAAGCAATAAAAAGGTGATTATGGCTGTCAAACCTAAACCAAACGTTGTGCACTCAAATCTTTTGCTGTATTTAGTTTATTTTGGCATCCGGATGATGATTCTAGCATGAAATTGCTTGGGCACCTGTTAATTTTTAAGATTTTGACACATTCAGCTCAAATGTACACAATTGCTGATTATGGCTGTCAAATCTAAACCAAACGTTGTGCACTCAAATCTTTTGCTGTATTTAGTTTATTTTGGCATCCGGATGATGATTCTAGCATGAAATTGCTTGGGCACCTGTTAATTTTTAAGATTTTGACACATTCAGCTCAAATGTACAATCATGCGCTAAAAACGCATTTAAAGCAATAAAAAGGTGATTATGGCTGTCAAACCTAAACCAAACGTTGTGCACTCAAATCTTTTGCTGTATTTAGTTTATTTTGGCATCCGGATGATGATTCTAGCATGAAATTGCTTGGGCACCTGTTAATTTTTAAGATTTTGACACATTCAGCTCAAATGTACACAATTGCTGATTATGGCTGTCAAATCTAAACCAAACGTTGTGCACTCAAATCTTTTGCTGTATTTAGTTTATTTTGGCATCCGGATGATGATTCTAGCATGAAATTGCTTGGGCACCTGTTAATTTTTAAGATTTTGACACATTCAGCTCAAATGTACAATCATGCGCTAAAAACGCATTTAAAGCAATAAAAAGGTGATTATGGCTGTCAAACCTAAACCAAACGTTGTGCACTCAAATCTTTTGCTGTATTTAGTTTATTTTGGCATCCGGATGATGATTCTAGCATGAAATTGCTTGGGCACCTGTTAATTTTTAAGATTTTGACACATTCAGCTCAAATGTACACAATTGCTGATTATGGCTGTCAAATCTGAACCAAACGATGTGCACTCAAATCTTTTGCTGTATTTAGTTTATTTTGGCATCCGGATGATGATTCTAGCATGAAATTGCTTGGGCACCTGTTAATTTTTAAGATTTTGACACATTCAGCTCAAATGTACAATCATGCGCTAAAAACGCATTTAAAGCAATAAAAAAGGTGATTATGGCTGTCAAACCTAAACCAAACGTTGTGCACTCAAATCTTTTGCTGTATTTAGTTTATTTTGGCATCCGGATGATGATTCTAGCATGAAATTGCTTGGGCACCTGTTAATTTTTAAGATTTTGACACATTCAGCTCAAATGTACACAATTGCTGATTATGGCTGTCAAATCTGAACCAAACGATGTGCACTCAAATCTTTTGCTGTATTTAGTTTATTTTGGCATCCGGATGATGATTCTAGCATGGAATTGCTTGGGCACCTGTTAATTTTTAGGATTTTGACACATTCAGCTCAAATGTACAATCATGCGCTAAAAACGCATTTAAAGCAATAAAAAAGGTGATTATGGCTGTCAAACCTAAACCAAACGTTGTGCACTCAAATCTTTTGCTGTATTTAGTTTATTTTGGCATCCGGATGATGATTCTAGCATGAAATTGCTTGGGCACCTGTTAATTTTTAAGATTTTGACACATTCAGCTCAAATGTACACAATTGCTGATTATGGCTGTCAAATCTGAACCAAACGATGTGCACTCAAATCTTTTGCTGTATTTAGTTTATTTTGGCATCCGGATGATGATTCTAGCATGAAATTGCTTGGGCACCTGTTAATTTTTAGGATTTTGACACATTCAGCTCAAATGTACAATCATGCGCTACAAACGCATTTAAAGCAATAAAAAGGTGATTATGGCTGTCAAACCTAAACCAAACGTTGTGCACTCAAATCTTTTGCTGTATTTAGTTTATTTTGGCATCCGGATGATGATTCTAGCATGAAATTGCTTGGGCACCTGTTAATTTTTAAGATTTTGACACATTCAGCTCAAATGTACAATCATGCGCTAAAAACGCATTTAAAGCAATAAAAAGGTGATTATGGCTGTCAAACCTAAACCAAACGTTGTGCACTCAAATCTTTTGCTGTATTTAGTTTATTTTGGCATCCGGATGATGATTCTAGCATGAAATTGCGTGGGCACCTGTTAATTTTTAAGATTTTGACACATTCAGCTCAAATGTACAATCATGCGCTACAAACGCATTTAAAGCAATAAAAAGGTGATTATGGCTGTCAAACCTAAACCAAACGTTGTGCACTCAAATCTTTTGCTGTATTTAGTTTATTTTGGCATCCGGGTGATGATTCTAGCATGAAATTGCTTGGGCACCTGTTAATTTTTAAGATTTTGACACATTCAGCTCAAATGTACACAATTGCTGATTATGGCTGTCAAATCTAAACCAAACGTTGTGCACTCAAATCTTTTGCTGTATTTAGTTTATTTTGGCATCCGGATGATGATTCTAGCATGAAATTGCTTGGGCACCTGTTAATTTTTAAGATTTTGACACATTCAGCTCAAATGTACAATCATGCGCTAAAAACGCATTTAAAGCAATAAAAAGGTGATTATGGCTGTCAAACCTAAACCAAACGTTGTGCACTCAAATCTTTTGCTGTATTTAGTTTATTTTGGCATCCGGATGATGATTCTAGCATGAAATTGCTTGGGCACCTGTTAATTTTTAAGATTTTGACACATTCAGCTCAAATGTACAATCATGCGCTAAAAACGCATTTAAAGCAATAAAAAGGTGATTATGGCTTTCAAACCTAAACCAAACGTTGTGCACTCAAATCTTTTGCTGTATTTAGTTTATTTTGGCATCCGGATGATGATTCTAGCATGAAATTGCTTGGGCACCTGTTAATTTTTAAGATTTTGACACATTCAGCTCAAATGTACACAATTGCTGATTATGGCTGTCAAATCTAAACCAAACGTTGTGCACTCAAATCTTTTGCTGTATTTAGTTTATTTTGGCATCCGGATGATGATTCTAGCATGAAATTGCTCGGGCACCTGTTAATTTTTAAGATTTTGACACATTCAGCTCAAATGTACAATCATGCGCTACAAACGCATTTAAAGCAATAAAAAAGGTGATTATGGCTGTCAAACCTAAACCAAACGTTGTGCACTCAAATCTTTTGCTGTATTTAGTTTATTTTGGCATCCGGATGATGATTCTAGCATGAAATTGCTTGGGCACCTGTTAATTTTTAAGATTTTGACACATTCAGCTCAAATGTACACAATTGCTGATTATGGCTGTCAAATCTGAACCAAACGTTGTGCACTCAAATCTTTTGCTGTATTTAGTTTATTTTGGCATCCGGATGATGATTCTAGCATGAAATTGCTTGGGCACCTGTTAATTTTTAAGATTTTGACACATTCAGCTCAAATGTACAATCATGCGCTACAAACGCATTTAAAGCAATAAAAAGGTGATTATGGCTGTCAAACCTAAACCAAACGTTGTGCACTCAAATCTTTTGCTATATTTAGTTTATTTTGGCATCCGGATGATGATTCTAGCATGAAATTGCTTGGGCACCTGTTAATTTTTAAGATTTTGACACATTCAGCTCAAATGTACAATCATGCGCTAAAAACGCATTTAAAGCAATAAAAAGGTGATTATGGCTGTCAAACCTAAACCAAACGTTGTGCACTCAAATCTTTTGCTGTATTTAGTTTATTTTGGCATCCGGATGATGATTCTAGCATGAAATTGCGTGGGCACCTGTTAATTTTTAAGATTTTGACACATTCAGCTCAAATGTACAATCATGCGCTACAAACGCATTTAAAGCAATAAAAAGGTGATTATGGCTGTCAAACCTAAACCAAACGTTGTGCACTCAAATCTTTTGCTGTATTTAGTTTATTTTGGCATCCGGGTGATGATTCTAGCATGAAATTGCTTGGGCACCTGTTAATTTTTAAGATTTTGACACATTCAGCTCAAATGTACACAATTGCTGATTATGGCTGTCAAATCTAAACCAAACGTTGTGCACTCAAATCTTTTGCTGTATTTAGTTTATTTTGGCATCCGGATGATGATTCTAGCATGAAATTGCTTGGGCACCTGTTAATTTTTAAGATTTTGACACATTCAGCTCAATTGTACAATCATGCGCTAAAAACGCATTTAAAGCAATAAAAAGGTGATTATGGCTGTCAAACCTAAACCAAACGTTGTGCACTCAAATCTTTTGCTGTATTTAGTTTATTTTGGCATCCGGATGATGATTCTAGCATGAAATTGCTTGGGCACCTGTTAATTTTTAAGATTTTGACACATTCAGCTCAAATGTACACAATTGCTGATTATGGCTGTCAAATCTAAACCAAACGTTGTGCACTCAAATCTTTTGCTGTATTTAGTTTATTTTGGCATCCGGATGATGATTCTAGCATGAAATTGCTTGGGCACCTGTTCATTTTTAAGATTTTGACACATTCAGCTCAAATGTACAATCATGCGCTACAAACGCATTTAAAGCAATAAAAAAGGTGATTATGGCTGTCAAACCTAAACCAAACGTTGTGCACTCAAATCTTTTGCTGTATTTAGTTTATTTTGGCATCCGGATGATGATTCTAGCATGAAATTGCTTGGGCACCTGTTAATTTTTAAGATTTTGACACATTCAGCTCAAATGTACACAATTGCTGATTATGGCTGTCAAATCTGAACCAAACGATGTGCACTCAAATCTTTTGCTGTATTTAGTTTATTTTGGCATCCGGATGATGATTCTAGCATGAAATTGCTTGGGCACCTGTTAATTTTTAAGATTTTGACACATTCAGCTCAAATGTACAATCATGCGCTAAAAACGCATTTAAAGCAATAAAAAAGGTGATTATGGCTGTCAAACCTAAACCAAACGTTGTGCACTCAAATCTTTTGCTGTATTTAGTTTATTTTGGCATCCGGATGATGATTCTAGCATGAAATTGCTTGGGCACCTGTTAATTTTTAAGATTTTGACACATTCAGCTCAAATGTACACAATTGCTGATTATGGCTGTCAAATCTGAACCAAACGATGTGCACTCAAATCTTTTGCTGTATTTAGTTTATTTTGGCATCCGGATGATGATTCTAGCATGAAATTGCTTGGGCACCTGTTAATTTTTAGGATTTTGACACATTCAGCTCAAATGTACAATCATGCGCTACAAACGCATTTAAAGCAATAAAAAGGTGATTATGGCTGTCAAACCTAAACCAAACGTTGTGCACTCAAATCTTTTGCTGTATTTAGTTTATTTTGGCATCCGGATGATGATTCTAGCATGAAATTGCTTGGGCACCTGTTAATTTTTAAGATTTTGACACATTCAGCTCAAATGTACAATCATGCGCTAAAAACGCATTTAAAGCAATAAAAAGGTGATTATGGCTGTCAAACCTAAACCAAACGTTGTGCACTCAAATCTTTTGCTGTATTTAGTTTATTTTGGCATCCGGATGATGATTCTAGCATGAAATTGCGTGGGCACCTGTTAATTTTTAAGATTTTGACACATTCAGCTCAAATGTACAATCATGCGCTACAAACGCATTTAAAGCAATAAAAAGGTGATTATGGCTGTCAAACCTAAACCAAACGTTGTGCACTCAAATCTTTTGCTGTATTTAGTTTATTTTGGCATCCGGGTGATGATTCTAGCATGAAATTGCTTGGGCACCTGTTAATTTTTAAGATTTTGACACATTCAGCTCAAATGTACACAATTGCTGATTATGGCTGTCAAATCTAAACCAAACGTTGTGCACTCAAATCTTTTGCTGTATTTAGTTTATTTTGGCATCCGGATGATGATTCTAGCATGAAATTGCTTGGGCACCTGTTAATTTTTAAGATTTTGACACATTCAGCTCAAATGTACAATCATGCGCTAAAAACGCATTTAAAGCAATAAAAAGGTGATTATGGCTGTCAAACCTAAACCAAACGTTGTGCACTCAAATCTTTTGCTGTATTTAGTTTATTTTGGCATCCGGATGATGATTCTAGCATGAAATTGCTTGGGCACCTGTTAATTTTTAAGATTTTGACACATTCAGCTCAAATGTACAATCATGCGCTAAAAACGCATTTAAAGCAATAAAAAGGTGATTATGGCTTTCAAACCTAAACCAAACGTTGTGCACTCAAATCTTTTGCTGTATTTAGTTTATTTTGGCATCCGGATGATGATTCTAGCATGAAATTGCTTGGGCACCTGTTAATTTTTAAGATTTTGACACATTCAGCTCAAATGTACAATCATGCGCTAAAAACGCATTTAAAGCAATAAAAAGGTGATTATGGCTTTCAAACCTAAACCAAACGTTGTGCACTCAAATCTTTTGCTGTATTTAGTTTATTTTGGCATCCGGATGATGATTCTAGCATGAAATTGCTTGGGCACCTGTTAATTTTTAAGATTTTGACACATTCAGCTCAAATGTACAATCATGCGCTAAAAACGCATTTAAAGCAATAAAAAGGTGATTATGGCTGTCAAACCTAAACCAAACGTTGTGCACTCAAATCTTTTGCTATATTTAGTTTATTTTGGCATCCGGGTGATGATTCTAGCATGAAATTGCTTGGGCACCTGTTAATTTTTAAGATTTTGACACATTCAGCTCAAATGTACACAATTGCTGATTATGGCTGTCAAATCTGAACCAAACGATGTGCACTCAAATCGTTTGCTGTATTTAGTTTATTTTGGCATCCGGATGATGATTCTAGCATGAAATTGCTTGGGCACCTGTTAATTTTTAGGATTTTGACACATTCAGCTCAAATGTACAATCATGCGCTACAAACGCATTTAAAGCAATAAAAAGGTGATTATGGCTGTCAAACCTAAACCAAACGTTGTGCACTCAAATCTTTTGCTGTATTTAGTTTATTTTGGCATCCGGATGATGATTCTAGCATGAAATTGCTTGGGCACCTGTTAATTTTTAAGATTTTGACACATTCAGCTCAAATGTACACAATTGCTGATTATGGCTGTCAAATCTAAACCAAACGTTGTGCACTCAAATCTTTTGCTGTATTTAGTTTATTTTGGCATCCGGATGATGATTCTAGCATGAAATTGCTTGGGCACCTGTTAATTTTTAAGATTTTGACACATTCAGCTCAATTGTACAATCATGCGCTAAAAACGCATTTAAAGCAATAAAAAGGTGATTATGGCTGTCAAACCTAAACCAAACGTTGTGCACTCAAATCTTTTGCTGTATTTAGTTTATTTTGGCATCCGGATGATGATTCTAGCATGAAATTGCTTGGGCACCTGTTAATTTTTAAGATTTTGACACATTCAGCTCAAATGTACACAATTGCTGATTATGGCTGTCAAATCTAAACCAAACGTTGTGCACTCAAATCTTTTGCTGTATTTAGTTTATTTTGGCATCCGGATGATGATTCTAGCATGAAATTGCTCGGGCACCTGTTAATTTTTAAGATTTTGACACATTCAGCTCAAATGTACAATCATGCGCTACAAACGCATTTAAAGCAATAAAAAAGGTGATTATGGCTGTCAAACCTAAACCAAACGTTGTGCACTCAAATCTTTTGCTATATTTAGTTTATTTTGGCATCCGGATGATGATTCTAGCATGAAATTGCTTGGGCACCTGTTAATTTTTAAGATTTTGACACATTCAGCTCAAATGTACACAATTGCTGATTATGGCTGTCAAATCTAAACCAAACGTTGTGCACTCAAATCTTTTGCTGTATTTAGTTTATTTTGGCATCCGGATGATGATTCTAGCATGAAATTGCTTGGGCACCTGTTAATTTTTAAGATTTTGACACATTCAGCTCAATTGTACAATCATGCGCTAAAAACGCATTTAAAGCAATAAAAAGGTGATTATGGCTGTCAAACCTAAACCAAACGTTGTGCACTCAAATCTTTTGCTGTATTTAGTTTATTTTGGCATCCGGATGATGATTCTAGCATGAAATTGCTTGGGCACCTGTTAATTTTTAAGATTTTGACACATTCAGCTCAAATGTACACAATTGCTGATTATGGCTGTCAAATCTGAACCAAACGTTGTGCACTCAAATCTTTTGCTGTATTTAGTTTATTTTGGCATCCGGATGATGATTCTAGCATGAAATTGCTTGGGCACCTGTTAATTTTTAAGATTTTGACACATTCAGCTCAAATGTACAATCATGCGCTACAAACGCATTTAAAGCAATAAAAAGGTGATTATGGCTGTCAAACCTAAACCAAACGTTGTGCACTCAAATCTTTTGCTATATTTAGTTTATTTTGGCATCCGGATGATGATTCTAGCATGAAATTGCTTGGGCACCTGTTAATTTTTAAGATTTTGACACATTCAGCTCAAATGTACAATCATGCGCTAAAAACGCATTTAAAGCAATAAAAAGGTGATTATGGCTGTCAAACCTAAACCAAACGTTGTGCACTCAAATCTTTTGCTGTATTTAGTTTATTTTGGCATCCGGATGATGATTCTAGCATGAAATTGCGTGGGCACCTGTTAATTTTTAAGATTTTGACACATTCAGCTCAAATGTACAATCATGCGCTACAAACGCATTTAAAGCAATAAAAAGGTGATTATGGCTGTCAAACCTAAACCAAACGTTGTGCACTCAAATCTTTTGCTGTATTTAGTTTATTTTGGCATCCGGGTGATGATTCTAGCATGAAATTGCTTGGGCACCTGTTAATTTTTAAGATTTTGACACATTCAGCTCAAATGTACACAATTGCTGATTATGGCTGTCAAATCTAAACCAAACGTTGTGCACTCAAATCTTTTGCTGTATTTAGTTTATTTTGGCATCCGGATGATGATTCTAGCATGAAATTGCTTGGGCACCTGTTAATTTTTAAGATTTTGACACATTCAGCTCAAATGTACAATCATGCGCTACAAACGCATTTAAAGCAATAAAAAAGGTGATTATGGCTGTCAAACCTAAACCAAACGTTGTGCACTCAAATCTTTTGCTGTATTTAGTTTATTTTGGCATCCGGATGATGATTCTAGCATGAAATTGCTTGGGCACCTGTTAATTTTTAAGATTTTGACACATTCAGCTCAAATGTACACAATTGCTGATTATGGCTGTCAAATCTGAACCAAACGATGTGCACTCAAATCTTTTGCTGTATTTAGTTTATTTTGGCATCCGGATGATGATTCTAGCATGAAATTGCTTGGGCACCTGTTAATTTTTAAGATTTTGACACATTCAGCTCAAATGTACAATCATGCGCTAAAAACGCATTTAAAGCAATAAAAAAGGTGATTATGGCTGTCAAACCTAAACCAAACGTTGTGCACTCAAATCTTTTGCTGTATTTAGTTTATTTTGGCATCCGGATGATGATTCTAGCATGAAATTGCTTGGGCACCTGTTAATTTTTAAGATTTTGACACATTCAGCTCAAATGTACACAATTGCTGATTATGGCTGTCAAATCTGAACCAAACGATGTGCACTCAAATCTTTTGCTGTATTTAGTTTATTTTGGCATCCGGATGATGATTCTAGCATGAAATTGCTTGGGCACCTGTTAATTTTTAGGATTTTGACACATTCAGCTCAAATGTACAATCATGCGCTAAAAACGCATTTAAAGCAATAAAAAAGGTGATTATGGCTGTCAAACCTAAACCAAACGTTGTGCACTCAAATCTTTTGCTGTATTTAGTTTATTTTGGCATCCGGATGATGATTCTAGCATGAAATTGCTTGGGCACCTGTTAATTTTTAAGATTTTGACACATTCAGCTCAAATGTACACAATTGCTGATTATGGCTGTCAAATCTGAACCAAACGATGTGCACTCAAATCTTTTGCTGTATTTAGTTTATTTTGGCATCCGGATGATGATTCTAGCATGAAATTGCTTGGGCACCTGTTAATTTTTAGGATTTTGACACATTCAGCTCAAATGTACAATCATGCGCTACAAACGCATTTAAAGCAATAAAAAGGTGATTATGGCTGTCAAACCTAAACCAAACGTTGTGCACTCAAATCTTTTGCTGTATTTAGTTTATTTTGGCATCCGGATGATGATTCTAGCATGAAATTGCTTGGGCACCTGTTAATTTTTAAGATTTTGACACATTCAGCTCAAATGTACACAATTGCTGATTATGGCTGTCAAATCTAAACCAAACGTTGTGCACTCAAATCTTTTGCTGTATTTAGTTTATTTTGGCATCCGGATGATGATTCTAGCATGAAATTGCTTGGGCACCTGTTAATTTTTAAGATTTTGACACATTCAGCTCAAATGTACAATCATGCGCTACAAACGCATTTAAAGCAATAAAAAGGTGATTATGGCTGTCAAACCTAAACCAAACGTTGTGCACTCAAATCTTTTGCTATATTTAGTTTATTTTGGCATCCGGATGATGATTCTAGCATGAAATTGCGTGGGCACCTGTTAATTTTTAAGATTTTGACACATTCAGCTCAAATGTACAACCATGCGCTACAAACGCATTTAAAGCAATAAAAAGGTGATTATGGCTGTCAAACCTAAACCAAACGTTGTGCACTCAAATCTTTTGCTGTATTTAGTTTATTTTGGCATCCGGGTGATGATTCTAGCATGAAATTGCTTGGGCACCTGTTAATTTTTAAGATTTTGACACATTCAGCTCAAATGTACAATCATGCGCTAAAAACGCATTTAAAGCAATAAAAAGGTGATTATGGCTTTCAAACCTAAACCAAACGTTGTGCACTCAAATCTTTTGCTGTATTTAGTTTATTTTGGCATCCGGATGATGATTCTAGCATGAAATTGCTTGGGCACCTGTTAATTTTTAAGATTTTGACACATTCAGCTCAAATGTACAATCATGCGCTAAAAACGCATTTAAAGCAATAAAAAGGTGATTATGGCTGTCAAACCTAAACCAAACGTTGTGCACTCAAATCTTTTGCTATATTTAGTTTATTTTGGCATCCGGGTGATGATTCTAGCATGAAATTGCTTGGGCACCTGTTAATTTTTAAGATTTTGACACATTCAGCTCAAATGTACACAATTGCTGATTATGGCTGTCAAATCTGAACCAAACGATGTGCACTCAAATCGTTTGCTGTATTTAGTTTATTTTGGCATCCGGATGATGATTCTAGCATGAAATTGCTTGGGCACCTGTTAATTTTTAGGATTTTGACACATTCAGCTCAAATGTACAATCATGCGCTACAAACGCATTTAAAGCAATAAAAAGGTGATTATGGCTGTCAAACCTAAACCAAACGTTGTGCACTCAAATCTTTTGCTGTATTTAGTTTATTTTGGCATCCGGATGATGATTCTAGCATGAAATTGCTTGGGCACCTGTTAATTTTTAAGATTTTGACACATTCAGCTCAAATGTACAATCATGCGCTAAAAACGCATTTAAAGCAATAAAAAGGTGATTATGGCTGTCAAACCTAAACCAAACGTTGTGCACTCAAATCTTTTGCTATATTTAGTTTATTTTGGCATCCGGGTGATGATTCTAGCATGAAATTGCTTGGGCACCTGTTAATTTTTAAGATTTTGACACATTCAGCTCAAATGTACACAATTGCTGATTATGGCTGTCAAATCTGAACCAAACGATGTGCACTCAAATCGTTTGCTGTATTTAGTTTATTTTGGCATCCGGATGATGATTCTAGCATGAAATTGCTTGGGCACCTGTTAATTTTTAGGATTTTGACACATTCAGCTCAAATGTACAATCATGCGCTACAAACGCATTTAAAGCAATAAAAAGGTGATTATGGCTGTCAAACCTAAACCAAACGTTGTGCACTCAAATCTTTTGCTGTATTTAGTTTATTTTGGCATCCGGATGATGATTCTAGCATGAAATTGCTTGGGCACCTGTTAATTTTTAAGATTTTGACACATTCAGCTCAAATGTACACAATTGCTGATTATGGCTGTCAAATCTAAACCAAACGTTGTGCACTCAAATCTTTTGCTGTATTTAGTTTATTTTGGCATCCGGATGATGATTCTAGCATGAAATTGCTTGGGCACCTGTTAATTTTTAAGATTTTGACACATTCAGCTCAATTGTACAATCATGCGCTAAAAACGCATTTAAAGCAATAAAAAGGTGATTATGGCTGTCAAACCTAAACCAAACGTTGTGCACTCAAATCTTTTGCTGTATTTAGTTTATTTTGGCATCCGGATGATGATTCTAGCATGAAATTGCTTGGGCACCTGTTAATTTTTAAGATTTTGACACATTCAGCTCAAATGTACACAATTGCTGATTATGGCTGTCAAATCTAAACCAAACGTTGTGCACTCAAATCTTTTGCTGTATTTAGTTTATTTTGGCATCCGGATGATGATTCTAGCATGAAATTGCTCGGGCACCTGTTAATTTTTAAGATTTTGACACATTCAGCTCAAATGTACAATCATGCGCTACAAACGCATTTAAAGCAATAAAAAAGGTGATTATGGCTGTCAAACCTAAACCAAACGTTGTGCACTCAAATCTTTTGCTGTATTTAGTTTATTTTGGCATCCGGATGATGATTCTAGCATGAAATTGCTTGGGCACCTGTTAATTTTTAAGATTTTGACACATTCAGCTCAAATGTACACAATTGCTGATTATGGCTGTCAAATCTGAACCAAACGTTGTGCACTCAAATCTTTTGCTATATTTAGTTTATTTTGGCATCCGGATGATGATTCTAGCATGAAATTGCTTGGGCACCTGTTAATTTTTAAGATTTTGACACATTCAGCTCAAATGTACAATCATGCGCTAAAAACGCATTTAAAGCAATAAAAAGGTGATTATGGCTGTCAAACCTAAACCAAACGTTGTGCACTCAAATCTTTTGCTGTATTTAGTTTATTTTGGCATCCGGATGATGATTCTAGCATGAAATTGCGTGGGCACCTGTTAATTTTTAAGATTTTGACACATTCAGCTCAAATGTACAATCATGCGCTACAAACGCATTTAAAGCAATAAAAAGGTGATTATGGCTGTCAAACCTAAACCAAACGTTGTGCACTCAAATCTTTTGCTGTATTTAGTTTATTTTGGCATCCGGGTGATGATTCTAGCATGAAATTGCTTGGGCACCTGTTAATTTTTAAGATTTTGACACATTCAGCTCAAATGTACACAATTGCTGATTATGGCTGTCAAATCTAAACCAAACGTTGTGCACTCAAATCTTTTGCTGTATTTAGTTTATTTTGGCATCCGGATGATGATTCTAGCATGAAATTGCTTGGGCACCTGTTAATTTTTAAGATTTTGACACATTCAGCTCAATTGTACAATCATGCGCTAAAAACGCATTTAAAGCAATAAAAAGGTGATTATGGCTGTCAAACCTAAACCAAACGTTGTGCACTCAAATCTTTTGCTGTATTTAGTTTATTTTGGCATCCGGATGATGATTCTAGCATGAAATTGCTTGGGCACCTGTTAATTTTTAAGATTTTGACACATTCAGCTCAAATGTACACAATTGCTGATTATGGCTGTCAAATCTAAACCAAACGTTGTGCACTCAAATCTTTTGCTGTATTTAGTTTATTTTGGCATCCGGATGATGATTCTAGCATGAAATTGCTTGGGCACCTGTTCATTTTTAAGATTTTGACACATTCAGCTCAAATGTACAATCATGCGCTACAAACGCATTTAAAGCAATAAAAAAGGTGATTATGGCTGTCAAACCTAAACCAAACGTTGTGCACTCAAATCTTTTGCTGTATTTAGTTTATTTTGGCATCCGGATGATGATTCTAGCATGAAATTGCTTGGGCACCTGTTAATTTTTAAGATTTTGACACATTCAGCTCAAATGTACACAATTGCTGATTATGGCTGTCAAATCTGAACCAAACGATGTGCACTCAAATCTTTTGCTGTATTTAGTTTATTTTGGCATCCGGATGATGATTCTAGCATGAAATTGCTTGGGCACCTGTTAATTTTTAAGATTTTGACACATTCAGCTCAAATGTACAATCATGCGCTAAAAACGCATTTAAAGCAATAAAAAAGGTGATTATGGCTGTCAAACCTAAACCAAACGTTGTGCACTCAAATCTTTTGCTGTATTTAGTTTATTTTGGCATCCGGATGATGATTCTAGCATGAAATTGCTTGGGCACCTGTTAATTTTTAAGATTTTGACACATTCAGCTCAAATGTACACAATTGCTGATTATGGCTGTCAAATCTGAACCAAACGATGTGCACTCAAATCTTTTGCTGTATTTAGTTTATTTTGGCATCCGGATGATGATTCTAGCATGAAATTGCTTGGGCACCTGTTAATTTTTAGGATTTTGACACATTCAGCTCAAATGTACAATCATGCGCTACAAACGCATTTAAAGCAATAAAAAGGTGATTATGGCTGTCAAACCTAAACCAAACGTTGTGCACTCAAATCTTTTGCTGTATTTAGTTTATTTTGGCATCCGGATGATGATTCTAGCATGAAATTGCTTGGGCACCTGTTAATTTTTAAGATTTTGACACATTCAGCTCAAATGTACACAATTGCTGATTATGGCTGTCAAATCTAAACCAAACGTTGTGCACTCAAATCTTTTGCTGTATTTAGTTTATTTTGGCATCCGGATGATGATTCTAGCATGAAATTGCTTGGGCACCTGTTAATTTTTAAGATTTTGACACATTCAGCTCAAATGTACAATCATGCGCTACAAACGCATTTAAAGCAATAAAAAGGTGATTATGGCTGTCAAACCTAAACCAAACGTTGTGCACTCAAATCTTTTGCTATATTTAGTTTATTTTGGCATCCGGATGATGATTCTAGCATGAAATTGCGTGGGCACCTGTTAATTTTTAAGATTTTGACACATTCAGCTCAAATGTACAATCATGCGCTACAAACGCATTTAAAGCAATAAAAAGGTGATTATGGCTGTCAAACCTAAACCAAACGTTGTGCACTCAAATCTTTTGCTGTATTTAGTTTATTTTGGCATCCGGGTGAGGATTCTAGCATGAAATTGCTTGGGCACCTGTTAATTTTTAAGATTTTGACACATTCAGCTCAAATGTACACAATTGCTGATTATGGCTGTCAAATCTAAACCAAACGTTGTGCACTCAAATCTTTTGCTGTATTTAGTTTATTTTGGCATCCGGATGATGATTCTAGCATGAAATTGCTTGGGCACCTGTTAATTTTTAAGATTTTGACACATTCAGCTCAATTGTACAATCATGCGCTAAAAACGCATTTAAAGCAATAAAAAGGTGATTATGGCTGTCAAACCTAAACCAAACGTTGTGCACTCAAATCTTTTGCTGTATTTAGTTTATTTTGGCATCCGGATGATGATTCTAGCATGAAATTGCTTGGGCACCTGTTAATTTTTAAGATTTTGACACATTCAGCTCAAATGTACACAATTGCTGATTATGGCTGTCAAATCTAAACCAAACGTTGTGCACTCAAATCTTTTGCTGTATTTAGTTTATTTTGGCATCCGGATGATGATTCTAGCATGAAATTGCTTGGGCACCTGTTAATTTTTAAGATTTTGACACATTCAGCTCAAATGTACAATCATGCGCTACAAACGCATTTAAAGCAATAAAAAAGGTGATTATGGCTGTCAAACCTAAACCAAACGTTGTGCACTCAAATCTTTTGCTGTATTTAGTTTATTTTGGCATCCGGATGATGATTCTAGCATGAAATTGCTTGGGCACCTGTTAATTTTTAAGATTTTGACACATTCAGCTCAAATGTACACAATTGCTGATTATGGCTGTCAAATCTGAACCAAACGTTGTGCACTCAAATCTTTTACTGTATTTAGTTTATTTTGGCATCCGGATGATGATTCTAGCATGAAATTGCTTGGGCACCTGTTAATTTTTAAGATTTTGACACATTCAGCTCAAATGTACACAATTGCTGATTATGGCTGTCAAATCTGAACCAAACGTTGTGCACTCAAATCTTTTGCTGTGTTTAGTTTATTTTGGCATCCGGATGATGATTCTAGCATGAAATTGCTTGGGCACCTGTTAATTTTTAAGATTTTGACACATTCAGCTCAAATGTACAATCATGCGCTACAAACGCATTTAAAGCAATAAAAAGGTGATTATGGCTGTCAAACCTAAACCAAACGTTGTGCACTCAAATCTTTTGATATATTTAGTTTATTTTGGCATCCGGATGATGATTCTAGCATGAAATTGCTTGGGCACCTGTTAATTTTTAAGATTTTGACACATTCAGCTCAAATGTACAATCATGCGCTAAAAACGCATTTAAAGCAATAAAAAGGTGATTATGGCTGTCAAACCTAAACCAAACGTTGTGCACTCAAATCTTTTGCTATATTTAGTTTATTTTGGCATCCGGGTGATGATTCTAGCATGAAATTGCTTGGGCACCTGTTAATTTTTAAGATTTTGACACATTCAGCTCAAATGTACACAATTGCTGATTATGGCTGTCAAATCTAAACCAAACGTTGTGCACTCAAATCTTTTGCTGTATTTAGTTTATTTTGGCATCCGGATGATGATTCTAGCATGAAATTGCTTGGGCACCTGTTAATTTTTAAGATTTTGACACATTCAGCTCAAATGTACAATCATGCGCTAAAAACGCATTTAAAGCAATAAAAAGGTGATTATGGCTGTCAAACCTAAACCAAACGTTGTGCACTCAAATCTTTTGCTGTATTTAGTTTATTTTGGCATCCGGATGATGATTCTAGCATGAAATTGCTTGGGCACCTGTTAATTTTTAAGATTTTGACACATTCAGCTCAATTGTACAATCATGCGCTAAAAACGCATTTAAAGCAATAAAAATGTGATTATGGCTGTCAAACCTAAACCAAACGTTGTGCACTCAAATCTTTTGCTGTATTTAGTTTATTTTGGCATCCGGATGATGATTCTAGCATGAAATTGCTTGGGCACCTGTTAATTTTTAAGATTTTGACACATTCAGCTCAAATGTACACAATTGCTGATTATGGCTGTCAAATCTAAACCAAACGTTGTGCACTCAAATCTTTTGCTGTATTTAGTTTATTTTGGCATCCGGATGATGATTCTAGCATGAAATTGCTTGGGCACCTGTTAATTTTTAAGATTTTGACACATTCAGCTCAAATGTACAATCATGCGCTACAAACGCATTTAAAGCAATAAAAAGGTGATTATGGCTGTCAAACCTAAACCAAACGTTGTGCACTCAAATCTTTTGCTATATTTAGTTTATTTTGGCATCCGGATGATGATTCTAGCATGAAATTGCGTGGGCACCTGTTAATTTTTAAGATTTTGACACATTCAGCTCAAATGTACAATCATGCGCTACAAACGCATTTAAAGCAATAAAAAGGTGATTATGGCTGTCAAACCTAAACCAAACGTTGTGCACTCAAATCTTTTGCTGTATTTAGTTTATTTTGGCATCCGGATGATGATTCGAGCATGAAATTGCTTGGGCACCTGTTAATTTTTAAGATTTTGACACATTCAGCTCAAATGTACAATCATGCGCTACAAACGCATTTAAAGCAATAAAAAAGGTGATTATGGCTGTCAAACCTAAACCAAACGTTGTGCACTCAAATCTTTTGCTGTATTTAGTTTATTTTGGCATCCGGATGATGATTCTAGCATGAAATTGCTTGGGCACCTGTTAATTTTTAAGATTTTGACACATTCAGCTCAAATGTACACAATTGCTGATTATGGCTGTCAAATCTGAACCAAACGTTGTGCACTCAAATCTTTTGCTGTATTTAGTTTATTTTGGCATCCGGATGATGATTCTAGCATGAAATTGCTTGGGCACCTGTTAATTTTTAGGAATTTGGCACATTCAGCTCAAATGTACAATCATGCGCTACAAACGCATTTAAAGCAATAAAAAGGTGATTATGGCTGTCAAACCTAAACCAAACGTTGTGCACTCAAATCTTTTGCTGTATTTAGTTTATTTTGGCATCCGGATGATGATTCTAGCATGAAATTGCTTGGGCACCTGTTAATTTTTAAGATTTTGACACATTCAGCTCAAATGTACACAATTGCTGATTATGGCTGTCAAATCTAAACCAAACGTTGTGCACTCAAATCTTTTGCTGTATTTAGTTTATTTTGGCATCCGGATGATGATTCTAGCATGAAATTGCTTGGGCACCTGTTAATTTTTAAGATTTTGACACATTCAGCTCAATTGTACAATCATGCGCTAAAAACGCATTTAAAGCAATAAAAAGGTGATTATGGCTGTCAAACCTAAACCAAACGTTGTGCACTCAAATCTTTTGCTGTATTTAGTTTATTTTGGCATCCGGATGATGATTCTAGCATGAAATTGCTTGGGCACCTGTTAATTTTTAAGATTTTGACACATTCAGCTCAAATGTACACAATTGCTGATTATGGCTGTCAAATCTAAACCAAACGTTGTGCACTCAAATCTTTTGCTGTATTTAGTTTATTTTGGCATCCGGATGATGATTCTAGCATGAAATTGCTTGGGCACCTGTTAATTTTTAAGATTTTGACACATTCAGCTCAAATGTACAATCATGCGCTAAAAACGCATTTAAAGCAATAAAAAGGTGATTATGGCTGTCAAACCTAAACCAAACGTTGTGCACTCAAATCTTTTGCTGTATTTAGTTTATTTTGGCATCCGGATGATGATTCTAGCATGAAATTGCTTGGGCACCTGTTAATTTTTAAGATTTTGACACATTCAGCTCAAATGTACACAATTGCTGATTATGGCTGTCAAATCTAAACCAAACGTTGTGCACTCAAATCTTTTGCTGTATTTAGTTTATTTTGGCATCCGGATGATGATTCTAGCATGAAATTGCTTGGGCACCTGTTAATTTTTAAGATTTTGACACATTCAGCTCAAATGTACAATCATGCGCTACAAACGCATTTAAAGCAATAAAAAGGTGATTATGGCTGTCAAACCTAAACCAAACGTTGTGCACTCAAATCTTTTGCTATATTTAGTTTATTTTGGCATCCGGATGATGATTCTAGCATGAAATTGCGTGGGCACCTGTTAATTTTTAAGATTTTGACACATTCAGCTCAAATGTACAATCATGCGCTACAAACGCATTTAAAGCAATAAAAAGGTGATTATGGCTGTCAAACCTAAACCAAACGTTGTGCACTCAAATCTTTTGCTGTATTTAGTTTATTTTGGCATCCGGGTGAGGATTCTAGCATGAAATTGCTTGGGCACCTGTTAATTTTTAAGATTTTGACACATTCAGCTCAAATGTACACAATTGCTGATTATGGCTGTCAAATCTAAATCAAACGTTGTGCACTCAAATCTTTTGCTGTATTTAGTTTATTTTGGCATCCGGATGATGATTCTAGCATGAAATTGCTTGGGCACCTGTTAATTTTTAAGATTTTGACACATTCAGCTCAATTGTACAATCATGCGCTAAAAACGCATTTAAAGCAATAAAAAGGTGATTATGGCTGTCAAACCTAAACCAAACGTTGTGCACTCAAATCTTTTGCTGTATTTAGTTTATTTTGGCATCCGGATGATGATTCTAGCATGAAATTGCTTGGGCACCTGTTAATTTTTAAGATTTTGACACATTCAGCTCAAATGTACACAATTGCTGATTATGGCTGTCAAATCTAAACCAAACGTTGTGCACTCAAATCTTTTGCTGTATTTAGTTTATTTTGGCATCCGGATGATGATTCTAGCATGAAATTGCTTGGGCACCTGTTCATTTTTAAGATTTTGACACATTCAGCTCAAATGTACAATCATGCGCTACAAACGCATTTAAAGCAATAAAAAAGGTGATTATGGCTGTCAAACCTAAACCAAACGTTGTGCACTCAAATCTTTTGCTGTATTTAGTTTATTTTGGCATCCGGATGATGATTCTAGCATGAAATTGCTTGGGCACCTGTTAATTTTTAAGATTTTGACACATTCAGCTCAAATGTACACAATTGCTGATTATGGCTGTCAAATCTGAACCAAACGTTGTGCACTCAAATCTTTTACTGTATTTAGTTTATTTTGGCATCCGGATGATGATTCTAGCATGAAATTGCTTGGGCACCTGTTAATTTTTAAGATTTTGACACATTCAGCTCAAATGTACACAATTGCTGATTATGGCTGTCAAATCTGAACCAAACGTTGTGCACTCAAATCTTTTGCTGTGTTTAGTTTATTTTGGCATCCGGATGATGATTCTAGCATGAAATTGCTTGGGCACCTGTTAATTTTTAAGATTTTGACACATTCAGCTCAAATGTACAATCATGCGCTACAAACGCATTTAAAGCAATAAAAAGGTGATTATGGCTGTCAAACCTAAACCAAACGTTGTGCACTCAAATCTTTTGATATATTTAGTTTATTTTGGCATCCGGATGATGATTCTAGCATGAAATTGCTTGGGCACCTGTTAATTTTTAAGATTTTGACACATTCAGCTCAAATGTACAATCATGCGCTAAAAACGCATTTAAAGCAATAAAAAGGTGATTATGGCTGTCAAACCTAAACCAAACGTTGTGCACTCAAATCTTTTGCTATATTTAGTTTATTTTGGCATCCGGGTGATGATTCTAGCATGAAATTGCTTGGGCACCTGTTAATTTTTAAGATTTTGACACATTCAGCTCAAATGTACACAATTGCTGATTATGGCTGTCAAATCTAAACCAAACGTTGTGCACTCAAATCTTTTGCTGTATTTAGTTTATTTTGGCATCCGGATGATGATTCTAGCATGAAATTGCTTGGGCACCTGTTAATTTTTAAGATTTTGACACATTCAGCTCAAATGTACAATCATGCGCTAAAAACGCATTTAAAGCAATAAAAAGGTGATTATGGCTGTCAAACCTAAACCAAACGTTGTGCACTCAAATCTTTTGCTGTATTTAGTTTATTTTGGCATCCGGATGATGATTCTAGCATGAAATTGCTTGGGCACCTGTTAATTTTTAAGATTTTGACACATTCAGCTCAATTGTACAATCATGCGCTAAAAACGCATTTAAAGCAATAAAAATGTGATTATGGGTGTCAAACCTAAACCAAACGTTGTGCACTCAAATCTTTTGCTGTATTTAGTTTATTTTGGCATCCGGATGATGATTCTAGCATGAAATTGCTTGGGCACCTGTTAATTTTTAAGATTTTGACACATTCAGCTCAAATGTACACAATTGCTGATTATGGCTGTCAAATCTAAACCAAACGTTGTGCACTCAAATCTTTTGCTGTATTTAGTTTATTTTGGCATCCGGATGATGATTCTAGCATGAAATTGCTTGGGCACCTGTTAATTTTTAAGATTTTGACACATTCAGCTCAAATGTACAATCATGCGCTACAAACGCATTTAAAGCAATAAAAAAGGTGATTATGGCTGTCAAACCTAAACCAAACGTTGTGCACTCAAATCTTTTGCTGTATTTAGTTTATTTTGGCATCCGGATGATGATTCTAGCATGAAATTGCTTGGGCACCTGTTAATTTTTAAGATTTTGACACATTCAGCTCAAATGTACACAATTGCTGATTATGGCTGTCAAATCTGAACCAAACGTTGTGCACTCAAATCTTTTGCTGTATTTAGTTTATTTTGGCATCCGGATGATGATTCTAGCATGAAATTGCTTGGGCACCTGTTAATTTTTAGGAATTTGGCACATTCAGCTCAAATGTACAATCATGCGCTACAAACGCATTTAAAGCAATAAAAAGGTGATTATGGCTGTCAAACCTAAACCAAACGTTGTGCACTCAAATCTTTTGCTGTATTTAGTTTATTTTGGCATCCGGATGATGATTCTAGCATGAAATTGCTTGGGCACCTGTTAATTTTTAAGATTTTAACACATTCAGCTCAAATGTACACAATTGCTGATTATGGCTGTCAAATCTAAACCAAACGTTGTGCACTCAAATCTTTTGCTGTATTTAGTTTAATTTGGCATCCGGATGATGATTCTAGCATGAAATTGCTTGGGCACCTGTTAATTTTTAAGATTTTGACACATTCAGCTCAAATGTACAATCATGCGCTACAAACGCATTTAAAGCAATAAAAAGGTGATTATGGCTGTCAAACCTAAACCAAACGTTGTGCACTCAAATCTTTTGCTATATTTAGTTTATTTTGGCATCCGGATGATGATTCTAGCATGAAATTGCTTGGGCACCTGTTAATTTTTAAGATTTTGACACATTCAGCTCAAATGTACAATCATGCGCTAAAAACGCATTTAAAGCAATAAAAAGGTGATTATGGCTGTCAAACCTAAACCAAACGTTGTGCACTCAAATCTTTTGCTATATTTAGTTTATTTTGGCATCCGGGTGATGATTCTAGCATGAAATTGCTTGGGCACCTGTTAATTTTTAAGATTTTGACACATTCAGCTCAAATGTACACAATTGCTGATTATGGCTGTCAAATCTAAACCAAACGTTGTGCACTCAAATCTTTTGCTGTATTTAGTTTATTTTGGCATCCGGATGATGATTCTAGCATGAAATTGCTTGGGCACCTGTTAATTTTTAAGATTTTGACACATTCAGCTCAAATGTACAATCATGCGCTAAAAACGCATTTAAAGCAATAAAAAGGTGATTATGGCTGTCAAACCTAAACCAAACGTTGTGCACTCAAATCTTTTGCTGTATTTAGTTTATTTTGGCATCCGGATGATGATTCTAGCATGAAATTGCTTGGGCACCTGTTAATTTTTAAGATTTTGACACATTCAGCTCAAATGTACACAATTGCTGATTATGGCTGTCAAATCTGAACCAAACGTTGTGCACTCAAATCTTTTGCTGTATTTAGTTTATTTTGGCATCCGGATGATGATTCTAGCATGAAATTGCTTGGGCACCTGTTAATTTTTAGGATTTTGACACATTCAGCTCAAATGTACAATCATGCGCTACAAACGCATTTAAAGCAATAAAAAGGTGATTATGGCTGTCAAACCTAAACCAAACTTGTGCACTCAAATCTTTTGCTGTATTTAGTTTATTTTGGCATCCGGATGATGATTCTAGCATGAAATTGCTTGGGCACCTGTTAATTTTTAGGAATTTGGCACATTCAGCTCAAATGTACAATCATGCGCTACAAACGCATTTAAAGCAATAAAAAGGTGATTATGGCTGTCAAACCTAAACCAAACGTTGTGCACTCAAATCTTTTGCTGTATTTAGTTTATTTTGGCATCCGGATGATGATTCTAGCATGAAATTGCTTGGGCACCTGTTAATTTTTAAGATTTTAACACATTCAGCTCAAATGTACACAATTGCTGATTATGGCTGTCAAATCTAAACCAAACGTTGTGCACTCAAATCTTTTGCTGTATTTAGTTTAATTTGGCATCCGGATGATGATTCTAGCATGAAATTGCTTGGGCACCTGTTAATTTTTAAGATTTTGACACATTCAGCTCAAATGTACAATCATGCGCTACAAACGCATTTAAAGCAATAAAAAGGTGATTATGGCTGTCAAACCTAAACCAAACGTTGTGCACTCAAATCTTTTGCTATATTTAGTTTATTTTGGCATCCGGATGATGATTCTAGCATGAAATTGCTTGGGCACCTGTTAATTTTTAAGATTTTGACACATTCAGCTCAAATGTACAATCATGCGCTAAAAACGCATTTAAAGCAATAAAAAGGTGATTATGGCTGTCAAACCTAAACCAAACGTTGTGCACTCAAATCTTTTGCTATATTTAGTTTATTTTGGCATCCGGGTGATGATTCTAGCATGAAATTGCTTGGGCACCTGTTAATTTTTAAGATTTTGACACATTCAGCTCAAATGTACACAATTGCTGATTATGGCTGTCAAATCTAAACCAAACGTTGTGCACTCAAATCTTTTGCTGTATTTAGTTTATTTTGGCATCCGGATGATGATTCTAGCATGAAATTGCTTGGGCACCTGTTAATTTTTAAGATTTTGACACATTCAGCTCAAATGTACAATCATGCGCTAAAAACGCATTTAAAGCAATAAAAAGGTGATTATGGCTGTCAAACCTAAACCAAACGTTGTGCACTCAAATCTTTTGCTGTATTTAGTTTATTTTGGCATCCGGATGATGATTCTAGCATGAAATTGCTTGGGCACCTGTTAATTTTTAAGATTTTGACACATTCAGCTCAAATGTACACAATTGCTGATTATGGCTGTCAAATCTGAACCAAACGTTGTGCACTCAAATCTTTTGCTGTATTTAGTTTATTTTGGCATCCGGATGATGATTCTAGCATGAAATTGCTTGGGCACCTGTTAATTTTTAGGATTTTGACACATTCAGCTCAAATGTACAATCATGCGCTACAAACGCATTTAAAGCAATAAAAAGGTGATTATGGCTGTCAAACCTAAACCAAACTTGTGCACTCAAATCTTTTGCTGTATTTAGTTTATTTTGGCATCCGGATGATGATTCTAGCATGAAATTGCTTGGGCTCCTGTTAATTTTTAAGATTTTGACACATTCAGCTCAAATGTACACAATTGCTGATTAGCCTTCAACGTCAGCCACGCCAAGCCTTCAACGTCAGCCACGCCAAGTCTTCAACGTCAGCCACGCCAAGTCTTCAACGTCAACCACGCCAAGTCTTCAACGTCAACCACGCCAAGTCTTCAACGTCAGCCACGCCAAGCCTTCAACGTCAGCCACGCCAAGCCTTCAGCGTCAGCCACGCCGAGTCTTCAACGTCAGCCACGCCAAGTCACGTCAAGTCATCCACGTCACACCAAGTCATCCACGTCACACCAAGTCTTCCAAGCCTTCCAAGTCTTCCACGTCACGCCAAGTCTTCCGCGTCACGCCAAGTCTTCCGCGTCACGCCAAGTCTTCCGCGTCACGCCAAGTCTTCCGCGTCACGCCAAGTCTTCTGCATCACGCCAAGTCTTCTGCCTCACGCCAAGTCTTCTGCCTCACGCCAAGTCTTCTGCCTCACGCCAAGTCTTCTGCCTCACGCCAAGTCTTCTGCCTCACGCCAAGTCTTCTGCCTCACGCCAAGTCTTCTGCCTCACGCCAAGTCTTCTGCCTCACGCCAAGTCTTCTGCCTCACGCCAAGTCTTCTGCCTCACGCCAAGTCTTCTGCCTCACGCCAAGTCTCTGCCTCACGCCAAGTCTCTGCCTCACGCCAAGTCTCTGCCTCACGCCAAGTCTCTGCCTCATGCCAAGTCTCTGCCTCACGCCAAGTCTCTGCCTCACGCCAAGTCTCTGCCTCACGCCAAGTCTCTGCCTCACGCCAAGTCTCTGCCTCACGCCAAGTCTCTGCCTCACGCCAAGTCTCTGCCTCACGCCAAGTCTCTGCATCACGCAACGCCAAGTCCTCGCCATGATCTGGGTACACGTCCAGCCCAGTCTTCTCCACTTCAGTCTCGTCCAGTCCTTCCCCACCACAGTCAATAAAGTCATTCTAGTTGCTTTCATTCCACTTCTCCCTGCCTGTTTATTCCGCCTCTGGGTCCGTCCATCACACCCCCATCGTGACAGAATGCTCCCACGTACCTGGACCCAGCGGAAGCGCCTCGTCCCCGTTCCGGCTCCCCGCCGGACTCAGGACCTCGTTCCGGCTCCCCACCGGACTCAGGACCTCGTTCCGGCTCCCCACCGGACTCAGGACCTCGTTCCGGCTCCCCGCCGGACTCAGCACCCCGTTCCGGCTCCGCGCCGGATTCAAGCTCCCGTTCCGGCTCCGCGCCGGCCTCAGGACCCCGTTCCGGCTCCGCGCCGGATTCAAGTTCCCGTTCCGGCTCCGCGCCGGCCTCAGGACCCCGTTCCGGCTCCACGCCGGCCTCAGGACCCCGTTCCGGCGCCCTGCCGGCCTCAGGACCCCGTTCCGGCTCCCCGCCGGCTCCAGGCCCTCGTCCTGGCACCTCGGCAGCCCAAGAATGCCACGCCTGTGCCGCTTCAGCCCCTGGCCTCTTTGCCTGTGCCGCTGCTGCCGCTTCAGCCCCTGGCCACTTCATCGCTGCCGGTCCCGGATGCAACGCCTGTGCCGCTGCCGCCGCAGCCCCAGGCCGCTTCGCCTGCGCCGCTGCCGCCGCAGCCCCAGGCCGCTTCGCCTGCGCCGCTGCCGCCGCAGCCCCAGGCCGCTTCGCCTGCGCCGCCGCAGCCCCAGGCCGCTTCGCCTGCGCCGCCGCCGCCGCAGCCCCTGGCCGCTTCGCCTGCGCCGCTGCCGCCGCAGCCCCTGGCCGCTTCGCCTGTGCCGCTGCCGCCGCAGCCCCTGGCCGCTTCGCCTGTGCCGCTGCCGCCGCAGTCCCTGGCCGCTTCTCCTGTGCCGCTGCCGCCGCAGCCCCTGGCCGCAACGCCTGTGCCGCTGCCGCCGCAGCCCCTGGCCGCAACGCCTGTGCCGCTGCCTCCGCAGCCCCTGGCCGCAACGCCTGTGCCGCTGCCTCCGCAGCCCCTGGCCGCAACGCCTGTGCCGCTGCCTCAGCAGCCCCTGGCCGCAACGCCTGTGCCCCTGCCTCCGCAGCCCCTGGCCGCAACGCCTGTGCCGCTGCCTCCGCAGCCCCTGGCCGCAGCGCCTGTGCAGCCTAAGCCCCTGGCGTCTCAGGTCCCCTCGTCGCGGCCAATTGGCATCTCAGGTCCCCTCGTCACGGCAGAGTTGCCGCCTTCTCCCGCTTCCTCATCTCTGCCCCAAGTCAAGTCTCAAGTTTCCTCGTCACAGCCCCAGCCAAGGTCTCAAGTTTCCTCGTCTCTGCCCCAGGTCAAATCCCCAGCTTCCTCGTCACAGCCCCAGCCAAAGTCTCAAGTTTCCTCGTCTCTGCCCCAGGTCAAATCCCCGGCTTCCTCGTCTCTGCCCCGATCAAAGTCTCCGGGCCTGGTGTCCGCCCCAAGCAGTGCGGTCATGGTGGCCGATCCGGGACCTAGCGCCAGGCGGCGCAGAAGACGGGCCCACCACGGGGACCGGCCCTTGGCGGAGCCACCCCAGTTTCAGCCCTCTGGGCCGATGATTTTGCCTCCTCCTGGGCCACCCCCGGATGCGGAGTTCATGGCATTGTGTGAGGCCGTTTTTCGCCCCCTTGTGTCCTCCTATTCCTACCCTGGTTGAGGGCTGGGTTTTGCTCCCGTTCCCGTCCCCGCCCTCCCCTTTTTTGGCTTGTTTTGTGTTTGGGACGTCTGGGAGCCGTCCCTTGGTGGAGGGGTACTGTCATGTTTCGGTTTTTGGGTTGGGTTTTTGTTTTATTTTGGTGAGTGTTGGTTGTTGGTGTTCCGGTCTTCTTCCCCAGTCTCGTTATGTTAACCTTGTCCACCTGCTTGTGTCTTCCCTTCCTGGTGTGTATTGCTGATTGATTCCCCCTCCCTGCTGTGTCTCCCAGGTGTGTCCTGTTATTGTCATTAGTGTTGGTATAAGGGAGTGGTTTTTGTCTCACGCGGGTGTGGGAGCATTGTTTTGCTGTTGTCTGCATGCTTTGTCACAGTGGTGTCTTCTGACCAAGTTTGCCAAGTCTTCTGACCAAGTTTGCCAAGTCTTCTATGCTAAGTTTGCCAAGTCTTCTATGCTAAGTTTGCCAAGTCTTCTATGCTAAGTTTGCCAAGTCTTCTATGCTAAGTTTGCCAAGTCTTCTATGCTAAGTTTGCCAAGTCATCTATGCTAAGTTTGCCAAGTCTTCCACCCCAAGTCTACTAAGTCTTCAAAGTCAGCCACGCCAAGCCTTCAACGTCAGCCACGCCAAGCCTTCAACGTCAGCCACGCCAAGCCTTCAACGTCAGCCACGCCAAGCCTTCAACGTCAGCCACGCCAAGCCTTCAACGTCAGCCACGCCAAGCCTTCAACGTCAGCCACGCCAAGCCTTCAACGTCAGCCACGCCAAGCCTTCAACGTCAGCCACGCCAAGCCTTCAACGTCAGCCACGCCAAGTCTTCAACGTCAGCCACGCCAAGTCTTCAACGTCAGCCACGCCAAGTCTTCAACGTCAACCACGCCAAGCCTTCAACGTCAGCCACGCCAAGCCTTCAACGTCAGCCACGCCAAGCCTTCAGCGTCAGCCACGCCGAGTCTTCAACGTCAGCCACGCCAAGTCACGTCAAGTCATCCACGTCACACCAAGTCATCCACGTCACACCAAGTCTTCCAAGCCTTCCAAGTCTTCCACGTCACGCCAAGTCTTCCGCGTCACGCCAAGTCTTCCGCGTCACGCCAAGTCTTCCGCGTCACGCCAAGTCTTCCGCGTCACGCCAAGTCTTCCGCGTCACGCCAAGTCTTCCGCGTCACGCCAAGTCTTCCGCGTCACGCCAAGTCTTCCGCGTCACGCCAAGTCTTCCGCGTCACGCCAAGTCTTCCGCGTCACGCCAAGTCTTCCGCATCACGCCAAGTCTTCCGCATCACGCCAAGTCTTCCGCCTCACGCCAAGTCTTCCGCCTCACGCCAAGTCTTCTGCCTCACGCCAAGTCTTCTGCCTCACGCCAAGTCTTCTGCCTCACGCCAAGTCTTCGCCTCACGCCAAGTCTTCGCCTCACGCCAAGTCTTCGCCTCACGCCAAGTCTTCGCCTCACGCCAAGTCTCCGCCTCACGCCAAGTCTCCGCCTCACGCCAAGTCTCCGCCTCACGCCAAGTCTCTGCCTCACGCCAAGTCTCTGCCTCACGCCAAGTCTCTGCCTCACGCCAAGTCTCTGCATCACGCAACGCCAAGTCCTCGCCATGATCTGGGTACACGTCCAGCCCAGTCTTCTCCACTTCAGTCTCGTCCAGTCCTTCCCCACCACAGTCAATAAAGTCATTCTAGTTGCTGTCATTCCACTTCTCCCTGCCTGTTTATTCCGCCTCTGGGTCCGTCCATCATACCCCGCACGTGACACATTTAAAGCAATAAAAAGGTGATTATGGCTGTCAAACCTAAACCAAACGTTGTGCACTCAAATCTTTTGCTGTATTTAGTTTATTTTGGCATCCGGATGATGATTCTAGCATGAAATTGCTTGGGCACCTGTTAATTTTTAAGATTTTGACACATTCAGCTCAAATGTACAATCATGCGCTAAAAACGCATTTAAAGCAATAAAAAGGTGATTATGGCTGTCAAACCTAAACCAAACGTTGTGCACTCAAATCTTTTGCTATATTTAGTTTATTTTGGCATCCGGGTGATGATTCTAGCATGAAATTGCTTGGGCACCTGTTAATTTTTAAGATTTTGACACATTCAGCTCAAATGTACACAATTGCTGATTATGGCTGTCAAATCTAAACCAAACGTTGTGCACTCAAATCTTTTGCTGTATTTAGTTTATTTTGGCATCCGGATGATGATTCTAGCATGAAATTGCTTGGGCACCTGTTAATTTTTAAGATTTTGACACATTCAGCTCAAATGTACAATCATGCGCTAAAAACGCATTTAAAGCAATAAAAAGGTGATTATGGCTGTCAAACCTAAACCAAACGTTGTGCACTCAAATCTTTTGCTGTATTTAGTTTATTTTGGCATCCGGATGATGATTCTAGCATGAAATTGCTTGGGCACCTGTTAATTTTTAAGATTTTGACACATTCAGCTCAATTGTACAATCATGCGCTAAAAACGCATTTAAAGCAATAAAAAGGTGATTATGGCTGTCAAACCTAAACCAAACGTTGTGCACTCAAATCTTTTGCTGTATTTAGTTTATTTTGGCATCCGGATGATGATTCTAGCATGAAATTGCTTGGGCACCTGTTAATTTTTAAGATTTTGACACATTCAGCTCAAATGTACACAATTGCTGATTATGGCTGTCAAATCTAAACCAAACGTTGTGCACTCAAATCTTTTGCTGTATTTAGTTTATTTTGGCATCCGGATGATGATTCTAGCATGAAATTGCTTGGGCACCTGTTAATTTTTAGGATTTTGACACATTCAGCTCAAATGTACAATCATGCGCTACAAACGCATTTAAAGCAATAAAAAGGTGATTATGGCTGTCAAACCTAAACCAAACGTTGTGCACTCAAATCTTTTGCTGTATTTAGTTTATTTTGGCATCCGGATGATGATTCTAGCATGAAATTGCTTGGGCACCTGTTAATTTTTAAGATTTTGACACATTCAGCTCAAATGTACACAATTGCTGATTATGGCTGTCAAATCTAAACCAAACGTTGTGCACTAAAATCTTTTGCTGTATTTAGTTTATTTTGGCATCCGGATGATGATTCTAGCATGAAATTGCTTGGGCACCTGTTAATTTTTAAGATTTTGACACATTCAGCTCAATTGTACAATCATGCGCTAAAAACGCATTTAAAGCAATAAAAAGGTGATTATGGCTGTCAAACCTAAACCAAACGTTGTGCACTCAAATCTTTTGCTGTATTTAGTTTATTTTGGCATCCGGATGATGATTCTAGCATGAAATTGCTTGGGCACCTGTTAATTTTTAAGATTTTGACACATTCAGCTCAAATGTACAATCATGCGCTAAAAACGCATTTAAAGCAATAAAAAGGTGATTATGGCTGTCAAACCTAAACCAAACGTTGTGCACTCAAATCTTTTGCTGTATTTAGTTTATTTTGGCATCCGGATGATGATTCTAGCATGAAATTGCTTGGGCACCTGTTAATTTTTAAGATTTTGACACATTCAGCTCAATTGTACAATCATGCGCTAAAAACGCATTTAAAGCAATAAAAAGGTGATTATGGCTGTCAAACCTAAACCAAACGTTGTGCACTCAAATCTTTTGCTGTATTTAGTTTATTTTGGCATCCGGATGATGATTCTAGCATGAAATTGCTTGGGCACCTGTTAATTTTTAAGATTTTGACACATTCAGCTCAAATGTACACAATTGCTGATTATGGCTGTCAAATCTGAACCAAACGTTGTGCACTCAAATCTTTTGCTGTATTTAGTTTATTTTGGCATCCGGATGATGATTCTAGCATGAAATTGCTTGGGCACCTGTTAATTTTTAGGATTTTGACACATTCAGCTCAAATGTACAATCATGCGCTACAAACGCATTTAAAGCAATAAAAAGGTGATTATGGCTGTCACACCTAAACCAAACGTTGTGCACTCAAATCTTTTGCTGTATTTAGTTTATTTTGGCATCCGGATGATGATTCTAGCATGAAATTGCTTGGGCACCTGTTAATTTTTAAGATTTTGACACATTCAGCTCAAATGTACACAATTGCTGATTATGGCTGTCAAATCTAAACCAAACGTTGTGCACTAAAATCTTTTGCTGTATTTAGTTTATTTTGGCATCCGGATGATGATTCTAGCATGAAATTGCTTGGGCACCTGTTAATTTTTAAGATTTTGACACATTCAGCTCAATTGTACAATCATGCGCTAAAAACGCATTTAAAGCAATAAAAAGGTGATTATGGCTGTCAAACCTAAACCAAACGTTGTGCACTCAAATCTTTTGCTGTATTTAGTTTATTTTGGCATCCGGATGATGATTCTAGCATGAAATTGCTTGGGCACCTGTTAATTTTTAAGATTTTGACACATTCAGCTCAAATGTACACAATTGCTGATTATGGCTGTCAAATCTAAACCAAACGTTGTGCACTCCAATCTTTTGCTGTATTTAGTTTATTTTGGCATCCGGATGATGAGTCTAGCATGAAATTGCTCGGGCACCTGTTAATTTTTAAGATTTTGACACATTCAGCTCAAATGTACAATCATGCGCTACAAACGCATTTAAAGCAATAAAAAAGGTGATTATGGCTGTCAAACCTAAACCAAACGTTGTGCACTCAAATCTTTTGCTGTATTTAGTTTATTTTGGCATCCGGATGATGATTCTAGCATGAAATTGCTTGGGCACCTGTTAATTTTTAAGATTTTGACACATTCAGCTCAAATGTACACAATTGCTGATTATGGCTGTCAAATCTGAACCAAACGTTGTGCACTCAAATCTTTTGCTGTATTTAGTTTATTTTGGCATCCGGATGATGATTCTAGCATGAAATTGCTTGGGCACCTGTTAATTTTTAAGATTTTGACACATTCAGCTCAAATGTACAATCATGCGCTACAAACGCATTTAAAGCAATAAAAAGGTGATTATGGCTGTCAAACCTAAACCAAACGTTGTGCACTCAAATCTTTTGCTGTATTTAGTTTATTTTGGCATCCGGATGATGATTCTAGCATGAAATTGTTTGGGCACCTGTTAATTTTTAAGATTTTGACACATTCAGCTCAAATGTACACAATTGCTGATTATGGCTGTCAAATCTGAACCAAACGTTGTGCACTCAAATCTTTTGCTGTATTTAGTTTATTTTGGCATCCGGATGATGATTCTAGCATGAAATTGCTTGGGCACCTGTTAATTTTTAGGATTTTGACACATTCAGCTCAAATGTACAATCATGCGCTACAAACGCATTTAAAGCAATAAAAAGGTGATTATGGCTGTCAAACCTAAACCAAACGTTGTGCACTCAAATCTTTTGCTGTATTTAGTTTATTTTGGCAACCGGATGATGATTCTAGCATGAAATTGCTTGGGCACCTGTTAATTTTTAAGATTTTGACACATTCAGCTCAAATGTACACAATTGCTGATTATGGCTGTCAAATCTAAACCAAACGTTGTGCACTAAAATCTTTTGCTGTATTTAGTTTATTTTGGCATCCGGATGATGATTCTAGCATGAAATTGCTTGGGCACCTGTTAATTTTTAAGATTTTGACACATTCAGCTCAATTGTACAATCATGCGCTAAAAACGCATTTAAAGCAATAAAAAGGTGATTATGGCTGTCAAACCTAAACCAAACGTTGTGCACTCAAATCTTTTGCTGTATTTAGTTTATTTTGGCATCCGGATGATGATTCTAGCATGAAATTGCTTGGGCACCTGTTAATTTTTAAGATTTTGACACATTCAGCTCAAATGTACACAATTGCTGATTATGGCTGTCAAATCTAAACCAAACGTTGTGCACTCAAATCTTTTGCTGTATTTAGTTTATTTTGGCATCCGGATGATGAGTAGCATGAAATTGCTCGGGCACCTGTTAATTTTTAAGATTTTGACACATTCAGCTCAAATGTACAATCATGCGCTACAAACGCATTTAAAGCAATAAAAAAGGTGATTATGGCTGTCAAACCTAAACCAAACGTTGTGCACTCAAATCTTTTGCTGTATTTAGTTTATTTTGGCATCCGGATGATGATTCTAGCATGAAATTGCTTGGGCACCTGTGAATTTTTAAGATTTTGACACATTCAGCTCAAATGTACACAATTGCTGATTATGGCTGTCAAATCTGAACCAAACGTTGTGCACTCAAATCTTTTGCTGTATTTAGTTTATTTTGGCATCCGGATGATGATTCTAGCATGAAATTGCTTGGGCACCTGTTAATTTTTAAGATTTTGACACATTCAGCTCAAATGTACACAATTGCTGATTATGGCTGTCAAATCTAAACCAAACGTTGTGCACTCAAATCTTTTGCGGTATTTAGTTTATTTTGGCATCCGGATGATGATTCTAGCATGAAATTGCTTGGGCACCTGTTAATTTTTAAGATTTTGACACATTCAGCTCAATTGTACAATCATGCGCTAAAAACGCATTTAAAGCAATAAAAAGGTGATTATGGCTGTCAAACCTAAACCAAACGTTGTGCACTCAAATCTTTTGCTGTATTTAGTTTATTTTGGCATCCGGATGATGATTCTAGCATGAAATTGCTTGGGCACCTGTTAATTTTTAAGATTTTGACACATTCAGCTCAAATGTACACAATTGCTGATTATGGCTGTCAAATCTAAACCAAACGTTGTGCACTCAAATCTTTTGCTGTATTTAGTTTATTTTGGCATCCGGATGATGATTCTAGCATGAAATTGCTCGGGCACCTGTTAATTTTTAAGATTTTGACACATTCAGCTCAAATGTACAATCATGCGCTACAAACGCATTTAAAGCAATAAAAAAGGTGATTATGGCTGTCAAACCTAAACCAAACGTTGTGCACTCAAATCTTTTGCTGTATTTAGTTTATTTTGGCATCCGGATGATGATTCTAGCATGAAATTGCTTGGGCACCTGTTAATTTTTAAGATTTTGACACATTCAGCTCAAATGTACACAATTGCTGATTATGGCTGTCAAATCTGAACCAAACGTTGTGCACTCAAATCTTTTGCTGTATTTAGTTTATTTTGGCATCCGGATGATGATTCTAGCATGAAATTGCTTGGGCACCTGTTAATTTTTAAGATTTTGACACATTCAGCTCAAATGTACAATCATGCGCTACAAACGCATTTAAAGCAATAAAAAGGTGATTATGGCTGTCAAACCTAAACCAAACGTTGTGCACTCAAATCTTTTGCTATATTTAGTTTATTTTGGCATCCGGATGATGATTCTAGCATGAAATTGCTTGGGCACCTGTTAATTTTTAAGATATTGACACATTCAGCTCAAATGTACACAATTGCTGATTATGGCTGTCAAATCTAAACCAAACGTTGTGCACTCAAATCTTTTGCTGTATTTAGTTTATTTTGGCATCCGGATGATGATTCTAGCATGAAATTGCTTGGGCACCTGTTAATTTTTAAGATTTTGACACATTCAGCTCAAATGTACAATCATGCGCTACAAACGCATTTAAAGCAATAAAAAAGGTGAGTATGGCTGTCAAACCTAAACCAAACGTTGTGCACTCAAATCTTTTGCTATATTTAGTTTATTTTGGCATCCGGATGATGATTCTAGCATGAAATTGCTTGGGCACCTGTTAATTTTTAAGATTTTGACACATTCAGTTCAAATGTACACAATTGCTGATTATGGCTGTCAAACCTAAACCAAACGTTGTGCACTCAAATCTTTTGCTATATTTAGTTTATTTTGGCATCCGGATGATGATTCTAGCATGAAATTGCTTGGGCACCTGTTAATTTTTAAGATTTTGACACATTCAGCTCAAATGTACAATCATGCGCTAAAAACGCATTTAAAGCAATAAAAAGGTGATTATGGCTGTCAAACCTAAACCAAACGTTGTGCACTCAAATCTTTTGCTATATTTAGTTTATTTTGGCATCCGGATGATGATTCTAGCATGAAATTGCTTGGGCACCTGTTAATTTTTAAGATTTTGACACATTCAGCTCAAATGTACAATCATGCGCTAAAAACGCATTTAAAGCAATAAAAAGGTGATTATGGCTGTCAAACCTAAACCAAACGTTGTGCACTCAAATCTTTTGCTGTATTTAGTTTATTTTGGCATCCGGATGATGATTCTAGCATGAAATTGCTTGGGCACCTGTTAATTTTTAAGATTTTGACACATTCAGCTCAAATGTACAATCATGCGCTACAAACGCATTTAAAGCAATAAAAAGGTGATTATGGCTGTCAAACCTAAACCAAACGTTGTGCACTCAAATCTTTTGCTATATTTAGTTTATTTTGGCATCCGGATGATGATTCTAGCATGAAATTGCTTGGGCACCTGTTAATTTTTAAGATTTTGACACATTCAGCTCAAATGTACACAATTGCTGATTATGGCTGTCAAATCTAAACCAAACGTTGTGCACTCAAATCTTTTGCTGTATTTAGTTTATTTTGGCATCCGGATGATGATTCTAGCATGAAATTGCTTGGGCACCTGTTAATTTTTAAGATTTTGACACATTCAGCTCAAATGTACAATCATGCGCTAAAAACGCATTTAAAGCAATAAAAAGGTGATTATGGCTGTCAAACCTAAACCAAACGTTGTGCACTCAAATCTTTTGCTGTATTTAGTTTATTTTGGCATCCGGATGATGATTCTAGCATGAAATTGCTTGGGCACCTGTTAATTTTTAAGATTTTGACACATTCAGCTCAAATGTACATAATTGCTGATTATGGCTGTCAAATCTAAACCAAACGTTGTGCACTCAAATCTTTTGCTGTATTTAGTTTATTTTGGCATCCGGATGATGATTTTAGCATGAAATTGCTTGGGCACCTGTTAATTTTTAAGATTTTGACACATTCAGCTCAAATGTACAATCATGCGCTAAAAACGCATTTAAAGCAATAAAAAGGTGATTATGGCTGTCAAACCTAAACCAAACGTTGTGCACTCAAATCTTTTGCTATATTTAGTTTATTTTGGCATCCGGGTGATGATTCTAGCATGAAATTGCTTGGGCACCTGTTAATTTTTAAGATTTTGACACATTCAGCTCAAATGTACACAATTGCTGATTATGGCTGTCAAATCTAAACCAAACGTTGTGCACTCAAATCCTTTGCTGTATTTAGTTTATTTTGGCATCCGGATGATGATTCTAGCAT
The DNA here is from genome assembly GCF_051991245.1 of Festucalex cinctus. NCBI lineage: Eukaryota > Metazoa > Chordata > Actinopteri > Syngnathiformes > Syngnathidae > Festucalex > Festucalex cinctus. The sequence continues at coordinate 31,323,314 of NC_135416.1, read as the reverse complement.
GAAATTACTTGGGCACCTGTTAATTTTTAAGATTTTGACACATTCAGCTCAAATGTACAATCATGCGCTAAAAACGCATTTAAAGCAATAAAAAGGTGATTATGGCTGTCAAACCTAAACCAAACGTTGTGCACTCAAATCTTTTGCTGTATTTAGTTTATTTTGGCATCCGGATGATGATTCTAGCATGAAATTGCTTGGGCACCTGTTAATTTTTAAGATTTTGACACATTCAGCTCAATTGTACAATCATGCGCTAAAAACGCATTTAAAGCAATAAAAAGGTGATTATGGCTGTCAAACCTAAACCAAACGTTGTGCACTCAAATCTTTTGCTGTATTTAGTTTATTTTGGCATCCGGATGATGATTCTAGCATGAAATTGCTTGGGCACCTGTTAATTTTTAAGATTTTGACACATTCAGCTCAAATGTACACAATTGCTGATTATGGCTGTCAAATCTAAACCAAACGTTGTGCACTCAAATCTTTTGCTGTATTTAGTTTATTTTGGCATCCGGATGATGATTCTAGCATGAAATTGCTTGGGCACCTGTTAATTTTTAAGATTTTGACACATTCAGCTCAAATGTACAATCATGCGCTACAAACGCATTTAAAGCAATAAAAAAGGTGATTATGGCTGTCAAACCTAAACCAAACGTTGTGCACTCAAATCTTTTGCTGTATTTAGTTTATTTTGGCATCCGGATGATGATTCTAGCATGAAATTGCTTGGGCACCTGTTAATTTTTAAGATTTTGACACATTCAGCTCAAATGTACACAATTGCTGATTATGGCTGTCAAATCTGAACCAAACGTTGTGCACTCAAATCTTTTGCTGTATTTAGTTTATTTTGGCATCCGGATGATGATTCTAGCATGAAATTGCTTGGGCACCTGTTAATTTTTAGGATTTTGACACATTCAGCTCAAATGTACAATCATGCGCTACAAACGCATTTAAAGCAATAAAAAGGTGATTATGGCTGTCAAACCTAAACCAAACGTTGTGCACTCAAATCTTTTGCTGTATTTAGTTTATTTTGGCATCCGGATGATGATTCTAGCATGAAATTGCTTGGGCACCTGTTAATTTTTAAGATTTTGACACATTCAGCTCAAATGTACACAATTGCTGATTATGGCTGTCAAATCTAAACCAAACGTTGTGCACTCAAATCTTTTGCTGTATTTAGTTTATTTTGGCATCCGGATGATGATTCTAGCATGAAATTGCTTGGGCACCTGTTAATTTTTAAGATTTTGACACATTCAGCTCAAATGTACAATCATGCGCTACAAACGCATTTAAAGCAATAAAAAGGTGATTATGGCTGTCAAACCTAAACCAAACGTTGTGCACTCAAATCTTTTGCTGTATTTAGTTTATTTTGGCATCCGGATGATGATTCTAGCATGAAATTGCTTGGGCACCTGTTAATTTTTAAGATTTTGACACATTCAGCTCAAATGTACAATCTTGCGCTAAAAACGCATTTAAAGCAATAAAAAGGTGATTATGGCTGTCAAACCTAAACCAAACGTTGTGCACTCAAATCTTTTGCTGTATTTAGTTTATTTTGGCATCCGGATGATGATTCTAGCATGAAATTGCTTGGGCACCTGTTAATTTTTAAGATTTTGACACATTCAGCTCAAATGTACACAATTGCTGATTATGGCTGTCAAATCTAAACCAAACGTTGTGCACTCAAATCTTTTGCTGTATTTAGTTTATTTTGGCATCCGGATGATGATTCTAGCATGAAATTGCTTGGGCACCTGTTAATTTTTAAGATTTTGACACATTCAGCTCAATTGTACAATCATGCGCTAAAAACGCATTTAAAGCAATAAAAAGGTGATTATGGCTGTCAAACCTAAACCAAACGTTGTGCACTCAAATCTTTTGCTGTATTTAGTTTATTTTGGCATCCGGATGATGATTCTAGCATGAAATTGCTTGGGCACCTGTTAATTTTTAAGATTTTGACACATTCAGCTCAAATGTACACAATTGCTGATTATGGCTGTCAAATCTAAACCAAACGTTGTGCACTCAAATCTTTTGCTGTATTTAGTTTATTTTGGCATCCGGATGATGAGTCTAGCATGAAATTGCTCGGGCACCTGTTAATTTTTAAGATTTTGACACATTCAGCTCAAATGTACAATCATGCGCTACAAACGCATTTAAAGCAATAAAAAAGGTGATTATGGCTGTCAAACCTAAACCAAACGTTGTGCACTCAAATCTTTTGCTGTATTTAGTTTATTTTGGCATCCGGATGATGATTCTAGCATGAAATTGCTTGGGCACCTGTTAATTTTTAAGATTTTGACACATTCAGCTCAAATGTACACAACTGCTGATTATGGCTGTCAAATCTGAACCAAACGTTGTGCACTCAAATCTTTTGCTGTATTTAGTTTATTTTGGCATCCGGATGATGATTCTAGCATGAAATTGCTTGGGCACCTGTTAATTTTTAAGATTTTGACACATTCAGCTCAAATGTACAATCATGCGCTACAAACGCATTTAAAGCAATAAAAAGGTGATTATGGCTGTCAAACCTAAACCAAACGTTGTGCACTCAAATCTTTTGCTATATTTAGTTTATTTTGGCATCCGGATGATGATTCTAGCATGAAATTGCTTGGGCACCTGTTAATTTTTAAGATTTTGACACATTCAGCTCAAATGTACAATCATGCGCTAAAAACGCATTTAAAGCAATAAAAAGGTGATTATTGCTGTCAAACCTAAACCAAACGTTGTGCACTCAAATCTTTTGCTGTATTTAGTTTATTTTGGCATCCGGATGATGATTCTAGCATGAAATTGCGTGGGCACCTGTTAATTTTTAAGATTTTGACACATTCAGCTCAAATGTACAATCATGCGCTAAAAACGCATTTAAAGCAATAAAAAGGTGATTATGGCTGTCAAACCTAAACCAAACGTTGTGCACTCAAATCTTTTGCTGTATTTAGTTTATTTTGGCATCCGGGTGATGATTCTAGCATGAAATTGCTTGGGCACCTGTTAATTTTTAAGATTTTGACACATTCAGCTCAAATGTACACAATTGCTGATTATGGCTGTCAAATCTAAACCAAACGTTGTGCACTCAAATCTTTTGCTGTATTTAGTTTATTTTGGCATCCGGATGATGATTCTAGCATGAAATTGCTTGGGCACCTGTTAATTTTTAAGATTTTGACACATTCAGCTCAAATGTACACAATTGCTGATTATGGCTGTCAAATCTAAACCAAACGTTGTGCACTCAAATCTTTTGCTGTATTTAGTTTATTTTGGCATCCGGATGATGATTCTAGCATGAAATTGCGTGGGCACCTGTTAATTTTTAAGATTTTGACACATTCAGCTCAAATGTACAATCATGCGCTACAAACGCATTTAAAGCAATAAAAAAGGTGAGTATGGCTGTCAAACCTAAACCAAACGTTGTGCACTCAAATCTTTTGCTATATTTAGTTTATTTTGGCATCCGGATGATGATTCTAGCATGAAATTGCTTGGGCACCTGTTAATTTTTAAGATTTTGACACATTCAGTTCAAATGTACACAATTGCTGATTATGGCTGTCAAACCTAAACCAAACGTTGTGCACTCAAATCTTTTGCTATATTTAGTTTATTTTGGCATCCGGATGATGATTCTAGCATGAAATTGCTTGGGCACCTGTTAATTTTTAAGATTTTGACACATTCAGCTCAAATGTACAATCATGCGCTAAAAACGCATTTAAAGCAATAAAAAGGTGATTATGGCTGTCAAACCTAAACCAAACGTTGTGCACTCAAATCTTTTGCTGTATTTAGTTTATTTTGGCATCCGGATGATGATTCTAGCATGAAATTGCTTGGGCACCTGTTAATTTTTAAGATTTTGACACATTCAGCTCAAATGTACAATCATGCGCTAAAAACGCATTTAAAGCAATAAAAAGGTGATTATGGCTGTCAAACCTAAACCAAACGTTGTGCACTCAAATCTTTTGCTATATTTAGTTTATTTTGGCATCCGGGTGATGATTCTAGCATGAAATTGCTTGGGCACCTGTTAATTTTTAAGATTTTGACACATTCAGCTCAAATGTACACAATTGCTGATTATGGCTGTCAAATCTAAACCAAACGTTGTGCACTCAAATCTTTTGCTGTATTTAGTTTATTTTGGCATCCGGATGATGATTCTAGCATGAAATTACTTGGGCACCTGTTAATTTTTAAGATTTTGACACATTCAGCTCAAATGTACAATCATGCGCTAAAAACGCATTTAAAGCAATAAAAAGGTGATTATGGCTGTCAAACCTAAACCAAACGTTGTGCACTCAAATCTTTTGCTGTATTTAGTTTATTTTGGCATCCGGATGATGATTCGAGCATGAAATTGCTTGGGCACCTGTTAATTTTTAAGATTTTGACACATTCAGCTCAAATGTACAATCATGCGCTAAAAACGCATTTAAAGCAATAAAAAGGTGATTATGGCTGTCAAACCTAAACCAAACGTTGTGCACTCAAATCTTTTGCTATATTTAGTTTATTTTGGCATCCGGGTGATGATTCTTGCATGAAATTGCTTGGGCACCTGTTAATTTTTAAGATTTTGACACATTCAGCTCAAATGTACACAATTGCTGATTATGGCTGTCAAATCTAAACCAAACGTTGTGCACTCAAATCTTTTGCTGTATTTAGTTTATTTTGGCATCCGGATGATGATTCTAGCATGAAATTACTTGGGCACCTGTTAATTTTTAAGATTTTGACACATTCAGCTCAAATGTACAATCATGCGCTAAAAACGCATTTAAAGCAATAAAAAGGTGATTATGGCTGTCAAACCTAAACCAAACGTTGTGCACTCAAATCTTTTGCTGTATTTAGTTTATTTTGGCATCCGGATGATGATTCTAGCATGAAATTGCTTGGGCACCTGTTAATTTTTAAGATTTTGACACATTCAGCTCAATTGTACAATCATGCGCTAAAAACGCATTTAAAGCAATAAAAAGGTGATTATGGCTGTCAAACCTAAACCAAACGTTGTGCACTCAAATCTTTTGCTGTATTTAGTTTATTTTGGCATCCGGATGATGATTCTAGCATGAAATTGCTTGGGCACCTGTTAATTTTTAAGATTTTGACACATTCAGCTCAAATGTACACAATTGCTGATTATGGCTGTCAAATCTAAACCAAACGTTGTGCACTCAAATCTTTTGCTGTATTTAGTTTATTTTGGCATCCGGATGATGATTCTAGCATGAAATTGCTTGGGCACCTGTTAATTTTTAAGATTTTGACACATTCAGCTCAAATGTACAATCATGCGCTAAAAACGCATTTAAAGCAATAAAAAGGTGATTATGGCTGTCAAACCTAAACCAAACGTTGTGCACTCAAATCTTTTGCTGTATTTAGTTTATTTTGGCATCCGGATGATGATTCTAGCATGAAATTGCGTGGGCACCTGTTAATTTTTAAGATTTTGACACATTCAGCTCAAATGTACAATCATGCGCTAAAAACGCATTTAAAGCAATAAAAAGGTGATTATGGCTGTCAAACCTAAACCAAACGTTGTGCACTCAAATCTTTTGCTGTATTTAGTTTATTTTGGCATCCGGGTGATGATTCTAGCATGAAATTGCTTGGGCACCTGTTAATTTTTAAGATTTTGACACATTCAGCTCAAATGTACACAATTGCTGATTATGGCTGTCAAATCTAAACCAAACGTTGTGCACTCAAATCTTTTGCTGTATTTAGTTTATTTTGGCATCCGGATGATGATTCTAGCATGAAATTGCTTGGGCACCTGTTAATTTTTAAGATTTTGACACATTCAGCTCAAATGTACACAACTGCTGATTATGGCTGTCAAATCTGAACCAAACGTTGTGCACTCAAATCTTTTGCTGTATTTAGTTTATTTTGGCATCCGGATGATGATTCTAGCATGAAATTGCTTGGGCACCTGTTAATTTTTAAGATTTTGACACATTCAGCTCAAATGTACAATCATGCGCTACAAACGCATTTAAAGCAATAAAAAGGTGATTATGGCTGTCAAACCTAAACCAAACGTTGTGCACTCAAATCTTTTGCTATATTTAGTTTATTTTGGCATCCGGATGATGATTCTAGCATGAAATTGCTTGGGCACCTGTTAATTTTTAAGATTTTGACACATTCAGCTCAAATGTACAATCATGCGCTAAAAACGCATTTAAAGCAATAAAAAGGTGATTATGGCTGTCAAACCTAAACCAAACGTTGTGCACTCAAATCTTTTGCTGTATTTAGTTTATTTTGGCATCCGGATGATGATTCTAGCATGAAATTGCGTGGGCACCTGTTAATTTTTAAGATTTTGACACATTCAGCTCAAATGTACAATCATGCGCTAAAAACGCATTTAAAGCAATAAAAAGGTGATTATGGCTGTCAAACCTAAACCAAACGTTGTGCACTCAAATCTTTTGCTGTATTTAGTTTATTTTGGCATCCGGGTGATGATTCTAGCATGAAATTGCTTGGGCACCTGTTAATTTTTAAGATTTTGACACATTCAGCTCAAATGTACACAATTGCTGATTATGGCTGTCAAATCTAAACCAAACGTTGTGCACTCAAATCTTTTGCTGTATTTAGTTTATTTTGGCATCCGGATGATGATTCTAGCATGAAATTGCTTGGGCACCTGTTAATTTTTAAGATTTTGACACATTCAGCTCAAATGTACACAATTGCTGATTATGGCTGTCAAATCTAAACCAAACGTTGTGCACTCAAATCTTTTGCTGTATTTAGTTTATTTTGGCATCCGGATGATGATTCTAGCATGAAATTGCGTGGGCACCTGTTAATTTTTAAGATTTTGACACATTCAGCTCAAATGTACAATCATGCGCTACAAACGCATTTAAAGCAATAAAAAAGGTGAGTATGGCTGTCAAACCTAAACCAAACGTTGTGCACTCAAATCTTTTGCTATATTTAGTTTATTTTGGCATCCGGATGATGATTCTAGCATGAAATTGCTTGGGCACCTGTTAATTTTTAAGATTTTGACACATTCAGTTCAAATGTACACAATTGCTGATTATGGCTGTCAAACCTAAACCAAACGTTGTGCACTCAAATCTTTTGCTATATTTAGTTTATTTTGGCATCCGGATGATGATTCTAGCATGAAATTGCTTGGGCACCTGTTAATTTTTAAGATTTTGACACATTCAGCTCAAATGTACAATCATGCGCTAAAAACGCATTTAAAGCAATAAAAAGGTGATTATGGCTGTCAAACCTAAACCAAACGTTGTGCACTCAAATCTTTTGCTGTATTTAGTTTATTTTGGCATCCGGATGATGATTCTAGCATGAAATTGCTTGGGCACCTGTTAATTTTTAAGATTTTGACACATTCAGCTCAAATGTACAATCATGCGCTAAAAACGCATTTAAAGCAATAAAAAGGTGATTATGGCTGTCAAACCTAAACCAAACGTTGTGCACTCAAATCTTTTGCTATATTTAGTTTATTTTGGCATCCGGGTGATGATTCTAGCATGAAATTGCTTGGGCACCTGTTAATTTTTAAGATTTTGACACATTCAGCTCAAATGTACACAATTGCTGATTATGGCTGTCAAATCTAAACCAAACGTTGTGCACTCAAATCTTTTGCTGTATTTAGTTTATTTTGGCATCCGAATGATGATTCTAGCATGAAATTACTTGGGCACCTGTTAATTTTTAAGATTTTGACACATTCAGCTCAAATGTACAATCATGCGCTAAAAACGCATTTAAAGCAATAAAAAGGTGATTATGGCTGTCAAACCTAAACCAAACGTTGTGCACTCAAATCTTTTGCTGTATTTAGTTTATTTTGGCATCCGGATGATGATTCGAGCATGAAATTGCTTGGGCACCTGTTAATTTTTAAGATTTTGACACATTCAGCTCAAATGTACAATCATGCGCTAAAAACGCATTTAAAGCAATAAAAAGGTGATTATGGCTGTCAAACCTAAACCAAACGTTGTGCACTCAAATCTTTTGCTATATTTAGTTTATTTTGGCATCCGGGTGATGATTCTAGCATGAAATTGCTTGGGCACCTGTTAATTTTTAAGATTTTGACACATTCAGCTCAAATGTACACAATTGCTGATTATGGCTGTCAAATCTAAACCAAACGTTGTGCACTCAAATCTTTTGCTGTATTTAGTTTATTTTGGCATCCGGATGATGATTCTAGCATGAAATTACTTGGGCACCTGTTAATTTTTAAGATTTTGACACATTCAGCTCAAATGTACAATCATGCGCTAAAAACGCATTTAAAGCAATAAAAAGGTGATTATGGCTGTCAAACCTAAACCAAACGTTGTGCACTCAAATCTTTTGCTGTATTTAGTTTATTTTGGCATCCGGATGATGATTCTAGCATGAAATTGCTTGGGCACCTGTTAATTTTTAAGATTTTGACACATTCAGCTCAATTGTACAATCATGCGCTAAAAACGCATTTAAAGCAATAAAAAGGTGATTATGGCTGTCAAACCTAAACCAAACGTTGTGCACTCAAATCTTTTGCTGTATTTAGTTTATTTTGGCATCCGGATGATGATTCTAGCATGAAATTGCTTGGGCACCTGTTAATTTTTAAGATTTTGACACATTCAGCTCAAATGTACACAATTGCTGATTATGGCTGTCAAATCTAAACCAAACGTTGTGCACTCAAATCTTTTGCTGTATTTAGTTTATTTTGGCATCCGGATGATGATTCTAGCATGAAATTGCTTGGGCACCTGTTAATTTTTAAGATTTTGACACATTCAGCTCAAATGTACAATCATGCGCTAAAAACGCATTTAAAGCAATAAAAAGGTGATTATTGCTGTCAAACCTAAACCAAACGTTGTGCACTCAAATCTTTTGCTGTATTTAGTTTATTTTGGCATCCGGATGATGATTCTAGCATGAAATTGCGTGGGCACCTGTTAATTTTTAAGATTTTGACACATTCAGCTCAAATGTACAATCATGCGCTAAAAACGCATTTAAAGCAATAAAAAGGTGATTATGGCTGTCAAACCTAAACCAAACGTTGTGCACTCAAATCTTTTGCTGTATTTAGTTTATTTTGGCATCCGGGTGATGATTCTAGCATGAAATTGCTTGGGCACCTGTTAATTTTTAAGATTTTGACACATTCAGCTCAAATGTACACAATTGCTGATTATGGCTGTCAAATCTAAACCAAACGTTGTGCACTCAAATCTTTTGCTGTATTTAGTTTATTTTGGCATCCGGATGATGATTCTAGCATGAAATTGCTTGGGCACCTGTTAATTTTTAAGATTTTGACACATTCAGCTCAAATGTACACAATTGCTGATTATGGCTGTCAAATCTAAACCAAACGTTGTGCACTCAAATCTTTTGCTGTATTTAGTTTATTTTGGCATCCGGATGATGATTCTAGCATGAAATTGCGTGGGCACCTGTTAATTTTTAAGATTTTGACACATTCAGCTCAAATGTACAATCATGCGCTACAAACGCATTTAAAGCAATAAAAAAGGTGAGTATGGCTGTCAAACCTAAACCAAACGTTGTGCACTCAAATCTTTTGCTATATTTAGTTTATTTTGGCATCCGGATGATGATTCTAGCATGAAATTGCTTGGGCACCTGTTAATTTTTAAGATTTTGACACATTCAGTTCAAATGTACACAATTGCTGATTATGGCTGTCAAACCTAAACCAAACGTTGTGCACTCAAATCTTTTGCTATATTTAGTTTATTTTGGCATCCGGATGATGATTCTAGCATGAAATTGCTTGGGCACCTGTTAATTTTTAAGATTTTGACACATTCAGCTCAAATGTACAATCATGCGCTAAAAACGCATTTAAAGCAATAAAAAGGTGATTATGGCTGTCAAACCTAAACCAAACGTTGTGCACTCAAATCTTTTGCTGTATTTAGTTTATTTTGGCATCCGGATGATGATTCTAGCATGAAATTGCTTGGGCACCTGTTAATTTTTAAGATTTTGACACATTCAGCTCAAATGTACAATCATGCGCTAAAAACGCATTTAAAGCAATAAAAAGGTGATTATGGCTGTCAAACCTAAACCAAACGTTGTGCACTCAAATCTTTTGCTATATTTAGTTTATTTTGGCATCCGGGTGATGATTCTAGCATGAAATTGCTTGGGCACCTGTTAATTTTTAAGATTTTGACACATTCAGCTCAAATGTACACAATTGCTGATTATGGCTGTCAAATCTAAACCAAACGTTGTGCACTCAAATCTTTTGCTGTATTTAGTTTATTTTGGCATCCGGATGATGATTCTAGCATGAAATTACTTGGGCACCTGTTAATTTTTAAGATTTTGACACATTCAGCTCAAATGTACAATCATGCGCTAAAAACGCATTTAAAGCAATAAAAAGGTGATTATGGCTGTCAAACCTAAACCAAACGTTGTGCACTCAAATCTTTTGCTGTATTTAGTTTATTTTGGCATCCGGATGATGATTCGAGCATGAAATTGCTTGGGCACCTGTTAATTTTTAAGATTTTGACACATTCAGCTCAAATGTACAATCATGCGCTAAAAACGCATTTAAAGCAATAAAAAGGTGATTATGGCTGTCAAACCTAAACCAAACGTTGTGCACTCAAATCTTTTGCTATATTTAGTTTATTTTGGCATCCGGGTGATGATTCTAGCATGAAATTGCTTGGGCACCTGTTAATTTTTAAGATTTTGACACATTCAGCTCAAATGTACACAATTGCTGATTATGGCTGTCAAATCTAAACCAAACGTTGTGCACTCAAATCTTTTGCTGTATTTAGTTTATTTTGGCATCCGGATGATGATTCTAGCATGAAATTACTTGGGCACCTGTTAATTTTTAAGATTTTGACACATTCAGCTCAAATGTACAATCATGCGCTAAAAACGCATTTAAAGCAATAAAAAGGTGATTATGGCTGTCAAACCTAAACCAAACGTTGTGCACTCAAATCTTTTGCTGTATTTAGTTTATTTTGGCATCCGGATGATGATTCTAGCATGAAATTGCTTGGGCACCTGTTAATTTTTAAGATTTTGACACATTCAGCTCAATTGTACAATCATGCGCTAAAAACGCATTTAAAGCAATAAAAAGGTGATTATGGCTGTCAAACCTAAACCAAACGTTGTGCACTCAAATCTTTTGCTGTATTTAGTTTATTTTGGCATCCGGATGATGATTCTAGCATGAAATTGCTTGGGCACCTGTTAATTTTTAAGATTTTGACACATTCAGCTCAAATGTACACAATTGCTGATTATGGCTGTCAAATCTAAACCAAACGTTGTGCACTCAAATCTTTTGCTGTATTTAGTTTATTTTGGCATCCGGATGATGATTCTAGCATGAAATTGCTTGGGCACCTGTTAATTTTTAAGATTTTGACACATTCAGCTCAAATGTACAATCATGCGCTAAAAACGCATTTAAAGCAATAAAAAGGTGATTATGGCTGTCAAACCTAAACCAAACGTTGTGCACTCAAATCTTTTGCTGTATTTAGTTTATTTTGGCATCCGGATGATGATTCTAGCATGAAATTGCGTGGGCACCTGTTAATTTTTAAGATTTTGACACATTCAGCTCAAATGTACAATCATGCGCTAAAAACGCATTTAAAGCAATAAAAAGGTGATTATGGCTGTCAAACCTAAACCAAACGTTGTGCACTCAAATCTTTTGCTGTATTTAGTTTATTTTGGCATCCGGGTGATGATTCTAGCATGAAATTGCTTGGGCACCTGTTAATTTTTAAGATTTTGACACATTCAGCTCAAATGTACACAATTGCTGATTATGGCTGTCAAATCTAAACCAAACGTTGTGCACTCAAATCTTTTGCTGTATTTAGTTTATTTTGGCATCCGGATGATGATTCTAGCATGAAATTGCTTGGGCACCTGTTAATTTTTAAGATTTTGACACATTCAGCTCAAATGTACACAACTGCTGATTATGGCTGTCAAATCTGAACCAAACGTTGTGCACTCAAATCTTTTGCTGTATTTAGTTTATTTTGGCATCCGGATGATGATTCTAGCATGAAATTGCTTGGGCACCTGTTAATTTTTAAGATTTTGACACATTCAGCTCAAATGTACAATCATGCGCTACAAACGCATTTAAAGCAATAAAAAGGTGATTATGGCTGTCAAACCTAAACCAAACGTTGTGCACTCAAATCTTTTGCTATATTTAGTTTATTTTGGCATCCGGATGATGATTCTAGCATGAAATTGCTTGGGCACCTGTTAATTTTTAAGATTTTGACACATTCAGCTCAAATGTACAATCATGCGCTAAAAACGCATTTAAAGCAATAAAAAGGTGATTATGGCTGTCAAACCTAAACCAAACGTTGTGCACTCAAATCTTTTGCTGTATTTAGTTTATTTTGGCATCCGGATGATGATTCTAGCATGAAATTGCGTGGGCACCTGTTAATTTTTAAGATTTTGACACATTCAGCTCAAATGTACAATCATGCGCTAAAAACGCATTTAAAGCAATAAAAAGGTGATTATGGCTGTCAAACCTAAACCAAACGTTGTGCACTCAAATCTTTTGCTGTATTTAGTTTATTTTGGCATCCGGGTGATGATTCTAGCATGAAATTGCTTGGGCACCTGTTAATTTTTAAGATTTTGACACATTCAGCTCAAATGTACACAATTGCTGATTATGGCTGTCAAATCTAAACCAAACGTTGTGCACTCAAATCTTTTGCTGTATTTAGTTTATTTTGGCATCCGGATGATGATTCTAGCATGAAATTGCTTGGGCACCTGTTAATTTTTAAGATTTTGACACATTCAGCTCAAATGTACACAATTGCTGATTATGGCTGTCAAATCTAAACCAAACGTTGTGCACTCAAATCTTTTGCTGTATTTAGTTTATTTTGGCATCCGGATGATGATTCTAGCATGAAATTGCGTGGGCACCTGTTAATTTTTAAGATTTTGACACATTCAGCTCAAATGTACAATCATGCGCTACAAACGCATTTAAAGCAATAAAAAAGGTGAGTATGGCTGTCAAACCTAAACCAAACGTTGTGCACTCAAATCTTTTGCTATATTTAGTTTATTTTGGCATCCGGATGATGATTCTAGCATGAAATTGCTTGGGCACCTGTTAATTTTTAAGATTTTGACACATTCAGTTCAAATGTACACAATTGCTGATTATGGCTGTCAAACCTAAACCAAACGTTGTGCACTCAAATCTTTTGCTATATTTAGTTTATTTTGGCATCCGGATGATGATTCTAGCATGAAATTGCTTGGGCACCTGTTAATTTTTAAGATTTTGACACATTCAGCTCAAATGTACAATCATGCGCTAAAAACGCATTTAAAGCAATAAAAAGGTGATTATGGCTGTCAAACCTAAACCAAACGTTGTGCACTCAAATCTTTTGCTGTATTTAGTTTATTTTGGCATCCGGATGATGATTCTAGCATGAAATTGCTTGGGCACCTGTTAATTTTTAAGATTTTGACACATTCAGCTCAAATGTACAATCATGCGCTAAAAACGCATTTAAAGCAATAAAAAGGTGATTATGGCTGTCAAACCTAAACCAAACGTTGTGCACTCAAATCTTTTGCTATATTTAGTTTATTTTGGCATCCGGGTGATGATTCTAGCATGAAATTGCTTGGGCACCTGTTAATTTTTAAGATTTTGACACATTCAGCTCAAATGTACACAATTGCTGATTATGGCTGTCAAATCTAAACCAAACGTTGTGCACTCAAATCTTTTGCTGTATTTAGTTTATTTTGGCATCCGGATGATGATTCTAGCATGAAATTACTTGGGCACCTGTTAATTTTTAAGATTTTGACACATTCAGCTCAAATGTACAATCATGCGCTAAAAACGCATTTAAAGCAATAAAAAGGTGATTATGGCTGTCAAACCTAAACCAAACGTTGTGCACTCAAATCTTTTGCTGTATTTAGTTTATTTTGGCATCCGGATGATGATTCTAGCATGAAATTGCTTGGGCACCTGTTAATTTTTAAGATTTTGACACATTCAGCTCAATTGTACAATCATGCGCTAAAAACGCATTTAAAGCAATAAAAAGGTGATTATGGCTGTCAAACCTAAACCAAACGTTGTGCACTCAAATCTTTTGCTGTATTTAGTTTATTTTGGCATCCGGATGATGATTCTAGCATGAAATTGCTTGGGCACCTGTTAATTTTTAAGATTTTGACACATTCAGCTCAAATGTACACAATTGCTGATTATGGCTGTCAAATCTAAACCAAACGTTGTGCACTCAAATCTTTTGCTGTATTTAGTTTATTTTGGCATCCGGATGATGATTCTAGCATGAAATTGCTTGGGCACCTGTTAATTTTTAAGATTTTGACACATTCAGCTCAAATGTACAATCATGCGCTAAAAACGCATTTAAAGCAATAAAAAGGTGATTATGGCTGTCAAACCTAAACCAAACGTTGTGCACTCAAATCTTTTGCTGTATTTAGTTTATTTTGGCATCCGGATGATGATTCTAGCATGAAATTGCGTGGGCACCTGTTAATTTTTAAGATTTTGACACATTCAGCTCAAATGTACAATCATGCGCTAAAAACGCATTTAAAGCAATAAAAAGGTGATTATGGCTGTCAAACCTAAACCAAACGTTGTGCACTCAAATCTTTTGCTGTATTTAGTTTATTTTGGCATCCGGGTGATGATTCTAGCATGAAATTGCTTGGGCACCTGTTAATTTTTAAGATTTTGACACATTCAGCTCAAATGTACACAATTGCTGATTATGGCTGTCAAATCTAAACCAAACGTTGTGCACTCAAATCTTTTGCTGTATTTAGTTTATTTTGGCATCCGGATGATGATTCTAGCATGAAATTGCTTGGGCACCTGTTAATTTTTAAGATTTTGACACATTCAGCTCAAATGTACACAACTGCTGATTATGGCTGTCAAATCTGAACCAAACGTTGTGCACTCAAATCTTTTGCTGTATTTAGTTTATTTTGGCATCCGGATGATGATTCTAGCATGAAATTGCTTGGGCACCTGTTAATTTTTAAGATTTTGACACATTCAGCTCAAATGTACAATCATGCGCTACAAACGCATTTAAAGCAATAAAAAGGTGATTATGGCTGTCAAACCTAAACCAAACGTTGTGCACTCAAATCTTTTGCTATATTTAGTTTATTTTGGCATCCGGATGATGATTCTAGCATGAAATTGCTTGGGCACCTGTTAATTTTTAAGATTTTGACACATTCAGCTCAAATGTACAATCATGCGCTAAAAACGCATTTAAAGCAATAAAAAGGTGATTATGGCTGTCAAACCTAAACCAAACGTTGTGCACTCAAATCTTTTGCTGTATTTAGTTTATTTTGGCATCCGGATGATGATTCTAGCATGAAATTGCGTGGGCACCTGTTAATTTTTAAGATTTTGACACATTCAGCTCAAATGTACAATCATGCGCTAAAAACGCATTTAAAGCAATAAAAAGGTGATTATGGCTGTCAAACCTAAACCAAACGTTGTGCACTCAAATCTTTTGCTGTATTTAGTTTATTTTGGCATCCGGGTGATGATTCTAGCATGAAATTGCTTGGGCACCTGTTAATTTTTAAGATTTTGACACATTCAGCTCAAATGTACACAATTGCTGATTATGGCTGTCAAACCTAAACCAAACGTTGTGCACTCAAATCTTTTGCTGTATTTAGTTTATTTTGGCATCCGGATGATGATTCTAGCATGAAATTGCTTGGGCACCTGTTAATTTTTAAGATTTTGACACATTCAGCTCAAATGTACACAATTGCTGATTATGGCTGTCAAATCTAAACCAAACGTTGTGCACTCAAATCTTTTGCTGTATTTAGTTTATTTTGGCATCCGGATGATGAGTCTAGCATGAAATTGCTCGGGCACCTGTTAATTTTTAAGATTTTGACACATTCAGCTCAAATGTACAATCATGCGCTACAAACGCATTTAAAGCAATAAAAAGGTGATTATGGCTGTCAAACCTAAACCAAACGTTGTGCACTCAAATCTTTTGCTATATTTAGTTTATTTTGGCATCCGGGTGATGATTCTAGCATGAAATTGCTTGGGCACCTGTTAATTTTTAAGATTTTGACACATTCAGCTCAAATGTACACAATTGCTGATTATGGCTGTCAAATCTAAACCAAACGTTGTGCACTCAAATCTTTTGCTGTATTTAGTTTATTTTGGCATCCGGATGATGATTCTAGCATGAAATTACTTGGGCACCTGTTAATTTTTAAGATTTTGACACATTCAGCTCAAATGTACAATCATGCGCTAAAAACGCATTTAAAGCAATAAAAAGGTGATTATGGCTGTCAAACCTAAACCAAACGTTGTGCACTCAAATCTTTTGCTGTATTTAGTTTATTTTGGCATCCGGATGATGATTCGAGCATGAAATTGCTTGGGCACCTGTTAATTTTTAAGATTTTGACACATTCAGCTCAAATGTACAATCATGCGCTAAAAACGCATTTAAAGCAATAAAAAGGTGATTATGGCTGTCAAACCTAAACCAAACGTTGTGCACTCAAATCTTTTGCTATATTTAGTTTATTTTGGCATCCGGGTGATGATTCTAGCATGAAATTGCTTGGGCACTTGTTAATTTTTAAGATTTTGACACATTCAGCTCAAATGTACACAATTGCTGATTATGGCTGTCAAATCTAAACCAAACGTTGTGCACTCAAATCTTTTGCTGTATTTAGTTTATTTTGGCATCCGGATGATGATTCTAGCATGAAATTACTTGGGCACCTGTTAATTTTTAAGATTTTGACACATTCAGCTCAAATGTACAATCATGCGCTAAAAACGCATTTAAAGCAATAAAAAGGTGATTATGGCTGTCAAACCTAAACCAAACGTTGTGCACTCAAATCTTTTGCTGTATTTAGTTTATTTTGGCATCCGGATGATGATTCTAGCATGAAATTGCTTGGGCACCTGTTAATTTTTAAGATTTTGACACATTCAGCTCAATTGTACAATCATGCGCTAAAAACGCATTTAAAGCAATAAAAAGGTGATTATGGCTGTCAAACCTAAACCAAACGTTGTGCACTCAAATCTTTTGCTGTATTTAGTTTATTTTGGCATCCGGATGATGATTCTAGCATGAAATTGCTTGGGCACCTGTTAATTTTTAAGATTTTGACACATTCAGCTCAAATGTACACAATTGCTGATTATGGCTGTCAAATCTAAACCAAACGTTGTGCACTCAAATCTTTTGCTGTATTTAGTTTATTTTGGCATCCGGATGATGATTCTAGCATGAAATTGCTTGGGCACCTGTTAATTTTTAAGATTTTGACACATTCAGCTCAAATGTACAATCATGCGCTACAAACGCATTTAAAGCAATAAAAAAGGTGATTATGGCTGTCAAACCTAAACCAAACGTTGTGCACTCAAATCTTTTGCTGTATTTAGTTTATTTTGGCATCCGGATGATGATTCTAGCATGAAATTGCTTGGGCACCTGTTAATTTTTAAGATTTTGACACATTCAGCTCAAATGTACACAATTGCTGATTATGGCTGTCAAATCTGAACCAAACGTTGTGCACTCAAATCTTTTGCTGTATTTAGTTTATTTTGGCATCCGGATGATGATTCTAGCATGAAATTGCTTGGGCACCTGTTAATTTTTAGGATTTTGACACATTCAGCTCAAATGTACAATCATGCGCTACAAACGCATTTAAAGCAATAAAAAGGTGATTATGGCTGTCAAACCTAAACCAAACGTTGTGCACTCAAATCTTTTGCTGTATTTAGTTTATTTTGGCATCCGGATGATGATTCTAGCATGAAATTGCTTGGGCACCTGTTAATGTTTAAGATTTTGACACATTCAGCTCAAATGTACACAATTGCTGATTATGGCTGTCAAATCTAAACCAAACGTTGTGCACTCAAATCTTTTGCTGTATTTAGTTTATTTTGGCATCCGGATGATGATTCTAGCATGAAATTGCTTGGGCACCTGTTA
Organism: Festucalex cinctus; assembly: GCF_051991245.1. Lineage (NCBI taxonomy): Eukaryota > Metazoa > Chordata > Actinopteri > Syngnathiformes > Syngnathidae > Festucalex > Festucalex cinctus. The sequence goes on along the minus strand of NC_135416.1, from coordinate 31,305,078 downwards.
ATTTTTAAGATTTTGACACATTCAGCTCAATTGTACAATCATGCGCTAAAAACGCATTTAAAGCAATAAAAAGGTGATTATGGCTGTCAAACCTAAACCAAACGTTGTGCACTCAAATCTTTTGCTGTATTTAGTTTATTTTGGCATCCGGATGATGATTCTAGCATGAAATTGCTTGGGCACCTGTTAATTTTTAAGATTTTGACACATTCAGCTCAAATGTACACAATTGCTGATTATGGCTGTCAAATCTAAACCAAACGTTGTGCACTCAAATCTTTTGCTGTATTTAGTTTATTTTGGCATCCGGATGATGAGTCTAGCATGAAATTGCTCGGGCACCTGTTAATTTTTAAGATTTTGACACATTCAGCTCAAATGTACAATCATGCGCTACAAACGCATTTAAAGCAATAAAAAAGGTGATTATGGCTGTCAAACCTAAACCAAACGTTGTGCACTCAAATCTTTTGCTGTATTTAGTTTATTTTGGCATCCGGATGATGATTCTAGCATGAAATTGCTTGGGCACCTGTTAATTTTTAAGATTTTGACACATTCAGCTCAAATGTACACAACTGCTGATTATGGCTGTCAAATCTGAACCAAACGTTGTGCACTCAAATCTTTTGCTGTATTTAGTTTATTTTGGCATCCGGATGATGATTCTAGCATGAAATTGCTTGGGCACCTGTTAATTTTTAAGATTTTGACACATTCAGCTCAAATGTACAATCATGCGCTACAAACGCATTTAAAGCAATAAAAAGGTGATTATGGCTGTCAAACCTAAACCAAACGTTGTGCACTCAAATCTTTTGCTATATTTAGTTTATTTTGGCATCCGGATGATGATTCTAGCATGAAATTGCTTGGGCACCTGTTAATTTTTAAGATTTTGACACATTCAGCTCAAATGTACAATCATGCGCTAAAAACGCATTTAAAGCAATAAAAAGGTGATTATGGCTGTCAAACCTAAACCAAACGTTGTGCATTCAAATCTTTTGCTGTATTTAGTTTATTTTGGCATCCGGATGATGATTCTAGCATGAAATTGCGTGGGCACCTGTTAATTTTTAAGATTTTGACACATTCAGCTCAAATGTACAATCATGCGCTAAAAACGCATTTAAAGCAATAAAAAGGTGATTATGGCTGTCAAACCTAAACCAAACGTTGTGCACTCAAATCTTTTGCTATATTTAGTTTATTTTGGCATCCGGGTGATGATTCTAGCATGAAATTGCTTGGGCACCTGTTAATTTTTAAGATTTTGACACATTCAGCTCAAATGTACACAATTGCTGATTATGGCTGTCAAATCTAAACCAAACGTTGTGCACTCAAATCTTTTGCTGTATTTAGTTTATTTTGGCATCCGGATGATGATTCTAGCATGAAATTGCTTGGGCACCTGTTAATTTTTAAGATTTTGACACATTCAGCTCAAATGTACACAATTGCTGATTATGGCTGTCAAATCTAAACCAAACGTTGTGCACTCAAATCTTTTGCTGTATTTAGTTTATTTTGGCATCCGGATGATGATTCTAGCATGAAATTGCTTGGGCACCTGTTAATTTTTAAGATTTTGACACATTCAGCTCAATTGTACAATCATGCGCTAAAAACGCATTTAAAGCAATAAAAAGGTGATTATGGCTGTCAAACCTAAACCAAACGTTGTGCACTCAAATCTTTTGCTGTATTTAGTTTATTTTGGCATCCGGATGATGATTCTAGCATGAAATTGCTTGGGCACCTGTTAATTTTTAAGATTTTGACACATTCAGCTCAAATGTACACAATTGCTGATTATGGCTGTCAAATCTAAACCAAACGTTGTGCACTCAAATCTTTTGCTGTATTTAGTTTATTTTGGCATCCGGATGATGATTCTAGCATGAAATTGCTTGGGCACCTGTTAATTTTTAAGATTTTGACACATTCAGCTCAAATGTACAATCATGCGCTACAAACGCATTTAAAGCAATAAAAAAGGTGAGTATGGCTGTCAAACCTAAACCAAACGTTGTGCACTCAAATCTTTTGCTATATTTAGTTTATTTTGGCATCCGGATGATGATTCTAGCATGAAATTGCTTGGGCACCTGTTAATTTTTAAGATTTTGACACATTCAGTTCAAATGTACACAATTGCTGATTATGGCTGTCAAACCTAAACCAAACGTTGTGCACTCAAATCTTTTGCTATATTTAGTTTATTTTGGCATCCGGATGATGATTCTAGCATGAAATTGGTTGGGCACCTGTTAATTTTTAAGATTTTGACACATTCAGCTCAAATGTACAATCATGCGCTAAAAACGCATTTAAAGCAATAAAAAGGTGATTATGGCTGTCAAACCTAAACCAAACGTTGTGCACTCAAATCTTTTGCTGTATTTAGTTTATTTTGGCATCCGGATGATGATTCTAGCATGAAATTGCTTGGGCACCTGTTAATTTTTAAGATTTTGACACATTCAGCTCAAATGTACAATCATGCGCTACAAACGCATTTAAAGCAATAAAAAGGTGATTATGGCTGTCAAACCTAAACCAAACGTTGTGCACTCAAATCTTTTGCTATATTTAGTTTATTTTGGCATCCGGATGATGATTCTAGCATGAAATTGCTTGGGCACCTGTTAATTTTTAAGATTTTGACACATTCAGCTCAAATGTACACAATTGCTGATTATGGCTGTCAAATCTAAACCAAACGTTGTGCACTCAAATCTTTTGCTGTATTTAGTTTATTTTGGCATCCGGATGATGATTCTAGCATGAAATTGCTTGGGCACCTGTTAATTTTTAAGATTTTGACACATTCAGCTCAAATGTACAATCATGCGCTACAAACGCATTTAAAGCAATAAAAAGGTGATTATGGCTGTCAAACCTAAACCAAACGTTGTGCACTCAAATCTTTTGCTATATTTAGTTTATTTTGGCATCCGGATGATGATTCTAGCATGAAATTGCTTGGGCACCTGTTAATTTTTAAGATTTTGACACATTCAGCTCAAATGTACACAATTGCTGATTATGGCTGTCAAATCTAAACCAAACGTTGTGCACTCAAATCTTTTGCTGTATTTAGTTTATTTTGGCATCCGGATGATGATTCTAGCATGAAATTGCTTGGGCACCTGTTAATTTTTAAGATTTTGACACATTCAGCTCAAATGTACAATCATGCGCTACAAACGCATTTAAAGCAATAAAAAAGGTGATTATGGCTGTCAAACCTAAACCAAACGTTGTGCACTCAAATCTTTTGCTGTATTTAGTTTATTTTGGCATCCGGATGATGATTCTAGCATGAAATTGCTTGGGCACCTGTTAATTTTTAAGATTTTGACACATTCAGCTCAAATGTACACAATTGCTGATTATGGCTGTCAAATCTGAACCAAACGTTGTGCACTCAAATCTTTTGCTGTATTTAGTTTATTTTGGCATCCGGATGATGATTCTAGCATGAAATTGCTTGGGCACCTGTTAATTTTTAGGATTTTGACACATTCAGCTCAAATGTACAATCATGCGCTACAAACGCATTTAAAGCAATAAAAAGGTGATTATGGCTGTCAAACCTAAACCAAACGTTGTGCACTCAAATCTTTTGCTGTATTTAGTTTATTTTGGCATCCGGATGATGATTCTAGCATGAAATTGCTTGGGCACCTGTTAATGTTTAAGATTTTGACACATTCAGCTCAAATGTACACAATTGCTGATTATGGCTGTCAAATCTAAACCAAACGTTGTGCACTCAAATCTTTTGCTGTATTTAGTTTATTTTGGCATCCGGATGATGATTCTAGCATGAAATTGCTTGGGCACCTGTTAATTTTTAAGATTTTGACACATTCAGCTCAATTGTACAATCATGCGCTAAAAACGCATTTAAAGCAATAAAAAGGTGATTATGGCTGTCAAACCTAAACCAAACGTTGTGCACTCAAATCTTTTGCTGTATTTAGTTTATTTTGGCATCCGGATGATGATTCTAGCATGAAATTGCTTGGGCACCTGTTAATTTTTAAGATTTTGACACATTCAGCTCAAATGTACACAATTGCTGATTATGGCTGTCAAATCTAAACCAAACGTTGTGCACTCAAATCTTTTGCTGTATTTAGTTTATTTTGGCATCCGGATGATGAGTCTAGCATGAAATTGCTCGGGCACCTGTTAATTTTTAAGATTTTGACACATTCAGCTCAAATGTACAATCATGCGCTACAAACGCATTTAAAGCAATAAAAAGGTGATTATGGCTGTCAAACCTAAACCAAACGTTGTGCACTCAAATCTTTTGCTATATTTAGTTTATTTTGGCATCCAGGTGATGATTCTAGCATGAAATTGCTTGGGCACCTGTTAATTTTTAAGATTTTGACACATTCAGCTCAAATGTACACAATTGCTGATTATGGCTGTCAAATCTAAACCAAACGTTGTGCACTCAAATCTTTTGCTGTATTTAGTTTATTTTGGCATCCGGATGATGATTCTAGCATGAAATTACTTGGGCACCTGTTAATTTTTAAGATTTTGACACATTCAGCTCAAATGTACAATCATGCGCTAAAAACGCATTTAAAGCAATAAAAAGGTGATTATGGCTGTCAAACCTAAACCAAACGTTGTGCACTCAAATCTTTTGCTGTATTTAGTTTATTTTGGCATCCGGATGATGATTCGAGCATGAAATTGCTTGGGCACCTGTTAATTTTTAAGATTTTGACACATTCAGCTCAAATGTACAATCATGCGCTAAAAACGCATTTAAAGCACTAAAAAGGTGATTATGGCTGTCAAACCTAAACCAAACGTTGTGCACTCAAATCTTTTGCTATATTTAGTTTATTTTGGCATCCGGGTGATGATTCTAGCATGAAATTGCTTGGGCACTTGTTAATTTTTAAGATTTTGACACATTCAGCTCAAATGTACACAATTGCTGATTATGGCTGTCAAATCTAAACCAAACGTTGTGCACTCAAATCTTTTGCTGTATTTAGTTTATTTTGGCATCCGGATGATGATTCTAGCATGAAATTACTTGGGCACCTGTTAATTTTTAAGATTTTGACACATTCAGCTCAAATGTACAATCATGCGCTAAAAACGCATTTAAAGCAATAAAAAGGTGATTATGGCTGTCAAACCTAAACCAAACGTTGTGCACTCAAATCTTTTGCTGTATTTAGTTTATTTTGGCATCCGGATGATGATTCTAGCATGAAATTGCTTGGGCACCTGTTAATTTTTAAGATTTTGACACATTCAGCTCAATTGTACAATCATGCGCTAAAAACGCATTTAAAGCAATAAAAAGGTGATTATGGCTGTCAAACCTAAACCAAACGTTGTGCACTCAAATCTTTTGCTGTATTTAGTTTATTTTGGCATCCGGATGATGATTCTAGCATGAAATTGCTTGGGCACCTGTTAATTTTTAAGATTTTGACACATTCAGCTCAAATGTACACAATTGCTGATTATGGCTGTCAAATCTAAACCAAACGTTGTGCACTCAAATCTTTTGCTGTATTTAGTTTATTTTGGCATCCGGATGATGATTCTAGCATGAAATTGCTTGGGCACCTGTTAATTTTTAAGATTTTGACACATTCAGCTCAAATGTACAATCATGCGCTACAAACGCATTTAAAGCAATAAAAAAGGTGATTATGGCTGTCAAACCTAAACCAAACGTTGTGCACTCAAATCTTTTGCTGTATTTAGTTTATTTTGGCATCCGGATGATGATTCTAGCATGAAATTGCTTGGGCACCTGTTAATTTTTAAGATTTTGACACATTCAGCTCAAATGTACACAATTGCTGATTATGGCTGTCAAATCTGAACCAAACGTTGTGCACTCAAATCTTTTGCTGTATTTAGTTTATTTTGGCATCCGGATGATGATTCTAGCATGAAATTGCTTGGGCACCTGTTAATTTTTAGGATTTTGACACATTCAGCTCAAATGTACAATCATGCGCTACAAACGCATTTAAAGCAATAAAAAGGTGATTATGGCTGTCAAACCTAAACCAAACGTTGTGCACTCAAATCTTTTGCTGTATTTAGTTTATTTTGGCATCCGGATGATGATTCTAGCATGAAATTGCTTGGGCACCTGTTAATGTTTAAGATTTTGACACATTCAGCTCAAATGTACACAATTGCTGATTATGGCTGTCAAATCTAAACCAAACGTTGTGCACTCAAATCTTTTGCTGTATTTAGTTTATTTTGGCATCCGGATGATGATTCTAGCATGAAATTGCTTGGGCACCTGTTAATTTTTAAGATTTTGACACATTCAGCTCAATTGTACAATCATGCGCTAAAAACGCATTTAAAGCAATAAAAAGGTGATTATGGCTGTCAAACCTAAACCAAACGTTGTGCACTCAAATCTTTTGCTGTATTTAGTTTATTTTGGCATCCGGATGATGATTCTAGCATGAAATTGCTTGGGCACCTGTTAATTTTTAAGATTTTGACACATTCAGCTCAAATGTACACAATTGCTGATTATGGCTGTCAAATCTAAACCAAACGTTGTGCACTCAAATCTTTTGCTGTATTTAGTTTATTTTGGCATCCGGATGATGAGTCTAGCATGAAATTGCTCGGGCACCTGTTAATTTTTAAGATTTTGACACATTCAGCTCAAATGTACAATCATGCGCTACAAACGCATTTAAAGCAATAAAAAAGGTGATTATGGCTGTCAAACCTAAACCAAACGTTGTGCACTCAAATCTTTTGCTGTATTTAGTTTATTTTGGCATCCGGATGATGATTCTAGCATGAAATTGCTTGGGCACCTGTTAATTTTTAAGATTTTGACACATTCAGCTCAAATGTACACAACTGCTGATTATGGCTGTCAAATCTGAACCAAACGTTGTGCACTCAAATCTTTTGCTGTATTTAGTTTATTTTGGCATCCGGATGATGATTCTAGCATGAAATTGCTTGGGCACCTGTTAATTTTTAAGATTTTGACACATTCAGCTCAAATGTACAATCATGCGCTACAAACGCATTTAAAGCAATAAAAAGGTGATTATGGCTGTCAAACCTAAACCAAACGTTGTGCACTCAAATCTTTTGCTATATTTAGTTTATTTTGGCATCCGGATGATGATTCTAGCATGAAATTGCTTGGGCACCTGTTAATTTTTAAGATTTTGACACATTCAGCTCAAATGTACAATCATGCGCTAAAAACGCATTTAAAGCAATAAAAAGGTGATTATGGCTGTCAAACCTAAACCAAACGTTGTGCATTCAAATCTTTTGCTGTATTTAGTTTATTTTGGCATCCGGATGATGATTCTAGCATGAAATTGCGTGGGCACCTGTTAATTTTTAAGATTTTGACACATTCAGCTCAAATGTACAATCATGCGCTAAAAACGCATTTAAAGCAATAAAAAGGTGATTATGGCTGTCAAACCTAAACCAAACGTTGTGCACTCAAATCTTTTGCTATATTTAGTTTATTTTGGCATCCGGGTGATGATTCTAGCATGAAATTGCTTGGGCACCTGTTAATTTTTAAGATTTTGACACATTCAGCTCAAATGTACACAATTGCTGATTATGGCTGTCAAATCTAAACCAAACGTTGTGCACTCAAATCTTTTGCTGTATTTAGTTTATTTTGGCATCCGGATGATGATTCTAGCATGAAATTGCTTGGGCACCTGTTAATTTTTAAGATTTTGACACATTCAGCTCAAATGTACACAATTGCTGATTATGGCTGTCAAATCTAAACCAAACGTTGTGCACTCAAATCTTTTGCTGTATTTAGTTTATTTTGGCATCCGGATGATGATTCTAGCATGAAATTGCTTGGGCACCTGTTAATTTTTAAGATTTTGACACATTCAGCTCAATTGTACAATCATGCGCTAAAAACGCATTTAAAGCAATAAAAAGGTGATTATGGCTGTCAAACCTAAACCAAACGTTGTGCACTCAAATCTTTTGCTGTATTTAGTTTATTTTGGCATCCGGATGATGATTCTAGCATGAAATTGCTTGGGCACTTGTTAATTTTTAAGATTTTGACACATTCAGCTCAAATGTACACAATTGCTGATTATGGCTGTCAAATCTAAACCAAACGTTGTGCACTCAAATCTTTTGCTGTATTTAGTTTATTTTGGCATCCGGATGATGATTCTAGCATGAAATTGCTTGGGCACCTGTTAATTTTTAAGATTTTGACACATTCAGCTCAAATGTACAATCATGCGCTACAAACGCATTTAAAGCAATAAAAAAGGTGAGTATGGCTGTCAAACCTAAACCAAACGTTGTGCACTCAAATCTTTTGCTATATTTAGTTTATTTTGGCATCCGGATGATGATTCTAGCATGAAATTGCTTGGGCACCTGTTAATTTTTAAGATTTTGACACATTCAGTTCAAATGTACACAATTGCTGATTATGGCTGTCAAACCTAAACCAAACGTTGTGCACTCAAATCTTTTGCTATATTTAGTTTATTTTGGCATCCGGATGATGATTCTAGCATGAAATTGGTTGGGCACCTGTTAATTTTTAAGATTTTGACACATTCAGCTCAAATGTACAATCATGCGCTAAAAACGCATTTAAAGCAATAAAAAGGTGATTATGGCTGTCAAACCTAAACCAAACGTTGTGCACTCAAATCTTTTGCTGTATTTAGTTTATTTTGGCATCCGGATGATGATTCTAGCATGAAATTGCTTGGGCACCTGTTAATTTTTAAGATTTTGACACATTCAGCTCAAATGTACAATCATGCGCTACAAACGCATTTAAAGCAATAAAAAGGTGATTATGGCTGTCAAACCTAAACCAAACGTTGTGCACTCAAATCTTTTGCTATATTTAGTTTATTTTGGCATCCGGATGATGATTCTAGCATGAAATTGCTTGGGCACCTGTTAATTTTTAAGATTTTGACACATTCAGCTCAAATGTACACAATTGCTGATTATGGCTGTCAAATCTAAACCAAACGTTGTGCACTCAAATCTTTTGCTGTATTTAGTTTATTTTGGCATCCGGATGATGATTCTAGCATGAAATTGCTTGGGCACCTGTTAATTTTTAAGATTTTGACACATTCAGCTCAAATGTACAATCATGCGCTACAAACGCATTTAAAGCAATAAAAAAGGTGATTATGGCTGTCAAACCTAAACCAAACGTTGTGCACTCAAATCTTTTGCTGTATTTAGTTTATTTTGGCATCCGGATGATGATTCTAGCATGAAATTGCTTGGGCACCTGTTAATTTTTAAGATTTTGACACATTCAGCTCAAATGTACACAATTGCTGATTATGGCTGTCAAATCTGAACCAAACGTTGTGCACTCAAATCTTTTGCTGTATTTAGTTTATTTTGGCATCCGGATGATGATTCTAGCATGAAATTGCTTGGGCACCTGTTAATTTTTAAGATTTTGACACATTCAGCTCAAATGTACACAACTGCTGATTATGGCTGTCAAATCTGAACCAAACGTTGTGCACTCAAATCTTTTGCTGTATTTAGTTTATTTTGGCATCCGGATGATGATTCTAGCATGAAATTGCTTGGGCACCTGTTAATTTTTAAGATTTTGACACATTCAGCTCAAATGTACAATCATGCGCTACAAACGCATTTAAAGCAATAAAAAGGTGATTATGGCTGTCAAACCTAAACCAAACGTTGTGCACTCAAATCTTTTGCTATATTTAGTTTATTTTGGCATCCGGATGATGATTCTAGCATGAAATTGCTTGGGCACCTGTTAATTTTTAAGATTTTGACACATTCAGCTCAAATGTACAATCATGCGCTAAAAACGCATTTAAAGCAATAAAAAGGTGATTATGGCTGTCAAACCTAAACCAAACGTTGTGCATTCAAATCTTTTGCTGTATTTAGTTTATTTTGGCATCCGGATGATGATTCTAGCATGAAATTGCGTGGGCACCTGTTAATTTTTAAGATTTTGACACATTCAGCTCAAATGTACAATCATGCGCTAAAAACGCATTTAAAGCAATAAAAAGGTGATTATGGCTGTCAAACCTAAACCAAACGTTGTGCACTCAAATCTTTTGCTATATTTAGTTTATTTTGGCATCCGGATGATGATTCTAGCATGAAATTGCTTGGGCACCTGTTAATTTTTAAGATTTTGACACATTCAGCTCAAATGTACACAATTGCTGATTATGGCTGTCAAATCTAAACCAAACGTTGTGCACTCAAATCTTTTGCTGTATTTAGTTTATTTTGGCATCCGGATGATGATTCTAGCATGAAATTGCTTGGGCACCTGTTAATTTTTAAGATTTTGACACATTCAGCTCAAATGTACAATCATGCGCTAAAAACGCATTTAAAGCAATAAAAAGGTGATTATGGCTGTCAAACCTAAACCAAACGTTGTGCACTCAAATATTTTGCTGTATTTAGTTTATTTTGGCATCCGGATGATGATTCTAGCATGAAATTGCTTGGGCACCTGTTAATTTTTAAGATTTTGACACATTCAGCTCAAATGTACATAATTGCTGATTATGGCTGTCAAATCTAAACCAAACGTTGTGCACTCAAATCTTTTGCTGTATTTAGTTTATTTTGGCATCCGGATGATGATTCTAGCATGAAATTGCTTGGGCACCTGTTAATTTTTAAGATTTTGACACATTCAGCTCAAATGTACAATCATGCGCTACAAACGCATTTAAAGCAATAAAAAGGTGATTATGGCTGTCAAACCTAAACCAAACGTTGTGCACTCAAATCTTTTGCTGTATTTAGTTTATTTTGGCATCCGGGTGATGATTCTAGCATGAAATTGCTTGGGCACCTGTTAATTTTTAAGATTTTGACACATTCAGCTCAAATGTACACAATTGCTGATTATGGCTGTCAAATCTAAACCAAACGTTGTGCACTCAAATCTTTTGCTGTATTTAGTTTATTTTGGCATCCGGATGATGATTCTAGCATGAAATTGCTTGGGCACCTGTTAATTTTTAAGATTTTGACACATTCAGCTCAAATGTACACAATTGCTGATTATGGCTGTCAAATCTAAACCAAACGTTGTGCACTCAAATCTTTTGCTGTATTTAGTTTATTTTGGCATCCGGATGATGATTCTAGCATGAAATTGCTTGGGCACCTGTTAATTTTTAAGATTTTGACACATTCAGCTCAAATGTACAATCATGCGCTAAAAACGCATTTAAAGCAATAAAAAGGTGATTATGGCTGTCAAACCTAAACCAAACGTTGTGCACTCAAATCTTTTGCTGTATTTAGTTTATTTTGGCATCCGGATGATGATTCTAGCATGAAATTGCTTGGGCACCTGTTAATTTTTAAGATTTTGACACATTCAGCTCAAATGTACAATCATGCGCTACAAACGCATTTAAAGCAATAAAAAGGTGATTATGGCTGTCAAACCTAAACCAAACGTTGTGCACTCAAATCTTTTGCTATATTTAGTTTATTTTGGCATCCGGATGATGATTCTAGCATGAAATTGCTTGGGCACCTGTTAATTTTTAAGATTTTGACACATTCAGCTCAAATGTACACAATTGCTGATTATGGCTGTCAAATCTAAACCAAACGTTGTGCACTCAAATCTTTTGCTGTATTTAGTTTATTTTGGCATCCGGATGATGATTCTAGCATGAAATTGCTTGGGCACCTGTTAATTTTTAAGATTTTGACACATTCAGCTCAAATGTACAATCATGCGCTAAAAACGCATTTAAAGCAATAAAAAGGTGATTATGGCTGTCAAACCTAAACCAAACGTTGTGCACTCAAATATTTTGCTGTATTTAGTTTATTTTGGCATCCGGATGATGATTCTAGCATGAAATTGCTTGGGCACCTGTTAATGTTTAAGATTTTGACACATTCAGCTCAAATGTACATAATTGCTGATTATGGCTGTCAAATCTAAACCAAACGTTGTGCACTCAAATCTTTTGCTGTATTTAGTTTATTTTGGCATCCGGATGATGATTTTAGCATGAAATTGCTTGGGCACCTGTTAATTTTTAAGATTTTGACACATTCAGCTCAAATGTACAATCATGCGCTACAAACGCATTTAAAGCAATAAAAAAGGTGATTATGGCTGTCAAACCTAAACCAAACGTTGTGCACTCAAATCTTTTGCTGTATTTAGTTTATTTTGGCATCCGGATGATGATTCTAGCATGAAATTGCTTGGGCACCTGTTAATTTTTAAGATTTTGACACATTCAGCTCAAATGTACACAATTGCTGATTATGGCTGTCAAATCTGAACCAAACGTTGTGCACTCAAATCTTTTGCTGTATTTAGTTTATTTTGGCATCCGGATGATGATTCTAGCATGAAATTGCTTGGGCACCTGTTAATTTTTAAGATTTTGACACATTCAGCTCAAATGTACACAACTGCTGATTATGGCTGTCAAATCTGAACCAAACGTTGTGCACTCAAATCTTTTGCTGTATTTAGTTTATTTTGGCATCCGGATGATGATTCTAGCATGAAATTGCTTGGGCACCTGTTAATTTTTAAGATTTTGACACATTCAGCTCAAATGTACAATCATGCGCTACAAACGCATTTAAAGCAATAAAAAGGTGATTATGGCTGTCAAACCTAAACCAAACGTTGTGCACTCAAATCTTTTGCTATATTTAGTTTATTTTGGCATCCGGATGATGATTCTAGCATGAAATTGCTTGGGCACCTGTTAATTTTTAAGATTTTGACACATTCAGCTCAAATGTACAATCATGCGCTAAAAACGCATTTAAAGCAATAAAAAGGTGATTATGGCTGTCAAACCTAAACCAAACGTTGTGCATTCAAATCTTTTGCTGTATTTAGTTTATTTTGGCATCCGGATGATGATTCTAGCATGAAATTGCGTGGGCACCTGTTAATTTTTAAGATTTTGACACATTCAGCTCAAATGTACAATCATGCGCTAAAAACGCATTTAAAGCAATAAAAAGGTGATTATGGCTGTCAAACCTAAACCAAACGTTGTGCACTCAAATCTTTTGCTGTATTTAGTTTATTTTGGCATCCGGGTGATGATTCTAGCATGAAATTGCTTGGGCACCTGTTAATTTTTAAGATTTTGACACATTCAGCTCAAATGTACACAATTGCTGATTATGGCTGTCAAATCTAAACCAAACGTTGTGCACTCAAATCTTTTGCTGTATTTAGTTTATTTTGGCATCCGGATGATGATTCTAGCATGAAATTGCTTGGGCACCTGTTAATTTTTAAGATTTTGACACATTCAGCTCAAATGTACACAATTGCTGATTATGGCTGTCAAATCTAAACCAAACGTTGTGCACTCAAATCTTTTGCTGTATTTAGTTTATTTTGGCATCCGGATGATGATTCTAGCATGAAATTGCTTGGGCACCTGTTAATTTTTAAGATTTTGACACATTCAGCTCAATTGTACAATCATGCGCTAAAAACGCATTTAAAGCAATAAAAAGGTGATTATGGCTGTCAAACCTAAACCAAACGTTGTGCACTCACATCTTTTGCTGTATTTAGTTTATTTTGGCATCCGGATGATGATTCTAGCATGAAATTGCTTGGGCACCTGTTAATTTTTAAGATTTTGACACATTCAGCTCAAATGTACACAATTGCTGATTATGGCTGTCAAATCTAAACCAAACGTTGTGCACTCAAATCTTTTGCTGTATTTAGTTTATTTTGGCATCCGGATGATGATTCTAGCATGAAATTGCTTGGGCACCTGTTAATTTTTAAGATTTTGACACATTCAGCTCAAATGTACAATCATGCGCTACAAACGCATTTAAAGCAATAAAAAAGGTGAGTATGGCTGTCAAACCTAAACCAAACGTTGTGCACTCAAATCTTTTGCTATATTTAGTTTATTTTGGCATCCGGATGATGATTCTAGCATGAAATTGCTTGGGCACCTGTTAATTTTTAAGATTTTGACACATTCAGTTCAAATGTACACAATTGCTGATTATGGCTGTCAAACCTAAACCAAACGTTGTGCACTCAAATCTTTTGCTATATTTAGTTTATTTTGGCATCCGGATGATGATTCTAGCATGAAATTGCTTGGGCACCTGTTAATTTTTAAGATTTTGACACATTCAGCTCAAATGTACAATCATGCGCTAAAAACGCATTTAAAGCAATAAAAAGGTGATTATGGCTGTCAAACCTAAACCAAACGTTGTGCACTCAAATCTTTTGCTGTATTTAGTTTATTTTGGCATCCGGATGATGATTCTAGCATGAAATTGCTTGGGCACCTGTTAATTTTTAAGATTTTGACACATTCAGCTCAAATGTACAATCATGCGCTACAAACGCATTTAAAGCAATAAAAAGGTGATTATGGCTGTCAAACCTAAACCAAACGTTGTGCACTCAAATCTTTTGCTATATTTAGTTTATTTTGGCATCCGGATGATGATTCTAGCATGAAATGGCTTGGGCACCTGTTAATTTTTAAGATTTTGACACATTCAGCTCAAATGTACACAATTGCTGATTATGGCTGTCAAATCTAAACCAAACGTTGTGCACTCAAATCTTTTGCTGTATTTAGTTTATTTTGGCATCCGGATGATGATTCTAGCATGAAATTGCTTGGGCACCTGTTAATTTTTAAGATTTTGACACATTCAGCTCAAATGTACAATCATGCGCTAAAAACGCATTTAAAGCAATAAAAAGGTGATTATGGCTGTCAAACCTAAACCAAACGTTGTGCACTCAAATATTTTGCTGTATTTAGTTTATTTTGGCATCCGGATGATGATTCTAGCATGAAATTGCTTGGGCACCTGTTAATTTTTAAGATTTTGACACATTCAGCTCAAATGTACATAATTGCTGATTATGGCTGTCAAATCTAAACCAAACGTTGTGCACTCAAATCTTTTGCTGTATTTAGTTTATTTTGGCATCCGGATGATGATTTTAGCATGAAATTGCTTGGGCACCTGTTAATTTTTAAGATTTTGACACATTCAGCTCAAATGTACAATCATGCGCTACAAACGCATTTAAAGCAATAAAAAAGGTGATTATGGCTGTCAAACCTAAACCAAACGTTGTGCACTCAAATCTTTTGCTGTATTTAGTTTATTTTGGCATCCGGATGATGATTCTAGCATGAAATTGCTTGGGCACCTGTTAATTTTTAAGATTTTGACACATTCAGCTCAAATGTACACAATTGCTGATTATGGCTGTCAAATCTGAACCAAACGTTGTGCACTCAAATCTTTTGCTGTATTTAGTTTATTTTGGCATCCGGATGATGATTCTAGCATGAAATTGCTTGGGCACCTGTTAATTTTTAAGATTTTGACACATTCAGCTCAAATGTACAATCATGCGCTACAAACGCATTTAAAGCAATAAAAAGGTGATTATGGCTGTCAAACCTAAACCAAACGTTGTGCACTCAAATCTTTTGCTGTATTTAGTTTATTTTGGCATCCGGGTGATGATTCTAGCATGAAATTGCTTGGGCACCTGTTAATTTTTAAGATTTTGACACATTCAGCTCAAATGTACACAATTGCTGATTATGGCTGTCAAATCTAAACCAAACGTTGTGCACTCAAATCTTTTGCTGTATTTAGTTTATTTTGGCATCCGGATGATGATTCTAGCATGAAATTGCTTGGGCACCTGTTAATTTTTAAGATTTTGACACATTCAGCTCAAATGTACACAATTGCTGATTATGGCTGTCAAATCTAAACCAAACGTTGTGCACTCAAATCTTTTGCTGTATTTAGTTTATTTTGGCATCCGGATGATGATTCTAGCATGAAATTGCTTGGGCACCTGTTAATTTTTAAGATTTTGACACATTCAGCTCAATTGTACAATCATGCGCTAAAAACGCATTTAAAGCAATAAAAAGGTGATTATGGCTGTCAAACCTAAACCAAACGTTGTGCACTCAAATCTTTTGCTGTATTTAGTTTATTTTGGCATCCGGATGATGATTCTAGCATGAAATTGCTTGGGCACCTGTTAATTTTTAAGATTTTGACACATTCAGCTCAAATGTACACAATTGCTGATTATGGCTGTCAAATCTAAACCAAACGTTGTGCACTCAAATCTTTTGCTGTATTTAGTTTATTTTGGCATCCGGATGATGATTCTAGCATGAAATTGCTTGGGCACCTGTTAATTTTTAAGATTTTGACACATTCAGCTCAAATGTACAATCATGCGCTACAAACGCATTTAAAGCAATAAAAAAGGTGAGTATGGCTGTCAAACCTAAACCAAACGTTGTGCACTCAAATCTTTTGCTATATTTAGTTTATTTTGGCATCCGGATGATGATTCTAGCATGAAATTGCTTGGGCACCTGTTAATTTTTAAGATTTTGACACATTCAGTTCAAATGTACACAATTGCTGATTATGGCTGTCAAACCTAAACCAAACGTTGTGCACTCAAATCTTTTGCTATATTTAGTTTATTTTGGCATCCGGATGATGATTCTAGCATGAAATTGCTTGGGCACCTGTTAATTTTTAAGATTTTGACACATTCAGCTCAAATGTACAATCATGCGCTAAAAACGCATTTAAAGCAATAAAAAGGTGATTATGGCTGTCAAACCTAAACCAAACGTTGTGCACTCAAATCTTTTGCTGTATTTAGTTTATTTTGGCATCCGGATGATGATTCTAGCATGAAATTGCTTGGGCACCTGTTAATTTTTAAGATTTTGACACATTCAGCTCAAATGTACACAATTGCTGATTATGGCTGTCAAATCTAAACCAAACGTTGTGCACTCAAATCTTTTGCTGTATTTAGTTTATTTTGGCATCCGGATGATGATTTTAGCATGAAATTGCTTGGGCACCTGTTAATTTTTAAGATTTTGACACATTCAGCTCAAATGTACAATCATGCGCTACAAACGCATTTAAAGCAATAAAAAAGGTGATTATGGCTGTCAAACCTAAACCAAACGTTGTGCACTCAAATCTTTTGCTGTATTTAGTTTATTTTGGCATCCGGATGATGATTCTAGCATGAAATTGCTTGGGCACCTGTTAATTTTTAAGATTTTGACACATTCAGCTCAAATGTACACAATTGCTGATTATGGCTGTCAAATCTGAACCAAACGTTGTGCACTCAAATCTTTTGCTGTATTTAGTTTATTTTGGCATCCGGATGATGATTCTAGCATGAAATTGCTTGGGCACCTGTTAATTTTTAAGATTTTGACACATTCAGCTCAAATGTACAATCATGCGCTAAAAACGCATTTAAAGCAATAATAGGGTGATTATTGCTGTCAAACCTAAACCAAACGTTGTGCACTCAAATCTTTTGCTGTATTTAGTTTATTTTGGCATCCGGATGATGATTCTAGCATGAAATTGCTTTGGCACCTGTTAATTTTTAAGATTTTGACACATTCAGCTCAAATGTACACAATTGCTGATTATGGCTGTCAAATCTAAACCAAACGTTGTGCACTCAAATATTTTGCTGTATTTAGTTTATTTTGGCATCTGGATGATGATTCTAGTATGAAATTGCTTGGGCACCTGTTAATTTTTAAGATTTTGACACATTCAGCTCAAATGTACAATCATGCGCTAAAAACGCATTTAAAGCAATAAAAAGGTGATTATGGCTGTCAAACCTAAATCAAACGTTGTGCACCCAAATCTTTTGCTGTATTTAGTTTATTTTGGCATCCGGATAATGATTCTAGCATGAAATTGCTTGGGCACCTGTTAATTTTTAAGATTTTGACACATTCAGCTCAAATGTACACAATTGCTGATTATGGCTGTCAAATCTAAACCAAACGTTGTGCACTCAAATCTTTTGCTGTATTTAGTTTATTTTGGCATCCGGATGATGATTCTAGCATGAAATTGCTTGGGCACCTTTTAATTTTTAAGATTTTGACACATTCAGCTCAAATGTACAATCTTGCGCTAAAAACGCATTTAAAGCAATAAAAAGGTGATTATGGCTGTCAAACCTAAACCAAACGTTGTGCACTCATATCTTTTGCTGTATTTAGTTTATTTTGGCATCTGGATGATGATTCTAGTATGAAATTGCTTGGGCACCTGTTAATTTTTAAGATTTTGACACATTCAGCTCAAATGTACAATCATGCGCTAAAAACGCATTTAAAGCAATAAAAAGGTGATTATGGCTGTCAAACCTAAACCAAACGTTGTGCACCCAAATCTTTTGCTGTATTTAGTTTATTTTGGCATCCGGATAATGATTCTAGCATGAAATTGCTTGGGCACCTGTTAATTTTTAAGATTTTGACACATTCAGCTCAAATGTACAATCATGCGCTAAAAACGCATTTAAAGCAATAAAAAGGTGATTATGGCTGTCAAATCTAAACCAAACGTTGTGCACTCAAATCTTTTGCTGTATTTAGTTTATTTTGGCATCCGGATGATGATTCTAGCATGAAATTGCTTGGGCACCTGTTAATTTTTAAGATTTTGACACATTCAGCTCAAATGTACACAATTGCTGATTATGGCTGTCAAATCTAAACCAAACGTTGTGCATCAAATCTTTTGCTGTATTTAGTTTATTTTGGCATCCGGATGATGATTCTAGCATGAAATTGCTTGGGCACCTGTTAATTTTTAAGATTTTGACACATTCAGCTCAAATGTACAATCATGCGCAAAAACGCATTTAAAGCAATAAAAAGATGATTATGGCTGTCAAACCTAAACCAAACGTTGTACACTCAAATCTTTTGCTGTATTTAGTTTATTTTGGCATCCGGATGATGATTCTAGCATGAAATTGCTTGGGCACCTGTCAATTTTTAAGATTTTGACACATTCAGCTCAAATGTACACAATTGCTGATTATGGCTGTCAAATCTAAACCAAACGTTGTGCACTCAAATCTTTTGCTGTATTTAGTTTATTTTGGCATCCGGATGATGATTCTAGCATGAAATTGCTTGGGCACCTTTTAATTTTTAAGATTTTGAAACATTCAGCTCAAATGTACAATCTTGCGCTAAAAACGCATTTAAAGCAATAAAAAGGTGATTATGGCTGTCAAACCTAAACCAAACGTTGTGCACCCAAATCTTTTGCTGTATTTAGTTTATTTTGGCATCCGGATAATGATTCTAGCATGAAATTGCTTGGGCACCTGTTAATTTTTAAGATTTTGACACATTCAGCTCAAATGTACACAATTGCTGATTATGGCTGTCAAATCTAAACCAAACGTTGTGCACTCAAATCTTTTGCTGTATTTAGTTTATTTTGGCATCCGGATGATGATTCTAGCATGAAATTACTTGGGCACCTGTTAATTTTTAAGATTTTGACACATTCAGCTCAAATGTACAATCATGCGCTAAAAACGCATTTAAAGCAATAAAAAGGTGATTATGGCTGTCAAATCTAAACCAAACGTTGTGCACTCAAATCTTTTGCTGTATTTAGTTTATTTTGGCATCCGGATGATGATTCTAGCATGAAATTGCTTGGGCACCTGTTAATTTTTAAGATTTTGACACATTCAGCTCAAATGTACACAATTGCTGATTATGGCTGTCAAATCTAAACCAAACGCTGTGCACTCAAATCTTTTGCTGTATTTAGTTTATTTTGGCATCCGGATGATGATTTTAGCATGAAATTGCTTGGGCACCTGTTAATTTTTAAGATTTTGACACATTCAGCTCAAATGTACAATCATGCGCTACAAACGCATTTAAAGCAATAAAAAGGTGATTATGGCTGTCAAACCTAAACCAAACGTTGTACACTCAAATCTTTTGCTATATTTAGTTTACTTTGGCATCCGGATGATGATTCTAGCATGAAATTGCTTGGCACCTGTTAATTTTTAAGATTTTGACACATTCAGCTCAAATGTACACAATTGCTGATTATGGCTGTCAAATCTAAACCAAACGTTGTGCACTCAAACCTTTTGCTGTATTTAGTTTATTTTGGCATCCGGATGATGATTCTAGCATGAAATTGCTTGGGCACCTGTTAATTTTTAAGATTTTGACACATTCAGCTCAAATGTACACAATTGCTGATTATGGCTGTCAAATCTGAACCAAACGTTGTGCACTCAAATCTTTTGCTGTATTTAGTTTATTTTGGCATCCGGATGATGATTCTAGCATGAAATTGCTTGGGCACCTGTTAATTTTTAAGATTTTGACACATTCAGCTCAAATGTACACGATTGCTGATTATGGCTGTCAAATCTAAACCAAAGGTTGTGCACTCAAATCTTTTGCTGTATTTAGTTTATTTTGGCATCCGGATGATGATTCTAGCATGAAATTGCTTGGGCACCTGTTAATTTTTAAGATTTTGACACATTCAGCTCAAATGTACAATCATGCGCTAAAAACGCATTTAAAGCAATAATAGGGTGATTATTGCTGTCAAACCTAAACCAAACGTTGTGCACTCAAATCTTTTGCTGTATTTAGTTTATTTTGGCATCCGGATGATGATTCTAGCATGAAATTGCTTTGGCACCTGTTAATTTTTAAGATTTTGACACATTCAGCTCAAATGTACACAATTGCTGATTATGGCTGTCAAACCTAAACCAAACGTTGTGCACTCATATCTTTTGCTGTATTTAGTTTATTTTGGCATCTGGATGATGATTCTAGTATGAAATTGCTTGGGCACCTGTTAATTTTTAAGATTTTGACACATTCAGCTCAAATGTACAATCATGCGCTAAAAACGCATTTAAAGCAATAAAAAGGTGATTATGGCTGTCAAACCTAAACCAAACGTTGTGCACCCAAATCTTTTGCTGTATTTAGTTTATTTTGGCATCCGGATAATGATTCTAGCATGAAATTGCTTGGGCACCTGTTAATTTTTAAGATTTTGACACATTCAGCTCAAATGTACACAATTGCTGATTATGGCTGTCAAATCTAAACCAAACGTTGTGCACTCAAATCTTTTGCTGTATTTAGTTTATTTTGGCATCCGGATGATGATTCTAGCATGAAATTACTTGGACACCTGTTAATTTTTAAGATTTTGACACATTCAGCTCAAATGTACAATCATGCGCAAAAACGCATTTAAAGCAATAAAAAGATGATTATGGCTGTCAAACCTAAACCAAACGTTGTGCACTCAAATCTTTTGCTGTATTTAGTTTATTTTGGCATCCGGATGATGATTCTAGCATGAAATTGCTTGGGCACCTGGCAATTTTTAAGATTTTGACACATTCAGCTCAAATGTACACAATTGCTGATTATGGCTGTCAAATCTAAACCAAACGTTGTGCACTCAAATCTTTTGCTGTATTTAGTTTATTTTGGCATCCGGATGATGATTCTAGTATGAAATTGCTTGGGCACCTGTTAATTTTTAAGATTTTGACACATTCAGCTCAAATGTACACAATTGCTGATTATGGCTGTCAAATCTAAACCAAACGTTGTGCACTCAAATCTTTTGCTGTATTTAGTTTATTTTGGCATCCGGATGATGATTCTAGCATGAAATTGCTTGGGCACCTGTTAATTTTTAAGATTTTGACACATTCAGCTCAAATGTACAATCATGCGCTAAAAACGCATTTAAAGCAATAAAAAGGTGATTATGGCTATCAAACCTAAACCAAACGTTGTGCACTCAAATCTTTTGCTGTATTTAGTTTATTTTGGCATCCGGATGATGATTCTAGCATGAAATTGCTTGGGCACCTGTTAATTTTTAAGATTTTGACACATTCAGCTCAAATGTACAATCATGCGCAAAAACGCATTTAAAGCAATAAAAAGAAGATTATGGCTGTCAAACCTAAACCAAACGTTGTGCACTCAAATCTTTTGCTATATTTAGTTTATTTTGGCATCCGGATGATGATTCTAGCATGAAATTGCTTGGGCACCTGTTAATTTTTAAGATTTTGACACATTCAGCTCAAATGTACACAATTGCTGATTATGGCTGTCAAATCTAAACCAAACGTGCACTCAAATCTTTTGCTGTATTTAGTTTATTTTGGCATCCGGATGATGATTCTAGCATGAAATTGCTTGGGCACCTGTTAATTTTTAAGATTTTGACACATTCAGCTCAAATGTACAATCATGCGCTAAAAACGCATTTAAAGCAATAAAAAGGTGATTATGGCTGTCAAACCTAAACCAAACGTTGTGCACTCAAATCTTTTGCTGTATTTAGTTTATTTTGGCATCCGGATGATGATTCTAGCATGATATTGCTTGGGCGCCTGTTAATTTTTAAGATTTTGACACATTCAGCTCAAATGTACACAATTGCTGATTATGGCTGTCAAATCTAAACCAAACGTTGTGCACTCAAATCTTTTGCTGTATTTAGTTTATTTTGGCATCCGGATGATGATTTTAGCATGAAATTGCTTGGGCACCTGTTAATTTTTAAGATTTTGACACATTCAGCTCAAATGTACAATCATGCGCTACAAACGCATTTAAAGCAATAAAAAGGTGATTATGGCTGTCAAACCTAAACCAAACGTTGTGCACTCAAATCTTTTGCTATATTTAGTTTATTTTGGCATCCGGATGATGATTCTAGCATGAAATTGCTTGGCACCTGTTAATTTTTAAGATTTTGACACATTCAGCTCAAATGTACACAATTGCTGATTATGGCTGTCAAATCTAAACCAAACGTTGTGCACTCAAACCTTTTGCTGTATTTAGTTTATTTTGGCATCCGGATGATGATTCTAGCATGAAATTGCTTGGGCACCTGTTAATTTTTAAGATTTTGACACATTCAGCTCAATTGTACAATCATGCGCTAAAAACGCATTTAAAGCAATAAAAAGGTGATTATGGCTGTCAAACCTAAACCAAACGTTGTGCACTCAAATCTTTTGCTGTATTTAGTTTATTTTGGCATCCGGATGATGATTCTAGCATGAAATTGCTTGGGCACCTGGCAATTTTTAAGATTTTGACACATTCAGCTCAAATGTACACAATTGCTGATTATGGCTGTCAAATCTAAACCAAACGTTGTGCACTCAAATCTTTTGCTGTATTTAGTTTATTTTGGCATCCGGATGATGATTCTAGCATGAAATTGCTTGGGCACCTGTTAATTTTTAAGATTTTGACACATTCAGCTCAAATGTACAATCATGCGCAAAAACGCATTTAAAGCAATAAAAAGAAGATTATGGCTGTCAAACCTAAACCAAACGTTGTGCACTCAAATCTTTTGCTATATTTAGTTTATTTTGGCATCCGGATGATGATTCTAGCATGAAATTGCTTGGGCACCTGTTAATTTTTAAGATTTTGACACATTCAGCTCAAATGTACACAATTGCTGATTATGGCTGTCAAATCTAAACCAAACGTTGTGCACTCAAATCTTTTGCTGTATTTAGTTTATTTTGGCATCCGGATGATGATTCTAGCATGAAATTGCTTGGGCACCTGTTAATTTTTAAGATTTTGACACATTCAGCTCAAATGTACAATCATGCGCTAAAAACGCATTTAAAGCAATAAAAAGGTGATTATGGCTATCAAACCTAAACCAAACGTTGTGCACTCAAATCTTTTGCTGTATTTAGTTTATTTTGGCATCCGGATGATGATTCTAGCATGAAATTGCTTGGGCACCTGTTAATTTTTAAGATTTTGACACATTCAGCTCAAATGTACAATCATGCGCAAAAACGCATTTAAAGCAATAAAAAGAAGATTATGGCTGTCAAACCTAAACCAAACGTTGTGCACTCAAATCTTTTGCTATATTTAGTTTATTTTGGCATCCGGATGATGATTCTAGCATGAAATTGCTTGGGCACCTGTTAATTTTTAAGATTTTGACACATTCAGCTCAAATGTACACAATTGCTGATTATGGCTGTCAAATCTAAACCAAACGTTGTGCACTCAAATCTTTTGCTGTATTTAGTTTATTTTGGCATCCGGATGATGATTCTAGCATGAAATTGCTTGGGCACCTGTTAATTTTTAAGATTTTGACACATTCAGCTCAAATGTACAATCATGCGCTAAAAACGCATTTAAAGCAATAAAAAGGTGATTATGGCTGTCAAACCTAAACCAAACGTTGTGCACTCAAATCTTTTGCTGTATTTAGTTTATTTTGGCATCCGGATGATGATTCTAGCATGATATTGCTTGGGCGCCTGTTAATTTTTAAGATTTTGACACATTCAGCTCAAATGTACACAATTGCTGATTATGGCTGTCAAATCTAAACCAAACGTTGTGCACTCAAATCTTTTGCTGTATTTAGTTTATTTTGGCATCCGGATGATGATTTTAGCATGAAATTGCTTGGGCACCTGTTAATTTTTAAGATTTTGACACATTCAGCTCAAATGTACAATCATGCGCTACAAACGCATTTAAAGCAATAAAAAGGTGATTATGGCTGTCAAACCTAAACCAAACGTTGTGCACTCAAATCTTTTGCTATATTTAGTTTATTTTGGCATCCGGATGATGATTCTAGCATGAAATTGCTTGGCACCTGTTAATTTTTAAGATTTTGACACATTCAGCTCAAATGTACACAATTGCTGATTATGGCTGTCAAATCTAAACCAAACGTTGTGCACTCAAACCTTTTGCTGTATTTAGTTTATTTTGGCATCCGGATGATGATTCTAGCATGAAATTGCTTGGGCACCTGTTAATTTTTAAGATTTTGACACATTCAGCTCAATTGTACAATCATGCGCTAAAAACGCATTTAAAGCAATAAAAAGGTGATTATGGCTGTCAAACCTAAACCAAACGTTGTGCACTCAAATCTTTTGCTGTATTTAGTTTATTTTGGCATCCGGATGATGATTCTAGCATGAAATTGCTTGGGCACCTGTTAATTTTTAAGATTTTGACACATTCAGCTCAAATGTACAATCATGCGCTAAAAACGCATTTAAAGCAATAAAAAGGTGATTATGGCTATCAAACCTAAACCAAACGTTGTGCACTCAAATCTTTTGCTGTATTTAGTTTATTTTGGCATCCGGATGATGATTCTAGCATGAAATTGCTTGGGCACCTGTTAATTTTTAAGATTTTGACACATTCAGCTCAAATGTACAATCATGCGCAAAAACGCATTTAAAGCAATAAAAAGAAGATTATGGCTGTCAAACCTAAACCAAACGTTGTGCACTCAAATCTTTTGCTATATTTAGTTTATTTTGGCATCCGGATGATGATTCTAGCATGAAATTGCTTGGGCACCTGTTAATTTTTAAGATTTTGACACATTCAGCTCAAATGTACACAATTGCTGATTATGGCTGTCAAATCTAAACCAAACGTGCACTCAAATCTTTTGCTGTATTTAGTTTATTTTGGCATCCGGATGATGATTCTAGCATGAAATTGCTTGGGCACCTGTTAATTTTTAAGATTTTGACACATTCAGCTCAAATGTACAATCATGCGCTAAAAACGCATTTAAAGCAATAAAAAGGTGATTATGGCTGTCAAACCTAAACCAAACGTTGTGCACTCAAATCTTTTGCTGTATTTAGTTTATTTTGGCATCCGGATGATGATTCTAGCATGATATTGCTTGGGCGCCTGTTAATTTTTAAGATTTTGACACATTCAGCTCAAATGTACACAATTGCTGATTATGGCTGTCAAATCTAAACCAAACGTTGTGCACTCAAATCTTTTGCTGTATTTAGTTTATTTTGGCATCCGGATGATGATTTTAGCATGAAATTGCTTGGGCACCTGTTAATTTTTAAGATTTTGACACATTCAGCTCAAATGTACAATCATGCGCTACAAACGCATTTAAAGCAATAAAAAGGTGATTATGGCTGTCAAACCTAAACCAAACGTTGTGCACTCAAATCTTTTGCTATATTTAGTTTATTTTGGCATCCGGATGATGATTCTAGCATGAAATTGCTTGGCACCTGTTAATTTTTAAGATTTTGACACATTCAGCTCAAATGTACACAATTGCTGATTATGGCTGTCAAATCTAAACCAAACGTTGTGCACTCAAACCTTTTGCTGTATTTAGTTTATTTTGGCATCCGGATGATGATTCTAGCATGAAATTGCTTGGGCACCTGTTAATTTTTAAGATTTTGACACATTCAGCTCAATTGTACAATCATGCGCTAAAAACGCATTTAAAGCAATAAAAAGGTGATTATGGCTGTCAAACCTAAACCAAACGTTGTGCACTCAAATCTTTTGCTGTATTTAGTTTATTTTGGCATCCGGATGATGATTCTAGCATGAAATTGCTTGGGCACCTGGCAATTTTTAAGATTTTGACACATTCAGCTCAAATGTACACAATTGCTGATTATGGCTGTCAAATCTAAACCAAACGTTGTGCACTCAAATCTTTTGCTGTATTTAGTTTATTTTGGCATCCGGATGATGATTCTAGCATGAAATTGCTTGGGCACCTGTTAATTTTTAAGATTTTGACACATTCAGCTCAAATGTACAATCATGCGCAAAAACGCATTTAAAGCAATAAAAAGAAGATTATGGCTGTCAAACCTAAACCAAACGTTGTGCACTCAAATCTTTTGCTATATTTAGTTTATTTTGGCATCCGGATGATGATTCTAGCATGAAATTGCTTGGGCACCTGTTAATTTTTAAGATTTTGACACATTCAGCTCAAATGTACACAATTGCTGATTATGGCTGTCAAATCTAAACCAAACGTTGTGCACTCAAATCTTTTGCTGTATTTAGTTTATTTTGGCATCCGGATGATGATTCTAGCATGAAATTGCTTGGGCACCTGTTAATTTTTAAGATTTTGACACATTCAGCTCAAATGTACAATCATGCGCTAAAAACGCATTTAAAGCAATAAAAAGGTGATTATGGCTATCAAACCTAAACCAAACGTTGTGCACTCAAATCTTTTGCTGTATTTAGTTTATTTTGGCATCCGGATGATGATTCTAGCATGAAATTGCTTGGGCACCTGTTAATTTTTAAGATTTTGACACATTCAGCTCAAATGTACAATCATGCGCAAAAACGCATTTAAAGCAATAAAAAGAAGATTATGGCTGTCAAACCTAAACCAAACGTTGTGCACTCAAATCTTTTGCTATATTTAGTTTATTTTGGCATCCGGATGATGATTCTAGCATGAAATTGCTTGGGCACCTGTTAATTTTTAAGATTTTGACACATTCAGCTCAAATGTACACAATTGCTGATTATGGCTGTCAAATCTAAACCAAACGTTGTGCACTCAAATCTTTTGCTGTATTTAGTTTATTTTGGCATCCGGATGATGATTCTAGCATGAAATTGCTTGGGCACCTGTTAATTTTTAAGATTTTGACACATTCAGCTCAAATGTACAATCATGCGCTAAAAACGCATTTAAAGCAATAAAAAGGTGATTATGGCTGTCAAACCTAAACCAAACGTTGTGCACTCAAATCTTTTGCTGTATTTAGTTTATTTTGGCATCCGGATGATGATTCTAGCATGATATTGCTTGGGCGCCTGTTAATTTTTAAGATTTTGACACATTCAGCTCAAATGTACACAATTGCTGATTATGGCTGTCAAATCTAAACCAAACGTTGTGCACTCAAATCTTTTGCTGTATTTAGTTTATTTTGGCATCCGGATGATGATTTTAGCATGAAATTGCTTGGGCACCTGTTAATTTTTAAGATTTTGACACATTCAGCTCAAATGTACAATCATGCGCTACAAACGCATTTAAAGCAATAAAAAGGTGATTATGGCTGTCAAACCTAAACCAAACGTTGTGCACTCAAATCTTTTGCTATATTTAGTTTATTTTGGCATCCGGATGATGATTCTAGCATGAAATTGCTTGGCACCTGTTAATTTTTAAGATTTTGACACATTCAGCTCAAATGTACACAATTGCTGATTATGGCTGTCAAATCTAAACCAAACGTTGTGCACTCAAACCTTTTGCTGTATTTAGTTTATTTTGGCATCCGGATGATGATTCTAGCATGAAATTGCTTGGGCACCTGTTAATTTTTAAGATTTTGACACATTCAGCTCAATTGTACAATCATGCGCTAAAAACGCATTTAAAGCAATAAAAAGGTGATTATGGCTGTCAAACCTAAACCAAACGTTGTGCACTCAAATCTTTTGCTGTATTTAGTTTATTTTGGCATCCGGATGATGATTCTAGCATGAAATTGCTTGGGCACCTGTTAATTTTTAAGATTTTGACACATTCAGCTCAAATGTACAATCATGCGCTAAAAACGCATTTAAAGCAATAAAAAGGTGATTATGGCTATCAAACCTAAACCAAACGTTGTGCACTCAAATCTTTTGCTGTATTTAGTTTATTTTGGCATCCGGATGATGATTCTAGCATGAAATTGCTTGGGCACCTGTTAATTTTTAAGATTTTGACACATTCAGCTCAAATGTACAATCATGCGCAAAAACGCATTTAAAGCAATAAAAAGAAGATTATGGCTGTCAAACCTAAACCAAACGTTGTGCACTCAAATCTTTTGCTATATTTAGTTTATTTTGGCATCCGGATGATGATTCTAGCATGAAATTGCTTGGGCACCTGTTAATTTTTAAGATTTTGACACATTCAGCTCAAATGTACACAATTGCTGATTATGGCTGTCAAATCTAAACCAAACGTGCACTCAAATCTTTTGCTGTATTTAGTTTATTTTGGCATCCGGATGATGATTCTAGCATGAAATTGCTTGGGCACCTGTTAATTTTTAAGATTTTGACACATTCAGCTCAAATGTACAATCATGCGCTAAAAACGCATTTAAAGCAATAAAAAGGTGATTATGGCTGTCAAACCTAAACCAAACGTTGTGCACTCAAATCTTTTGCTGTATTTAGTTTATTTTGGCATCCGGATGATGATTCTAGCATGATATTGCTTGGGCGCCTGTTAATTTTTAAGATTTTGACACATTCAGCTCAAATGTACACAATTGCTGATTATGGCTGTCAAATCTAAACCAAACGTTGTGCACTCAAATCTTTTGCTGTATTTAGTTTATTTTGGCATCCGGATGATGATTTTAGCATGAAATTGCTTGGGCACCTGTTAATTTTTAAGATTTTGACACATTCAGCTCAAATGTACAATCATGCGCTACAAACGCATTTAAAGCAATAAAAAGGTGATTATGGCTGTCAAACCTAAACCAAACGTTGTGCACTCAAATCTTTTGCTATATTTAGTTTATTTTGGCATCCGGATGATGATTCTAGCATGAAATTGCTTGGCACCTGTTAATTTTTAAGATTTTGACACATTCAGCTCAAATGTACACAATTGCTGATTATGGCTGTCAAATCTAAACCAAACGTTGTGCACTCAAACCTTTTGCTGTATTTAGTTTATTTTGGCATCCGGATGATGATTCTAGCATGAAATTGCTTGGGCACCTGTTAATTTTTAAGATTTTGACACATTCAGCTCAATTGTACAATCATGCGCTAAAAACGCATTTAAAGCAATAAAAAGGTGATTATGGCTGTCAAACCTAAACCAAACGTTGTGCACTCAAATCTTTTGCTGTATTTAGTTTATTTTGGCATCCGGATGATGATTCTAGCATGAAATTGCTTGGGCACCTGTTATTTTTTAAGATTTTGACACATTCAGCTCAAATGTACACAATTGCTGATTATGGCTGTCAAATCTAAACCAAACGCTGTGCACTCAAATCTTTTGCTGTATTTAGTTTATTTTGGCATCCGGATGATGATTTTAGCATGAAATTGCTTGGGCACCTGTTAATTTTTAAGATTTTGACACATTCAGCTCAAATGTACAATCATGCGCTACAAACGCATTTAAAGCAATAAAAAGGTGATTATGGCTGTCAAACCTAAACCAAACGTTGTGCACTCAAATCTTTTGCTATATTTAGTTTATTTTGGCATCCGGATGATGATTCTAGCATGAAATTGCTTGGCACCTGTTAATTTTTAAGATTTTGACACATTCAGCTCAAATGTACACAATTGCTGATTATGGCTGTCAAATCTAAACCAAACGTTGTGCACTCAAACCTTTTGCTGTATTTAGTTTATTTTGGCATCCGGATGATGATTCTAGCATGAAATTGCTTGGGCACCTGTTAATTTTTAAGATTTTGACACATTCAGCTCAAATGTACACAATTGCTGATTATGGCTGTCAAATCTGAACCAAACGTTGTGCACTCAAATCTTTTGCTGTATTTAGTTTATTTTGGCATCCGGATGATGATTCTAGCATGAAATTGCTTGGGCACCTGTTAATTTTTAAGATTTTGACACATTCAGCTCAAATGTACACGATTGCTGATTATGGCTGTCAAATCTAAACCAAAGGTTGTGCACTCAAATCTTTTGCTGTATTTAGTTTATTTTGGCATCCGGATGATGATTCTAGCATGAAATTGCTTGGGCACCTGTTAATTTTTAAGATTTTGACACATTCAGCTCAAATGTACAATCATGCGCTAAAAACGCATTTAAAGCAATAATAGGGTGATTATTGCTGTCAAACCTAAACCAAACGTTGTGCACTCAAATCTTTTGCTGTATTTAGTTTATTTTGGCATCCGGATGATGATTCTAGCATGAAATTGCTTTGGCACCTGTTAATTTTTAAGATTTTGACACATTCAGCTCAAATGTACACAATTGCTGATTATGGCTGTCAAATCTAAACCAAACGTTGTGCACTCAAATCTTTTGCTGTATTTAGTTTATTTTGGCATCTGGATGATGATTCTAGTATGAAATTGCTTGGGCACCTGTTAATTTTTAAGATTTTGACACACTCAGCTCAAATGTACAATCATGCGCTAAAAACGCATTTAAAGCAATAAAAAGGTGATTATGGCTGTCAAACCTAAATCAAACGTTGTGCACCCAAATCTTTTGCTGTATTTAGTTTATTTTGGCATCCGGATAATGATTCTAGCATGAAATTGCTTGGGCACCTGTTAATTTTTAAGATTTTGACACATTCAGCTCAAATGTACACAATTGCTGATTATGGCTGTCAAATCTAAACCCAACGTTGTGCACTCAAATCTTTTGCTGTATTTAGTTTATTTTGGCATCCGGATGATGATTCTAGCATGAAATTGCTTGGGCACCTTTTAATTTTTAAGATTTTGACACATTCAGCTCAAATGTACAATCTTGCGCTAAAAACGCATTTAAAGCAATAAAAAGGTGATTATGGCTGTCAAACCTAAACCAAACGTTGTGCACTCATATCTTTTGCTGTATTTAGTTTATTTTGGCATCTGGATGATGATTCTAGTATGAAATTGCTTGGGCACCTGTTAATTTTTAAGATTTTGACACATTCAGCTCAAATGTACAATCATGCGCTAAAAACGCATTTAAAGCAATAAAAAGGTGATTATGGCTGTCAAACCTAAACCAAACGTTGTGCACCCAAATCTTTTGCTGTATTTAGTTTATTTTGGCATCCGGATAATGATTCTAGCATGAAATTGCTTGGGCACCTGTTAATTTTTAAGATTTTGACACATTCAGCTCAAATGTACACAATTGCTGATTATGGCTGTCAAATCTAAACCAAACGTTGTGCACTCAAATCTTTTGCTGTATTTAGTTTATTTTGGCATCCGGATGATGATTCTAGCATGAAATTACTTGGACACCTGTTAATTTTTAAGATTTTGACACATTCAGCTCAAATGTACAATCATGCGCAAAAACGCATTTAAAGCAATAAAAAGATGATTATGGCTGTCAAACCTAAACCAAACGTTGTGCACTCAAATCTTTTGCTGTATTTAGTTTATTTTGGCATCCGGATGATGATTCTAGCATGAAATTGCTTGGGCACCTGGCAATTTTTAAGATTTTGACACATTCAGCTCAAATGTACACAATTGCTGATTATGGCTGTCAAATCTAAACCAAACGTTGTGCACTCAAATCTTTTGCTGTATTTAGTTTATTTTGGCATCCGGATGATGATTCTAGCATGAAATTGCTTGGGCACCTGTTAATTTTTAAGATTTTGACACATTCAGCTCAAATGTACAATCATGCGCAAAAACGCATTTAAAGCAATAAAAAGAAGATTATGGCTGTCAAACCTAAACCAAACGTTGTGCACTCAAATCTTTTGCTATATTTAGTTTATTTTGGCATCCGGATGATGATTCTAGCATGAAATTGCTTGGGCACCTGTTAATTTTTAAGATTTTGACACATTCAGCTCAAATGTACACAATTGCTGATTATGGCTGTCAAATCTAAACCAAACGTTGTGCACTCAAATCTTTTGCTGTATTTAGTTTATTTTGGCATCCGGATGATGATTCTAGCATGAAATTGCTTGGGCACCTGTTAATTTTTAAGATTTTGACACATTCAGCTCAAATGTACAATCATGCGCTAAAAACGCATTTAAAGCAATAAAAAGGTGATTATGGCTATCAAACCTAAACCAAACGTTGTGCACTCAAATCTTTTGCTGTATTTAGTTTATTTTGGCATCCGGATGATGATTCTAGCATGAAATTGCTTGGGCACCTGTTAATTTTTAAGATTTTGACACATTCAGCTCAAATGTACAATCATGCGCAAAAACGCATTTAAAGCAATAAAAAGAAGATTATGGCTGTCAAACCTAAACCAAACGTTGTGCACTCAAATCTTTTGCTATATTTAGTTTATTTTGGCATCCGGATGATGATTCTAGCATGAAATTGCTTGGGCACCTGTTAATTTTTAAGATTTTGACACATTCAGCTCAAATGTACACAATTGCTGATTATGGCTGTCAAATCTAAACCAAACGTTGTGCACTCAAATCTTTTGCTGTATTTAGTTTATTTTGGCATCCGGATGATGATTCTAGCATGAAATTGCTTGGGCACCTGTTAATTTTTAAGATTTTGACACATTCAGCTCAAATGTACAATCATGCGCTAAAAACGCATTTAAAGCAATAAAAAGGTGATTATGGCTGTCAAACCTAAACCAAACGTTGTGCACTCAAATCTTTTGCTGTATTTAGTTTATTTTGGCATCCGGATGATGATTCTAGCATGATATTGCTTGGGCGCCTGTTAATTTTTAAGATTTTGACACATTCAGCTCAAATGTACACAATTGCTGATTATGGCTGTCAAATCTAAACCAAACGTTGTGCACTCAAATCTTTTGCTGTATTTAGTTTATTTTGGCATCCGGATGATGATTTTAGCATGAAATTGCTTGGGCACCTGTTAATTTTTAAGATTTTGACACATTCAGCTCAAATGTACAATCATGCGCTACAAACGCATTTAAAGCAATAAAAAGGTGATTATGGCTGTCAAACCTAAACCAAACGTTGTGCACTCAAATCTTTTGCTATATTTAGTTTATTTTGGCATCCGGATGATGATTCTAGCATGAAATTGCTTGGCACCTGTTAATTTTTAAGATTTTGACACATTCAGCTCAAATGTACACAATTGCTGATTATGGCTGTCAAATCTAAACCAAACGTTGTGCACTCAAACCTTTTGCTGTATTTAGTTTATTTTGGCATCCGGATGATGATTCTAGCATGAAATTGCTTGGGCACCTGTTAATTTTTAAGATTTTGACACATTCAGCTCAATTGTACAATCATGCGCTAAAAACGCATTTAAAGCAATAAAAAGGTGATTATGGCTGTCAAACCTAAACCAAACGTTGTGCACTCAAATCTTTTGCTGTATTTAGTTTATTTTGGCATCCGGATGATGATTCTAGCATGAAATTGCTTGGGCACCTGTTATTTTTTAAGATTTTGACACATTCAGCTCAAATGTACACAATTGCTGATTATGGCTGTCAAATCTAAACCAAACGCTGTGCACTCAAATCTTTTGCTGTATTTAGTTTATTTTGGCATCCGGATGATGATTTTAGCATGAAATTGCTTGGGCACCTGTTAATTTTTAAGATTTTGACACATTCAGCTCAAATGTACAATCATGCGCTACAAACGCATTTAAAGCAATAAAAAGGTGATTATGGCTGTCAAACCTAAACCAAACGTTGTGCACTCAAATCTTTTGCTATATTTAGTTTATTTTGGCATCCGGATGATGATTCTAGCATGAAATTGCTTGGCACCTGTTAATTTTTAAGATTTTGACACATTCAGCTCAAATGTACACAATTGCTGATTATGGCTGTCAAATCTAAACCAAACGTTGTGCACTCAAACCTTTTGCTGTATTTAGTTTATTTTGGCATCCGGATGATGATTCTAGCATGAAATTGCTTGGGCACCTGTTAATTTTTAAGATTTTGACACATTCAGCTCAAATGTACACAATTGCTGATTATGGCTGTCAAATCTGAACCAAACGTTGTGCACTCAAATCTTTTGCTGTATTTAGTTTATTTTGGCATCCGGATGATGATTCTAGCATGAAATTGCTTGGGCACCTGTTAATTTTTAAGATTTTGACACATTCAGCTCAAATGTACACGATTGCTGATTATGGCTGTCAAATCTAAACCAAAGGTTGTGCACTCAAATCTTTTGCTGTATTTAGTTTATTTTGGCATCCGGATGATGATTCTAGCATGAAATTGCTTGGGCACCTGTTAATTTTTAAGATTTTGACACATTCAGCTCAAATGTACAATCATGCGCTAAAAACGCATTTAAAGCAATAATAGGGTGATTATTGCTGTCAAACCTAAACCAAACGTTGTGCACTCAAATCTTTTGCTGTATTTAGTTTATTTTGGCATCCGGATGATGATTCTAGCATGAAATTGCTTTGGCACCTGTTAATTTTTAAGATTTTGACACATTCAGCTCAAATGTACACAATTGCTGATTATGGCTGTCAAATCTAAACCAAACGTTGTGCACTCAAATCTTTTGCTGTATTTAGTTTATTTTGGCATCTGGATGATGATTCTAGTATGAAATTGCTTGGGCACCTGTTAATTTTTAAGATTTTGACACACTCAGCTCAAATGTACAATCATGCGCTAAAAACGCATTTAAAGCAATAAAAAGGTGATTATGGCTGTCAAACCTAAATCAAACGTTGTGCACCCAAATCTTTTGCTGTATTTAGTTTATTTTGGCATCCGGATAATGATTCTAGCATGAAATTGCTTGGGCACCTGTTAATTTTTAAGATTTTGACACATTCAGCTCAAATGTACACAATTGCTGATTATGGCTGTCAAATCTAAACCCAACGTTGTGCACTCAAATCTTTTGCTGTATTTAGTTTATTTTGGCATCCGGATGATGATTCTAGCATGAAATTGCTTGGGCACCTTTTAATTTTTAAGATTTTGACACATTCAGCTCAAATGTACAATCTTGCGCTAAAAACGCATTTAAAGCAATAAAAAGGTGATTATGGCTGTCAAACCTAAACCAAACGTTGTGCACTCATATCTTTTGCTGTATTTAGTTTATTTTGGCATCTGGATGATGATTCTAGTATGAAATTGCTTGGGCACCTGTTAATTTTTAAGATTTTGACACATTCAGCTCAAATGTACAATCATGCGCTAAAAACGCATTTAAAGCAATAAAAAGGTGATTATGGCTGTCAAACCTAAACCAAACGTTGTGCACCCAAATCTTTTGCTGTATTTAGTTTATTTTGGCATCCGGATAATGATTCTAGCATGAAATTGCTTGGGCACCTGTTATTTTTTAAGATTTTGACACATTCAGCTCAAATGTACACAATTGCTGATTATGGCTGTCAAATCTAAACCAAACGTTGTGCACTCAAATCTTTTGCTGTATTTAGTTTATTTTGGCATCCGGATGATGATTCTAGCATGAAATTACTTGGACACCTGTTAATTTTTAAGATTTTGACACATTCAGCTCAAATGTACAATCATGCGCAAAAACGCATTTAAAGCAATAAAAAGATGATTATGGCTGTCAAACCTAAACCAAACGTTGTGCACTCAAATCTTTTGCTGTATTTAGTTTATTTTGGCATCCGGATGATGATTCTAGCATGAAATTGCTTGGGCACCTGGCAATTTTTAAGATTTTGACACATTCAGCTCAAATGTACACAATTGCTGATTATGGCTGTCAAATCTAAACCAAACGTTGTGCACTCAAATCTTTTGCTGTATTTAGTTTATTTTGGCATCCGGATGATGATTCTAGTATGAAATTGCTTGGGCACCTGTTAATTTTTAAGATTTTGACACATTCAGCTCAAATGTACACAATTGCTGATTATGGCTGTCAAATCTAAACCAAACGTTGTGCACTCAAATCTTTTGCTGTATTTAGTTTATTTTGGCATCCGGATGATGATTCTAGCATGAAATTGCTTGGGCACCTGTTAATTTTTAAGATTTTGACACATTCAGCTCAAATGTACAATCATGCGCTAAAAACGCATTTAAAGCAATAAAAAGGTGATTATGGCTATCAAACCTAAACCAAACGTTGTGCACTCAAATCTTTTGCTGTATTTAGTTTATTTTGGCATCCGGATGATGATTCTAGCATGAAATTGCTTGGGCACCTGTTAATTTTTAAGATTTTGACACATTCAGCTCAAATGTACAATCATGCGCAAAAACGCATTTAAAGCAATAAAAAGAAGATTATGGCTGTCAAACCTAAACCAAACGTTGTGCACTCAAATCTTTTGCTATATTTAGTTTATTTTGGCATCCGGATGATGATTCTAGCATGAAATTGCTTGGGCACCTGTTAATTTTTAAGATTTTGACACATTCAGCTCAAATGTACAATCATGCGCTACAAACGCATTTAAAGCAATGAAAAGGTGATTATGGCTGTCAAACCTAAACCAAACGTTGTGCACTCAAATCTTTTGCTATATTTAGTTTATTTTGGCATCCGGATGATGATTCTAGCATGAAATTGCTTGGCACCTGTTAATTTTTAAGATTTTGACACATTCAGCTCAAATGTACACAATTGCTGATTATGGCTGTCAAATCTAAACCAAACGTTGTGCACTCAAACCTTTTGCTGTATTTAGTTTATTTTGGCATCCGGATGATGATTCTAGCATGAAATTGCTTGGGCACCTGTTAATTTTTAAGATTTTGACACATTCAGCTCAATTGTACAATCATGCGCTAAAAACGCATTTAAAGCAATAAAAAGGTGATTATGGCTGTCAAACCTAAACCAAACGTTGTGCACTCAAATCTTTTGCTGTATTTAGTTTATTTTGGCATCCGGATGATGATTCTAGCATGAAATTGCTTGGGCACCTGTTAATTTTTAAGATTTTGACACATTCAGCTCAAATGTACAATCATGCGCTACAAACGCATTTAAAGCAATGAAAAGGTGATTATGGCTGTCAAACCTAAACCAAACGTTGTGCACTCAAATCTTTTGCTATATTTAGTTTATTTTGGCATCCGGATGATGATTCTAGCATGAAATTGCTTGGCACCTGTTAATTTTTAAGATTTTGACACATTCAGCTCAAATGTACACAATTGCTGATTATGGCTGTCAAATCTAAACCAAACGTTGTGCACTCAAACCTTTTGCTGTATTTAGTTTATTTTGGCATCCGGATGATGATTCTAGCATGAAATTGCTTGGGCACCTGTTAATTTTTAAGATTTTGACACATTCAGCTCAAATGTACACAATTGCTGATTATGGCTGTCAAATCTAAACCAAACGTTGTGCATCAAATCTTTTGCTGTATTTAGTTTATTTTGGCATCCGGATGATGATTCTAGCATGAAATTGCTTGGGCACCTGTTAATTTTTAAGATTTTGACTCATTCAGCTCAAATGTACAATCATGCGCTAAAAAAGCATTTAAAGCAATAAAAAGGTGATTATGGCTGTCAAACCTAAACCAAACGTTGTGCACTCAAATCTTTTGCTGTATTTAGTTTAATTTGGGATCCGGATGATGATTCTAGCATGAAATTGCTTGGGCACCTGTCAATTTTTAAGATTTTGACACATTCAGCTCAAATGTACACGATTGCTGATTATGGCTGTCAAATCTAAACCAAAGGTTGTGCACTCAAATCTTTTGCTGTATTTAGTTTATTTTGGCATCCGGATGATGATTCTAGCATGAAATTGCTTGGGCACCTGTTAATTTTTAAGATTTTGACACATTCAGCTCAAATGTACACAATTGCTGATTATGGCTGTCAAATCTAAACCAAACGTTGTGCATCAAATCTTTTGCTGTATTTAGTTTATTTTGGCATCCGGATGATGATTCTAGCATGAAATTGCTTTGGCACCTGTTAATTTTTAAGATTTTGACACATTCAGCTCAAATGTACACAATTGCTGATTATGGCTGTCAAATCTAAACCAAACGTTGTGCACTCAAATCTTTTGCTGTATTTAGTTTATTTTGGCATCTGGATGATGATTCTAGTATGAAATTGCTTGGGCACCTGTTAATTTTTAAGATTTTGACACATTCAGCTCAAATGTACAATCATGCGCTAAAAACGCATTTAAAGCAATAAAAAGGTGATTATGGCTGTCAAATCTAAACCAAACGTTGTGCACTCAAATCTTTTGCTGTATTTAGTTTATTTTGGCATCCGGATGATGATTCTAGCATGAAATTGCTTGGGCACCTGTTAATTTTTAAGATTTTGACACATTCAGCTCAAATGTACAATCATGCGCAAAAACGCATTTAAAGCAATAAAAAGATGATTATGGCTGTCAAACCTAAACCAAACGTTGTGCACTCAAATCTTTTGCTGTATTTAGTTTATTTTGGCATCCGGATGATGATTCTAGCATGAAATTGCTTGGGCACCTGTCAATTTTTAAGATTTTGACACATTCAGCTCAAATGTACACAATTGCTGATTATGGCTGTCAAATCTAAACCAAACGTTGTGCACTCAAATCTTTTGCTGTATTTAGTTTATTTTGGCATCCGGATGATGATTCTAGTATGAAATTGCTTGGGCACCTGTTAATTTTTAAGATTTTGACACATTCAGCTCAAATGTACACAATTGCTGATTATGGCTGTCAAATCTAAACCAAACGTCCATCCATCCATCCATTTTCTTGACCGCTTATTCCTCACAAGGGTCGCGGGGGCTGCTGGCGCCTATCTCAGCTGGCTCTGGGCAGTAGGCGGGGGACACCCTGGACTGGTTGCCAACCAATCGCAGTAAACCAAACGTTGTGCACTCAAATCTTTTGCTGTATTTAGTTTATTTTGGCATCCGGATGATGATTCTAGCATGAAATTGCTTGGGCACCTGTTAATTTTTAAGATTTTGACACATTCAGCTCAAATGTACAATCATGCGCTAAAAACGCATTTAAAGCAATAAAAAGGTGATTATGGCTATCAAACCTAAACCAAACGTTGTGCACTCAAATCTTTTGCTGTATTTAGTTTATTTTGGCATCCGGATGATGATTCTAGCATGAAATTGCTTGGGCACCTGTTAATTTTTAAGATTTTGACACATTCAGCTCAAATGTACAATCATGCGCAAAAACGCATTTAAAGCAATAAAAAGAAGATTATGGCTGTCAAACCTAAACCAAACGTTGTGCACTCAAATCTTTTGCTATATTTAGTTTATTTTGGCATCCGGATGATGATTCTAGCATGAAATTGCTTGGGCACCTGTTAATTTTTAAGATTTTGACACATTCAGCTCAAATGTACACAATTGCTGATTATGGCTGTCAAATCTAAACCAAACGTTGTGCACTCAAATCTTTTGCTGTATTTAGTTTATTTTGGCATCCGGATGATGATTCTAGCATGAAATTGCTTGGGCACCTGTTAATTTTTAAGATTTTGACACATTCAGCTCAAATGTACAATCATGCGCTAAAAACGCATTTAAAGCAATAAAAAGGTGATTATGGCTGTCAAACCTAAACCAAACGTTGTGCACTCAAATCTTTTG
Organism: Festucalex cinctus; assembly: GCF_051991245.1. NCBI lineage: Eukaryota > Metazoa > Chordata > Actinopteri > Syngnathiformes > Syngnathidae > Festucalex > Festucalex cinctus. The sequence continues at coordinate 31,264,990 of NC_135416.1, read as the reverse complement.
CTGTATTTAGTTTATTTTGGCATCCGGATGATGATTCTAGCATGATATTGCTTGGGCGCCTGTTAATTTTTAAGATTTTGACACATTCAGCTCAAATGTACACAATTGCTGATTATGGCTGTCAAATCTAAACCAAACGTTGTGCACTCAAATCTTTTGCTGTATTTAGTTTATTTTGGCATCCGGATGATGATTTTAGCATGAAATTGCTTGGGCACCTGTTAATTTTTAAGATTTTGACACATTCAGCTCAAATGTACAATCATGCGCTACAAACGCATTTAAAGCAATAAAAAGGTGATTATGGCTGTCAAACCTAAACCAAACGTTGTGCACTCAAATCTTTTGCTATATTTAGTTTATTTTGGCATCCGGATGATGATTCTAGCATGAAATTGCTTGGCACCTGTTAATTTTTAAGATTTTGACACATTCAGCTCAAATGTACACAATTGCTGATTATGGCTGTCAAATCTAAACCAAACGTTGTGCACTCAAACCTTTTGCTGTATTTAGTTTATTTTGGCATCCGGATGATGATTCTAGCATGAAATTGCTTGGGCACCTTTTAATTTTTAAGATTTTGACACATTCAGCTCAAATGTACAATCTTGCGCTAAAAACGCATTTAAAGCAATAAAAAGGTGATTATGGCTGTCAAACCTAAACCAAACGTTGTGCACTCATATCTTTTGCTGTATTTAGTTTATTTTGGCATCCGGATGATGATTCTAGCATGAAATTGCTTGGGCACCTGTTAATTTTTAAGATTTTGACACATTCAGCTCAAATGTACACAATTGCTGATTATGGCTGTCAAATCTAAACCAAACGTTGTGCATCAAATCTTTTGCTGTATTTAGTTTATTTTGGCATCCGGATGATGATTCTAGCATGAAATTGCTTGGGCACCTGTTAATTTTTAAGATTTTGACTCATTCAGCTCAAATGTACAATCATGCGCTAAAAAAGCATTTAAAGCAATAAAAAGGTGATTATGGCTGTCAAACCTAAACCAAACGTTGTGCACTCAAATCTTTTGCTGTATTTAGTTTAATTTGGGATCCGGATGATGATTCTAGCATGAAATTGCTTGGGCACCTGTCAATTTTTAAGATTTTGACACATTCAGCTCAAATGTACACGATTGCTGATTATGGCTGTCAAATCTAAACCAAAGGTTGTGCACTCAAATCTTTTGCTGTATTTAGTTTATTTTGGCATCCGGATGATGATTCTAGCATGAAATTGCTTGGGCACCTGTTAATTTTTAAGATTTTGACACATTCAGCTCAAATGTACACAATTGCTGATTATGGCTGTCAAATCTAAACCAAACGTTGTGCATCAAATCTTTTGCTGTATTTAGTTTATTTTGGCATCCGGATGATGATTCTAGCATGAAATTGCTTTGGCACCTGTTAATTTTTAAGATTTTGACACATTCAGCTCAAATGTACACAATTGCTGATTATGGCTGTCAAATCTAAACCAAACGTTGTGCACTCAAATCTTTTGCTGTATTTAGTTTATTTTGGCATCTGGATGATGATTCTAGTATGAAATTGCTTGGGCACCTGTTAATTTTTAAGATTTTGACACATTCAGCTCAAATGTACAATCATGCGCTAAAAACGCATTTAAAGCAATAAAAAGGTGATTATGGCTGTCAAATCTAAACCAAACGTTGTGCACTCAAATCTTTTGCTGTATTTAGTTTATTTTGGCATCCGGATGATGATTCTAGCATGAAATTGCTTGGGCACCTGTTAATTTTTAAGATTTTGACACATTCAGCTCAAATGTACAATCATGCGCAAAAACGCATTTAAAGCAATAAAAAGATGATTATGGCTGTCAAACCTAAACCAAACGTTGTGCACTCAAATCTTTTGCTGTATTTAGTTTATTTTGGCATCCGGATGATGATTCTAGCATGAAATTGCTTGGGCACCTGTCAATTTTTAAGATTTTGACACATTCAGCTCAAATGTACACAATTGCTGATTATGGCTGTCAAATCTAAACCAAACGTTGTGCACTCAAATCTTTTGCTGTATTTAGTTTATTTTGGCATCCGGATGATGATTCTAGTATGAAATTGCTTGGGCACCTGTTAATTTTTAAGATTTTGACACATTCAGCTCAAATGTACACAATTGCTGATTATGGCTGTCAAATCTAAACCAAACGTCCATCCATCCATCCATTTTCTTGACCGCTTATTCCTCACAAGGGTCGCGGGGGCTGCTGGCGCCTATCTCAGCTGGCTCTGGGCAGTAGGCGGGGGACACCCTGGACTGGTTGCCAACCAATCGCAGTAAACCAAACGTTGTGCACTCAAATCTTTTGCTGTATTTAGTTTATTTTGGCATCCGGATGATGATTCTAGCATGAAATTGCTTGGGCACCTGTTAATTTTTAAGATTTTGACACATTCAGCTCAAATGTACAATCATGCGCTAAAAGCGCATTTAAAGCAATAAAAAGGTGATTATGGCTATCAAACCTAAACCAAACGTTGTGCACTCAAATCTTTTGCTGTATTTAGTTTATTTTGGCATCCGGATGATGATTCTAGCATGAAATTGCTTGGGCACCTGTTAATTTTTAAGATTTTGACACATTCAGCTCAAATGTACAATCATGCGCAAAAACGCATTTAAAGCAATAAAAAGAAGATTATGGCTGTCAAACCTAAACCAAACGTTGTTGTCACGCCGCCACCAGAGTGGCGGGTCATGCTTTTATTTCACAGTCAGGTTCCTGTTTTATTTTGAAGTCATTAACCACCCTCTCACCTCAGGTCACTTGCCTTTCCTCCTGCACAGTAATCACCGGTCCACGCCCATGATTGTTTCCACCTGCTCCCAATCAACCCGGACATAAAAGCCACCTGCATTCTCCCCTCCGTTGCCGAAGTGTCACATCTCAGTGCATGGAAGCGTCCTCACAGTCCTTGTTCCACAGTCCTTGTTCGATGTCTTGCCTTGCTTTGTCTTGCGCCCTTAGTTTGCCCCTTGTTTTCCTCCCTAGCGGAGCGCCTTTAGTTGTCCCTGTTTTTGAGTGCCCTTGTTTATTCTCCAGTTTGGAGCTCTTTTTGTTCTGCCTTTTTTCCCTCCTTGAGAGGTGTTTTTTGGTTCATTGGATTAAAGCTGCAGCCTTGTTGGCCAACTTACACTCTGCGTCTGAGTCCTACCTCCTCGCAACGTGTCAGTACACTTCGGCCAGCATGGACCCAGCGGAGAAGTTGGAGGCTGCACTTCGACGACAGGCCGCCCGCCTGTCGCAGACAGAGGAGCTCCAGCAGGCGATGGTCACCCGGATGGGAGAGCTCGCTGGACAGGTGCAGGAGCTAATGAGCCACCTGCGACACTCCACGCCGGCCATCACGAAACCAGAGACCGCAGAACCACCGATCCCAACTCCAGCCTTGACCGGGGCGGGGTTGAGACTGGCTCCCCCGGAGCGATACTCGGGAGACCAAGGACAATGTCAGGCATTCCTGACCGAATGCGACTTACATTTTGAACTTTCGCCACAGGCTTTTCCCACCGACCGTTCCCGTGTGGCCTTCATGATTTCCCATCTGACTGGACGAGCCAGAGACTGGGCCACCACGGAATGGGCACGGCACTCCCCGACTTGCTCAACCGCAGCCGGGTTTAGCAGGGCACTTCGCCTCGTGTTCGATCCAACCAACATGGATCGGGAAAAGACTCGAGAGCTTAGCAACCTCAGACAAGGCCGAGAATCGGTGAATGATTACGCAATCCGATTCCGAACTCTAGCGGCCAAGAGTGGCTGGAATGACACAGCCCTTTTTGACCACTTTTTAAAGGGGCTTTCCACAGCCATGCAAGAACTCTTATTGCCAGTGGACTTACCTGGCGATTTGGACTCATTGATCTCGTTGGCCATCCGCACAGATCATCGACGGCGAGATCTTTTGCAGACCAGCGGACATCAACGGGGACACGGCTCCGGATTCTTCCGGCACCCAGAAGCAAGAGGCCCTCCGCGAGGTGCCCTTCCCCAGTCGCCCACCGCGGGAAGGCCCAGCGAGAGTGACGAGGAGCCGATGCAGCTGGACCGCGCCCGATTGTCTCACCACGAACGCCAGCGACGTCGTCAAGAGGGGCGATGCTACTACTGTGGAGAACAAGGCCATCTGGTGGTAGCTTGTCCCACCAAGAGAGGCTCTCCGGTGGGTACCGCGACTCACAAGCAAGGCAAAAACCGAAAACTCACGCAAGTCAAGATTTCCTGCAATGCCATTTCCACAGACCTACTAGCTCTCATTGACTCCGGAGCGGACGAGAGCCTCATGGATTGGGGTCTGGTGGAAAAATTGCAGGCAGGCACGGAGCCACTTTCCACCCATATGAGGGCCAGGGCGCTCAATGGGAAAGACTTATTCCTCATCACACATGTCACAGAGCCTCTTGAGATCCATATTGGACAGCACCGAGAACTTCTTCGCTTCCATGTCTTCCGTTCCCCATCACACACACTGGTCCTGGGTCATCCCTGGTTGCAGTTGCACAACCCCCGCATCGACTGGCGATCGGGGCGAGTCCTGGACTGGGGAGATGATTGTGAACACCATGGGGTGGAGCGGCCAGCGGCAGAGGCACCTCCCGCTGCCATCCGACAGGTGTCTCTCGTGAATGACCAGGATTACCCGGACCTGAACACCGTTCCCACCTGCTATCATCCTCTCAGGGAGGTGTTCAGCAAGACCAAGGCCATGTCACTTCCCCCACATCGATCCTATGACTGTGCGATCGAGTTGATTCCTGGATCTACCATCCCCAAGGGGAGATTGTACTCTGTTTCGGGTCCCGAACGCAAGGCCCTAAACGAGTACATAGACACTTCCTTGAAAGCCGGACTTATTCGGCCCTCGTCATCGCCAGCTGGAGCCGGTTTTTTCTTTGTGGGCAAGAAGGATGGCTCATTACGCCCTTGCATTGACTACAGTCCCCTGAATGAAATCACAGTCAAGAATCGTTATCCTCTGCCCTTGATGTCCTCAGTATTCGACCAGCTCCAGCAAGCCAAGATATTCACCAAACTGGATCTCCGCAACGCCTATCATCTCGTCCGTATTCGTGCAGGGGATGAGTGGAAAACTGGCTTCAATACTCCCCGAGGCCACTATGAATACTTAGTCATGCCATTTGGACTCACGAATGCGCCAGCTGTTTTCCAGGCCATGATCAATGACGTGCTCAAGGACTTCATCGACCAGTTCGTATATGTTTATTTGGACGACATATTGATTTACTCACCGGACTTGAAAACCCACCAGCACCATGTCACCCAAGTCTTGAAACGCCTGCTTGAACACCGGCTCTACGTGAAGGCTGAGAAGAGCCTTTTCCACGCCGATACCATCTCATTTCTGGGATTCGTCGTATCTCCTGGCAAAGTCGAGATGGAATCAGAGAAGGTCAGCGCGGTCAGGGACTGGCCCACACCTGAGTCCAGAAAGAAGGTGCAACAGTTCCTGGGATTCGCCAACTTTTACAGACGATTCATTCGCAACTTCAGCTCCATCGCAGCTCCACTCCATGCCTTGACCTCGCCACAGCAACGCTTCGTCTGGACTCCGGAGGCCAACGCCGCGTTCAACACACTCAAGAAACGTTTCACAGAGGCTCCGATACTCAGAGTTCCCGACCCTACCCGCCAGTTCGTGGTTGAGGTAGATGCCTCCAATCTGGGCGTCGGGGCCGTCCTATCCCAAAGGAGCCAGGAGGATGGAAAGGTGCACCCCTGCGCATTCTTGTCCAGGAAGCTCTCCAAGGCCGAGCGCAATTACAGCGTTGGAGATCGGGAACTACTGGCGGTCAAGGTCGCCCTAGAAGAGTGGAGGCACTGGCTGGAGGGCGCAGAACACCCCTTCATCATTTGGACAGATCACCGCAACCTGGAGTACCTGCGCCAAGCAAAAAGACTGAACCCCCGACAGGCCAGGTGGTCATTGTTTTTTAACAGATTTTCGTTTTCTCTGACCTACAGACCCGGAAGCAAGAATGTTAAAGCAGATGCCCTTTCACGTATTCATGACCCGGAATCCACAGCAACCGAACCTGAACCCATCCTGCCGAGAGACTGCATAGTAGGAGCCCTGTCCTGGCAGATTGAAGAGGAAGTCAAGGACGCCCTTCAAGACACGATCACCCCGAAAGAATGCCCACCACGACGGCTTTTCGTCCCGGAGGCCCTAAGAGCACAGGTGATCAACTGGGCACACACCTCTCGTCTGTCTTGTCACCCAGGTACTCGCAGGACCCTGTTCGCTGTCGCCCGAAGATTCTGGTGGCCTTCCATGGAAGCCTCGGTACAGGAATATGTAAAGGCCTGCCCAGTCTGTGCCCGAAATAAATCATCTAATCAACCTCGGATGGGCCTCCTTCAGCCACTACCGATCCCCTCAAGACCCTGGGCTGAAATATCAATGGACTTTGTCACTGGACTTCCCACATCACATGGTAAAACCACAATACTTACAGTTGTTGATCGCTTCTCAAAGATGGTCCGCTTTATTCCATTACCCAAGTTACCCTCCGCCAAGAAAACAGCAGAAATAATGATAGACCAAGTATTCAGAACCCATGGATTCCCGCGACACATTGTGTCCGACCGCGGGCCCCAGTTCGTCTCTCGTTTCTGGAAAGAGTTCTGCAGAGCCATAGGGGCCAAGGCGAACTTAACCTCGGGCTACCACCCGGAAGCCAATGGACAAGCCGAGAGGCTAAATCAACAGCTGGAGACCGGACTCCGGTGCTTGGTCTCCCAAAATCCGTCCACCTGGAGCAAAAACTTGGTTTGGGTTGAACTGGCTCATAACTCGTTACCCACCTCTGCCACAGGAATCACGCCGTTCAAATGTGTGCATGGTTACGACCCACCTTACTTCGCAGACCTGGAGGAGGAAGCCTCAGTTCCCTCGGTTCTCGCCATGGTCCGCCGGTGCCGCCGAATCTGGTCAGCGGCTCGACTGGCACTACAACGTCAAGGCGACAGGATGAAAAGAGCTGCTGACCGGAGGAGGAGGGCCGCACCCCAGTATCAACCAGGTCAAAAGGTATGGCTATCGACGAAGAACCTTCATCTAAATGTACCTTGTCCAAAGTTGGCCCCTAGATTCGTGGGGCCATTCCCGATCACCAAGACAGTAGGTCCAGCCGCCGTGCGCCTGCGCCTGCCTCGATCCCTCCGCACCCACCCTACCTTCCATGTGAGCCAGGTCAAGCCTGTTCAGGACAGTTCCCTGGTCCCGCCCGAGCCTGCGCCGCCCCCTCCGGAGATGGTGGAGGGGGGCCCAGTTTATAAGGTCAGAAAATTATTGGACGTCCGAAAGCGGGGCCGGGGGCACCAATACCTGGTTGACTGGGAGGGTTACGGGCCTGAAGAACGGCAATGGGTGCCCGCCCGGTTCATTGTAGACCCCTCCCTCATCGACGATTTTTATGATGAACACCCCGAGGTTCCTGGGCCGTCGAGAGCCGGCCGTTGAGGGGGGGGTACTGTCACGCCGCCACCAGAGTGGCGGGTCATGCTTTTATTTCACAGTCAGGTTCCTGTTTTATTTTGAAGTCATTAACCACCCTCTCACCTCAGGTCACTTGCCTTTCCTCCTGCACAGTAATCACCGGTCCACGCCCATGATTGTTTCCACCTGCTCCCAATCAACCCGGACATAAAAGCCACCTGCATTCTCCCCTCCGTTGCCGAAGTGTCACATCTCAGTGCATGGAAGCGTCCTCACAGTCCTTGTTCCACAGTCCTTGTTCGATGTCTTGCCTTGCTTTGTCTTGCGCCCTTAGTTTGCCCCTTGTTTTCCTCCCTAGCGGAGCGCCTTTAGTTGTCCCTGTTTTTGAGTGCCCTTGTTTATTCTCCAGTTTGGAGCTCTTTTTGTTCTGCCTTTTTTCCCTCCTTGAGAGGTGTTTTTTGGTTCATTGGATTAAAGCTGCAGCCTTGTTGGCCAACTTACACTCTGCGTCTGAGTCCTACCTCCTCGCAACGTGTCAGTTGTGCACTCAAATCTTTTGCTATATTTAGTTTATTTTGGCATCCGGATGATGATTCTAGCATGAAATTGCTTGGGCACCTGTTAATTTTTAAGATTTTGACACATTCAGCTCAAATGTACACAATTGCTGATTATGGCTGTCAAATCTAAACCAAACGTTGTGCACTCAAATCTTTTGCTGTATTTAGTTTATTTTGGCATCCGGATGATGATTCTAGCATGAAATTGCTTGGGCACCTGTTAATTTTTAAGATTTTGACACATTCAGCTCAAATGTACAATCATGCGCTAAAAACGCATTTAAAGCAATAAAAAGGTGATTATGGCTGTCAAACCTAAACCAAACGTTGTGCACTCAAATCTTTTGCTGTATTTAGTTTATTTTGGCATCCGGATGATGATTCTAGCATGATATTGCTTGGGCGCCTGTTAATTTTTAAGATTTTGACACATTCAGCTCAAATGTACACAATTGCTGATTATGGCTGTCAAATCTAAACCAAACGTTGTGCACTCAAATCTTTTGCTGTATTTAGTTTATTTTGGCATCTGGATGATGATTCTAGTATGAAATTGCTTGGGCACCTGTTAATTTTTAAGATTTTGACACATTCAGCTCAAATGTACAATCATGCGCTAAAAACGCATTTAAAGCAATAAAAAGGTGATTATGGCTGTCAAATCTAAACCAAACGTTGTGCACTCAAATCTTTTGCTGTATTTAGTTTATTTTGGCATCCGGATGATGATTCTAGCATGAAATTGCTTGGGCACCTGTTAATTTTTAAGATTTTGACACATTCAGCTCAAATGTACAATCATGCGCAAAAACGCATTTAAAGCAATAAAAAGATGATTATGGCTGTCAAACCTAAACCAAACGTTGTGCACTCAAATCTTTTGCTGTATTTAGTTTATTTTGGCATCCGGATGATGATTCTAGCATGAAATTGCTTGGGCACCTGTCAATTTTTAAGATTTTGACACATTCAGCTCAAATGTACACAATTGCTGATTATGGCTGTCAAATCTAAACCAAACGTTGTGCACTCAAATCTTTTGCTGTATTTAGTTTATTTTGGCATCCGGATGATGATTCTAGTATGAAATTGCTTGGGCACCTGTTAATTTTTAAGATTTTGACACATTCAGCTCAAATGTACAATCATGCGCTAAAAACGCATTTAAAGCAATAAAAAGGTGATTATGGCTGTCAAACCTAAACCAAACGTTGTGCACTCAAATCTTTTGCTGTATTTAGTTTATTTTGGCATCCGGATGATGATTCTAGCATGAAATTGCTTGGGCACCTGTTAATTTTTAAGATTTTGACACATTCAGCTCAAATGTACAATCATGCGCTAAAAACGCATTTAAAGCAATAAAAAGGTGATTATGGCTGTCAAACCTAAACCAAACGTTGTGCACTCAAATCTTTTGCTGTATTTAGTTTATTTTGGCATCCGGATGATGATTCTAGCATGAAATTGCTTGGGCACCTGTTAATTTTTAAGATTTTGACACATTCAGCTCAAATGTACACAATTGCTGATTATGGCTGTCAAATCTAAACCAAACGTTGTGCACTCAAATCTTTTGCTGTATTTAGTTTATTTTGGCATCCGGATGATGATTCTAGCATGAAATTGCTTGGGCACCTGTTAATTTTTAAGATTTTGACACATTCAGCTCAAATGTACAATCATGCGCTAAAAACGCATTTAAAGCAATAAAAAGGTGATTATGGCTGTCAAACCTAAACCAAACGTTGTGCACTCAAATCTTTTGCTGTATTTAGTTTATTTTGGCATCCGGATGATTCTAGCATGAAATTGCTTGGGCACCTGTTAATTTTTAAGATTTTGACACATTCAGCTCAAATGTACACAATTGCTGATTATGGCTGTCAAATCTAAACCAAACGTTGTGCACTCAAATCTTTTGCTGTATTTAGTTTATTTTGGCATCCGGATGATGATTCTAGCATGAAATTGCTTGGGCACCTGTTAATTTTTAAGATTTTGACACATTCAGCTCAAATGTACACAATTGCTGATTATGGCTGTCAAATCTAAACCAAACGTTGTGCACTCAAATCTTTTGCTGTATTTAGTTTATTTTGGCATCCGGATGATGATTCTAGCATGAAATTGCTTGGGCACCTGTTAATTTTTAAGATTTTGACACATTCAGCTCAAATGTACAATCATGCGCTAAAAACGCATTTAAAGCAATAAAAAGGTGATTATGGCTGTCAAACCTAAACCAAACGTTGTGCACTCAAATCTTTTGCTGTATTTAGTTTATTTTGGCATCCGGATGATGATTCTAGCATGAAATTGCTTGGGCACCTGTTAATTTTTAAGATTTTGACACATTCAGCTCAAATGTACACAATTGCTGATTATGGCTGTCAAATCTAAACCAAACGTTGTGCACTCAAATCTTTTGCTGTATTTAGTTTATTTTGGCATCCGGATGATGATTCTAGCATGAAATTGCTTGGGCACCTGTTAATTTTTAAGATTTTGACACATTCAGCTCAAATGTACAATCATGCGCTACAAACGCATTTAAAGCAATAAAAAAGGTGATTATGGCTGTCAAACCTAAACCAAACGTTGTGCACTCAAATCTTTTGCTGTATTTAGTTTATTTTGGCATCCGGATGATGATTCTAGCATGAAATTGCTTGGGCACCTGTTAATTTTTAAGATTTTGACACATTCAGCTCAAATGTACACAATTGCTGATTATGGCTGTCAAATCTGAACCAAACGTTGTGCACTCAAATCTTTTGCTGTATTTAGTTTATTTTGGCATCCGGATGATGATTCTAGCATGAAATTGCTTGGGCACCTGTTAATTTTTAAGATTTTGACACATTCAGCTCAAATGTACACGATTGCTGATTATGGCTGTCAAATCTAAACCAAAGGTTGTGCACTCAAATCTTTTGCTGTATTTAGTTTATTTTGGCATCCGGATGATGATTCTAGCATGAAATTGCTTGGGCACCTGTTAATTTTTAAGATTTTGACACATTCAGCTCAAATGTCCAATCATGCGCTAAAAACGCATTTAAAGCAATAATAGGGTGATTATTGCTGTCAAACCTAAACCAAACGTTGTGCACTCAAATCTTTTGCTGTATTTAGTTTATTTTGGCATCCGGATGATGATTCTAGCATGAAATTGCTTTGGCACCTGTTAATTTTTAAGATTTTGACACATTCAGCTCAAATGTACACAATTGCTGATTATGGCTGTCAAATCTAAACCAAACGTTGTGCACTCAAATCTTTTGCTGTATTTAGTTTATTTTGGCATCTGGATGATGATTCTAGTATGAAATTGCTTGGGCACCTGTTAATTTTTAAGATTTTGACACATTCAGCTCAAATGTACAATCATGCGCTAAAAACGCATTTAAAGCAATAAAAAGGTGATTATGGCTGTCAAACCTAAATCAAACGTTGTGCACCCAAATCTTTTGCTGTATTTAGTTTATTTTGGCATCCGGATAATGATTCTAGCATGAAATTGCTTGGGCACCTGTTAATTTTTAAGATTTTGACACATTCAGCTCAAATGTACACAATTGCTGATTATGGCTGTCAAATCTAAACCAAACGTTGTGCACTCAAATCTTTTGCTGTATTTAGTTTATTTTGGCATCCGGATGATGATTCTAGCATGAAATTGCTTGGGCACCTTTTAATTTTTAAGATTTTGACACATTCAGCTCAAATGTACAATCTTGCGCTAAAAACGCATTTAAAGCAATAAAAAGGTGATTATGGCTGTCAAACCTAAACCAAACGTTGTGCACTCATATCTTTTGCTGTATTTAGTTTATTTTGGCATCCGGATGATGATTCTAGCATGAAATTGCTTGGGCACCTGTTAATTTTTAAGATTTTGACACATTCAGCTCAAATGTACACAATTGCTGATTATGGCTGTCAAATCTAAACCAAACGTTGTGCATCAAATCTTTTGCTGTATTTAGTTTATTTTGGCATCCGGATGATGATTCTAGCATGAAATTGCTTGGGCACCTGTTAATTTTTAAGATTTTGACTCATTCAGCTCAAATGTACAATCATGCGCTAAAAAAGCATTTAAAGCAATAAAAAGGTGATTATGGCTGTCAAACCTAAACCAAACGTTTTGCACTCAAATCTTTTGCTGTATTTAGTTTAATTTGGGATCCGGATGATGATTCTAGCATGAAATTGCTTGGGCACCTGTCAATTTTTAAGATTTTGACACATTCAGCTCAAATGTACACGATTGCTGATTATGGCTGTCAAATCTAAACCAAAGGTTGTGCACTCAAATCTTTTGCTGTATTTAGTTTATTTTGGCATCCGGATGATGATTCTAGCATGAAATTGCTTGGGCACCTGTTAATTTTTAAGATTTTGACACATTCAGCTCAAATGTACACAATTGCTGATTATGGCTGTCAAATCTAAACCAAACGTTGTGCATCAAATCTTTTGCTGTATTTAGTTTATTTTGGCATCCGGATGATGATTCTAGCATGAAATTGCTTTGGCACCTGTTAATTTTTAAGATTTTGACACATTCAGCTCAAATGTACACAATTGCTGATTATGGCTGTCAAATCTAAACCAAACGTTGTGCACTCAAATCTTTTGCTGTATTTAGTTTATTTTGGCATCTGGATGATGATTCTAGTATGAAATTGCTTGGGCACCTGTTAATTTTTAAGATTTTGACACATTCAGCTCAAATGTACAATCATGCGCTAAAAACGCATTTAAAGCAATAAAAAGGTGATTATGGCTGTCAAATCTAAACCAAACGTTGTGCACTCAAATCTTTTGCTGTATTTAGTTTATTTTGGCATCCGGATGATGATTCTAGCATGAAATTGCTTGGGCACCTGTTAATTTTTAAGATTTTGACACATTCAGCTCAAATGTACAATCATGCGCAAAAACGCATTTAAAGCAATAAAAAGATGATTATGGCTGTCAAACCTAAACCAAACGTTGTGCACTCAAATCTTTTGCTGTATTTAGTTTATTTTGGCATCCGGATGATGATTCTAGCATGAAATTGCTTGGGCACCTGTCAATTTTTAAGATTTTGACACATTCAGCTCAAATGTACACAATTGCTGATTATGGCTGTCAAATCTAAACCAAACGTTGTGCACTCAAATCTTTTGCTGTATTTAGTTTATTTTGGCATCCGGATGATGATTCTAGTATGAAATTGCTTGGGCACCTGTTAATTTTTAAGATTTTGACACATTCAGCTCAAATGTACACAATTGCTGATTATGGCTGTCAAATCTAAACCAAACGTCCATCCATCCATCCATTTTCTTGACCGCTTATTCCTCACAAGGGTCGCGGGGGCTGCTGGCGCCTATCTCAGCTGGCTCTGGGCAGTAGGCGGGGGACACCCTGGACTGGTTGCCAACCAATCGCAGTAAACCAAACGTTGTGCACTCAAATCTTTTGCTGTATTTAGTTTATTTTGGCATCCGGATGATGATTTTAGCATGAAATTGCTTGGGCACCTGTTAATTTTTAAGATTTTGACACATTCAGCTCAAATGTACAATCATGCGCTACAAACGCATTTAAAGCAATGAAAAGGTGATTATGGCTGTCAAACCTAAACCAAACGTTGTGCACTCAAATCTTTTGCTATATTTAGTTTATTTTGGCATCCGGATGATGATTCTAGCATGAAATTGCTTGGCACCTGTTAATTTTTAAGATTTTGACACATTCAGCTCAAATGTACACAATTGCTGATTATGGCTGTCAAATCTAAACCAAACGTTGTGCACTCAAACCTTTTGCTGTATTTAGTTTATTTTGGCATCCGGATGATGATTCTAGCATGAAATTGCTTGGGCACCTGTTAATTTTTAAGATTTTGACACATTCAGCTCAATTGTACAATCATGCGCTAAAAACGCATTTAAAGCAATAAAAAGGTGATTATGGCTGTCAAACCTAAACCAAACGTTGTGCACTCAAATCTTTTGCTGTATTTAGTTTATTTTGGCATCCGGATGATGATTCTAGCATGAAATTGCTTGGGCACCTGTTAATTTTTAAGATTTTGACACATTCAGCTCAAATGTACACAATTTCTGATTATGGCTGTCAAATCTAAACCAAACGTTGTGCACTCAAATCTTTTGCTGTATTTAGTTTATTTTGGCATCCGGATGATGATTCTAGCATGAAATTGCTTGGGCACCTGTTAATTTTTAAGATTTTGACACATTCAGCTCAAATGTACAATCATGCGCTACAAACGCATTTAAAGCAATAAAAAAGGTGATTATGGCTGTCAAACCTAAACCAAACGTTGTGCACTCAAATCTTTTGCTGTATTTAGTTTATTTTGGCATCCGGATGATGATTCTAGCATGAAATTGCTTGGGCACCTGTTAATTTTTAAGATTTTGACACATTCAGCTCAAATGTACACAATTGCTGATTATGGCTGTCAAATCTGAACCAAACGTTGTGCACTCAAATCTTTTGCTGTATTTAGTTTATTTTGGCATCCGGATGATGATTCTAGCATGAAATTGCTTGGGCACCTGTTAATTTTTAAGATTTTGACACATTCAGCTCAATTGTACAATCATGCGCTAAAAACGCATTTAAAGCAATAAAAAGGTGATTATGGCTGTCAAACCTAAACCAAACGTTGTGCACTCAAATCTTTTGCTGTATTTAGTTTATTTTGGCATCCGGATGATGATTCTAGCATGAAATTGCTTGGGCACCTGTTAATTTTTAAGATTTTGACACATTCAGCTCAAATGTACACAATTTCTGATTATGGCTGTCAAATCTAAACCAAACGTTGTGCACTCAAATCTTTTGCTGTATTTAGTTTATTTTGGCATCCGGATGATGATTCTAGCATGAAATTGCTTGGGCACCTGTTAATTTTTAAGATTTTGACACATTCAGCTCAAATGTACAATCATGCGCTAAAAACGCATTTAAAGCAATAAAAAGGTGATTATGGCTGTCAAACCTAAACCAAACGTTGTGCACTCAAATCTTTTGCTGTATTTAGTTTATTTTGGCATCCGGATGATGATTCTAGCATGATATTGCTTGGGCGCCTGTTAATTTTTAAGATTTTGACACATTCAGCTCAAATGTACACAATTGCTGATTATGGCTGTCAAATCTAAACCAAACGTTGTGCACTCAAATCTTTTGCTGTATTTAGTTTATTTTGGCATCCGGATGATGATTTTAGCATGAAATTGCTTGGGCACCTGTTAATTTTTAAGATTTTGACACATTCAGCTCAAATGTACAATCATGCGCTACAAACGCATTTAAAGCAATGAAAAGGTGATTATGGCTGTCAAACCTAAACCAAACGTTGTGCACTCAAATCTTTTGCTATATTTAGTTTATTTTGGCATCCGGATGATGATTCTAGCATGAAATTGCTTGGCACCTGTTAATTTTTAAGATTTTGACACATTCAGCTCAAATGTACACAATTGCTGATTATGGCTGTCAAATCTAAACCAAACGTTGTGCACTCAAACCTTTTGCTGTATTTAGTTTATTTTGGCATCCGGATGATGATTCTAGCATGAAATTGCTTGGGCACCTGTTAATTTTTAAGATTTTGACACATTCAGCTCAATTGTACAATCATGCGCTAAAAACGCATTTAAAGCAATAAAAAGGTGATTATGGCTGTCAAACCTAAACCAAACGTTGTGCACTCAAATCTTTTGCTGTATTTAGTTTATTTTGGCATCCGGATGATGATTCTAGCATGAAATTGCTTGGGCACCTGTTAATTTTTAAGATTTTGACACATTCAGCTCAAATGTACACAATTTCTGATTATGGCTGTCAAATCTAAACCAAACGTTGTGCACTCAAATCTTTTGCTGTATTTAGTTTATTTTGGCATCCGGATGATGATTCTAGCATGAAATTGCTTGGGCACCTGTTAATTTTTAAGATTTTGACACATTCAGCTCAAATGTACAATCATGCGCTACAAACGCATTTAAAGCAATAAAAAAGGTGATTATGGCTGTCAAACCTAAACCAAACGTTGTGCACTCAAATCTTTTGCTGTATTTAGTTTATTTTGGCATCCGGATGATGATTCTAGCATGAAATTGCTTGGGCACCTGTTAATTTTTAAGATTTTGACACATTCAGCTCAAATGTACACAATTGCTGATTATGGCTGTCAAATCTGAACCAAACGTTGTGCACTCAAATCTTTTGCTGTATTTAGTTTATTTTGGCATCCGGATGATGATTCTAGCATGAAATTGCTTGGGCACCTGTTAATTTTTAAGATTTTGACACATTCAGCTCAATTGTACAATCATGCGCTAAAAACGCATTTAAAGCAATAAAAAGGTGATTATGGCTGTCAAACCTAAACCAAACGTTGTGCACTCAAATCTTTTGCTGTATTTAGTTTATTTTGGCATCCGGATGATGATTCTAGCATGAAATTGCTTGGGCACCTGTTAATTTTTAAGATTTTGACACATTCAGCTCAAATGTACACAATTTCTGATTATGGCTGTCAAATCTAAACCAAACGTTGTGCACTCAAATCTTTTGCTGTATTTAGTTTATTTTGGCATCCGGATGATGATTCTAGCATGAAATTGCTTGGGCACCTGTTAATTTTTAAGATTTTGACACATTCAGCTCAAATGTACAATCATGCGCTACAAACGCATTTAAAGCAATAAAAAAGGTGATTATGGCTGTCAAACCTAAACCAAACGTTGTGCACTCAAATCTTTTGCTGTATTTAGTTTATTTTGGCATCCGGATGATGATTCTAGCATGAAATTGCTTGGGCACCTGTTAATTTTTAAGATTTTGACACATTCAGCTCAAATGTACACACTTGCTGATTATGGCTGTCAAATCTGAACCAAACGTTGTGCACTCAAATCTTTTGCTGTATTTAGTTTATTTTGGCATCCGGATGATGATTCTAGCATGAAATTGCTTGGGCACCTGTTAATTTTTAAGATTTTGACACATTCAGCTCAAATGTACACGATTGCTGATTATGGCTGTCAAATCTAAACCAAAGGTTGTGCACTCAAATCTTTTGCTGTATTTAGTTTATTTTGGCATCCGGATGATGATTCTAGCATGAAATTGCTTGGGCACCTGTTAATTTTTAAGATTTTGACACATTCAGCTCAAATGTCCAATCATGCGCTAAAAACGCATTTAAAGCAATAATAGGGTGATTATTGCTGTCAAACCTAAACCAAACGTTGTGCACTCAAATCTTTTGCTGTATTTAGTTTATTTTGGCATCCGGATGATGATTCTAGCATGAAATTGCTTTGGCACCTGTTAATTTTTAAGATTTTGACACATTCAGCTCAAATGTACACAATTGCTGATTATGGCTGTCAAATCTAAACCAAACGTTGTGCACTCAAATCTTTTGCTGTATTTAGTTTATTTTGGCATCTGGATGATGATTTTAGTATGAAATTGCTTGGGCACCTGTTAATTTTTAAGATTTTGACACATTCAGCTCAAATGTACAATCATGCGCTAAAAACGCATTTAAAGCAATAAAAAGGTGATTATGGCTGTCAAACCTAAATCAAACGTTGTGCACCCAAATCTTTTGCTGTATTTAGTTTATTTTGGCATCCGGATAATGATTCTAGCATGAAATTGCTTGGGCACCTGTTAATTTTTAAGATTTTGACACATTCAGCTCAAATGTACACAATTGCTGATTATGGCTGTCAAATCTAAACCAAACGCTGTGCACTCAAATCTTTTGCTGTATTTAGTTTATTTTGGCATCCGGATGATGATTCTAGCATGAAATTGCTTGGGCACCTTTTAATTTTTAAGATTTTGACACATTCAGCTCAAATGTACAATCTTGCGCTAAAAACGCATTTAAAGCAATAAAAAGGTGATTATGGCTGTCAAACCTAAACCAAACGTTGTGCACTCATATCTTTTGCTGTATTTAGTTTATTTTGGCATCCGGATGATGATTCTAGCATGAAATTGCTTGGGCACCTGTTAATTTTTAAGATTTTGACACATTCAGCTCAAATGTACACAATTGCTGATTATGGCTGTCAAATCTAAACCAAACGTTGTGCATCAAATCTTTTGCTGTATTTAGTTTATTTTGGCATCCGGATGATGATTCTAGCATGAAATTGCTTGGGCACCTGTTAATTTTTAAGATTTTGACTCATTCAGCTCAAATGTACAATCATGCGCTAAAAAAGCATTTAAAGCAATAAAAAGGTGATTATGGCTGTCAAACCTAAACCAAACGTTGTGCACTCAAATCTTTTGCTGTATTTAGTTTAATTTGGGATCCGGATGATGATTCTAGCATGAAATTGCTTGGGCACCTGTCAATTTTTAAGATTTTGACACATTCAGCTCAAATGTACACGATTGCTGATTATGGCTGTCAAATCTAAACCAAAGGTTGTGCACTCAAATCTTTTGCTGTATTTAGTTTATTTTGGCATCCGGATGATGATTCTAGCATGAAATTGCTTGGGCACCTGTTAATTTTTAAGATTTTGACACATTCAGCTCAAATGTACACAATTGCTGATTATGGCTGTCAAATCTAAACCAAACGTTGTGCATCAAATCTTTTGCTGTATTTAGTTTATTTTGGCATCCGGATGATGATTCTAGCATGAAATTGCTTTGGCACCTGTTAATTTTTAAGATTTTGACACATTCAGCTCAAATGTACACAATTGCTGATTATGGCTGTCAAATCTAAACCAAACGTTGTGCACTCAAATCTTTTGCTGTATTTAGTTTATTTTGGCATCTGGATGATGATTCTAGTATGAAATTGCTTGGGCACCTGTTAATTTTTAAGATTTTGACACATTCAGCTCAAATGTACAATCATGCGCTAAAAACGCATTTAAAGCAATAAAAAGGTGATTATGGCTGTCAAATCTAAACCAAACGTTGTGCACTCAAATCTTTTGCTGTATTTAGTTTATTTTGGCATCCGGATGATGATTCTAGCATGAAATTGCTTGGGCACCTGTTAATTTTTAAGATTTTGACACATTCAGCTCAAATGTACAATCATGCGCAAAAACGCATTTAAAGCAATAAAAAGATGATTATGGCTGTCAAACCTAAACCAAACGTTGTGCACTCAAATCTTTTGCTGTATTTAGTTTATTTTGGCATCCGGATGATGATTCTAGCATGAAATTGCTTGGGCACCTGTCAATTTTTAAGATTTTGACACATTCAGCTCAAATGTACACAATTGCTGATTATGGCTGTCAAATCTAAACCAAACGTTGTGCACTCAAATCTTTTGCTGTATTTAGTTTATTTTGGCATCCGGATGATGATTCTAGTATGAAATTGCTTGGGCACCTGTTAATTTTTAAGATTTTGACACATTCAGCTCAAATGTACACAATTGCTGATTATGGCTGTCAAATCTAAACCAAACGTCCATCCATCCATCCATTTTCTTGACCGCTTATTCCTCACAAGGGTCGCGGGGGCTGCTGGCGCCTATCTCAGCTGGCTCTGGGCAGTAGGCGGGGGACACCCTGGACTGGTTGCCAACCAATCGCAGTAAACCAAACGTTGTGCACTCAAATCTTTTGCTGTATTTAGTTTATTTTGGCATCCGGATGATGATTCTAGCATGAAATTGCTTGGGCACCTGTTAATTTTTAAGATTTTGACACATTCAGCTCAAATGTACAATCATGCGCTAAAAACGCATTTAAAGCAATAAAAAGGTGATTATGGCTATCAAACCTAAACCAAACGTTGTGCACTCAAATCTTTTGCTGTATTTAGTTTATTTTGGCATCCGGATGATGATTCTAGCATGAAATTGCTTGGGCACCTGTTAATTTTTAAGATTTTGACACATTCAGCTCAAATGTACAATCATGCGCAAAAACGCATTTAAAGCAATAAAAAGAAGATTATGGCTGTCAAACCTAAACCAAACGTTGTGCACTCAAATCTTTTGCTATATTTAGTTTATTTTGGCATCCGGATGATGATTCTAGCATGAAATTGCTTGGGCACCTGTTAATTTTTAAGATTTTGACACATTCAGCTCAAATGTACACAATTGCTGATTATGGCTGTCAAATCTAAACCAAACGTTGTGCACTCAAATCTTTTGCTGTATTTAGTTTATTTTGGCATCCGGATGATGATTCTAGCATGAAATTGCTTGGGCACCTGTTAATTTTTAAGATTTTGACACATTCAGCTCAAATGTACAATCATGCGCTAAAAACGCATTTAAAGCAATAAAAAGGTGATTATGGCTGTCAAACCTAAACCAAACGTTGTGCACTCAAATCTTTTGCTGTATTTAGTTTATTTTGGCATCCGGATGATGATTCTAGCATGATATTGCTTGGGCGCCTGTTAATTTTTAAGATTTTGACACATTCAGCTCAAATGTACACAATTGCTGATTATGGCTGTCAAATCTAAACCAAACGTTGTGCACTCAAATCTTTTGCTGTATTTAGTTTATTTTGGCATCCGGATGATGATTTTAGCATGAAATTGCTTGGGCACCTGTTAATTTTTAAGATTTTGACACATTCAGCTCAAATGTACAATCATGCGCTACAAACGCATTTAAAGCAATAAAAAGGTGATTATGGCTGTCAAACCTAAACCAAACGTTGTGCACTCAAATCTTTTGCTATATTTAGTTTATTTTGGCATCCGGATGATGATTCTAGCATGAAATTGCTTGGCACCTGTTAATTTTTAAGATTTTGACACATTCAGCTCAAATGTACACAATTGCTGATTATGGCTGTCAAATCTAAACCAAACGTTGTGCACTCAAACCTTTTGCTGTATTTAGTTTATTTTGGCATCCGGATGATGATTCTAGCATGAAATTGCTTGGGCACCTTTTAATTTTTAAGATTTTGACACATTCAGCTCAAATGTACAATCTTGCGCTAAAAACGCATTTAAAGCAATAAAAAGGTGATTATGGCTGTCAAACCTAAACCAAACGTTGTGCACTCATATCTTTTGCTGTATTTAGTTTATTTTGGCATCCGGATGATGATTCTAGCATGAAATTGCTTGGGCACCTGTTAATTTTTAAGATTTTGACACATTCAGCTCAAATGTACACAATTGCTGATTATGGCTGTCAAATCTAAACCAAACGTTGTGCATCAAATCTTTTGCTGTATTTAGTTTATTTTGGCATCCGGATGATGATTCTAGCATGAAATTGCTTGGGCACCTGTTAATTTTTAAGATTTTGACTCATTCAGCTCAAATGTACAATCATGCGCTAAAAAAGCATTTAAAGCAATAAAAAGGTGATTATGGCTGTCAAACCTAAACCAAACGTTGTGCACTCAAATCTTTTGCTGTATTTAGTTTAATTTGGGATCCGGATGATGATTCTAGCATGAAATTGCTTGGGCACCTGTCAATTTTTAAGATTTTGACACATTCAGCTCAAATGTACACGATTGCTGATTATGGCTGTCAAATCTAAACCAAAGGTTGTGCACTCAAATCTTTTGCTGTATTTAGTTTATTTTGGCATCCGGATGATGATTCTAGCATGAAATTGCTTGGGCACCTGTTAATTTTTAAGATTTTGACACATTCAGCTCAAATGTACACAATTGCTGATTATGGCTGTCAAATCTAAACCAAACGTTGTGCATCAAATCTTTTGCTGTATTTAGTTTATTTTGGCATCCGGATGATGATTCTAGCATGAAATTGCTTTGGCACCTGTTAATTTTTAAGATTTTGACACATTCAGCTCAAATGTACACAATTGCTGATTATGGCTGTCAAATCTAAACCAAACGTTGTGCACTCAAATCTTTTGCTGTATTTAGTTTATTTTGGCATCTGGATGATGATTCTAGTATGAAATTGCTTGGGCACCTGTTAATTTTTAAGATTTTGACACATTCAGCTCAAATGTACAATCATGCGCTAAAAACGCATTTAAAGCAATAAAAAGGTGATTATGGCTGTCAAATCTAAACCAAACGTTGTGCACTCAAATCTTTTGCTGTATTTAGTTTATTTTGGCATCCGGATGATGATTCTAGCATGAAATTGCTTGGGCACCTGTTAATTTTTAAGATTTTGACACATTCAGCTCAAATGTACAATCATGCGCAAAAACGCATTTAAAGCAATAAAAAGATGATTATGGCTGTCAAACCTAAACCAAACGTTGTGCACTCAAATCTTTTGCTGTATTTAGTTTATTTTGGCATCCGGATGATGATTCTAGCATGAAATTGCTTGGGCACCTGTCAATTTTTAAGATTTTGACACATTCAGCTCAAATGTACACAATTGCTGATTATGGCTGTCAAATCTAAACCAAACGTTGTGCACTCAAATCTTTTGCTGTATTTAGTTTATTTTGGCATCCGGATGATGATTCTAGTATGAAATTGCTTGGGCACCTGTTAATTTTTAAGATTTTGACACATTCAGCTCAAATGTACACAATTGCTGATTATGGCTGTCAAATCTAAACCAAACGTCCATCCATCCATCCATTTTCTTGACCGCTTATTCCTCACAAGGGTCGCGGGGGCTGCTGGCGCCTATCTCAGCTGGCTCTGGGCAGTAGGCGGGGGACACCCTGGACTGGTTGCCAACCAATCGCAGTAAACCAAACGTTGTGCACTCAAATCTTTTGCTGTATTTAGTTTATTTTGGCATCCGGATGATGATTCTAGCATGAAATTGCTTGGGCACCTGTTAATTTTTAAGATTTTGACACATTCAGCTCAAATGTACAATCATGCGCTAAAAACGCATTTAAAGCAATAAAAAGGTGATTATGGCTATCAAACCTAAACCAAACGTTGTGCACTCAAATCTTTTGCTGTATTTAGTTTATTTTGGCATCCGGATGATGATTCTAGCATGAAATTGCTTGGGCACCTGTTAATTTTTAAGATTTTGACACATTCAGCTCAAATGTACAATCATGCGCAAAAACGCATTTAAAGCAATAAAAAGAAGATTATGGCTGTCAAACCTAAACCAAACGTTGTGCACTCAAATCTTTTGCTATATTTAGTTTATTTTGGCATCCGGATGATGATTCTAGCATGAAATTGCTTGGGCACCTGTTAATTTTTAAGATTTTGACACATTCAGCTCAAATGTACACAATTGCTGATTATGGCTGTCAAATCTAAACCAAACGTTGTGCACTCAAATCTTTTGCTGTATTTAGTTTATTTTGGCATCCGGATGATGATTCTAGCATGAAATTGCTTGGGCACCTGTTAATTTTTAAGATTTTGACACATTCAGCTCAAATGTACAATCATGCGCTAAAAACGCATTTAAAGCAATAAAAAGGTGATTATGGCTGTCAAACCTAAACCAAACGTTGTGCACTCAAATCTTTTGCTGTATTTAGTTTATTTTGGCATCCGGATGATGATTCTAGCATGATATTGCTTGGGCGCCTGTTAATTTTTAAGATTTTGACACATTCAGCTCAAATGTACACAATTGCTGATTATGGCTGTCAAATCTAAACCAAACGTTGTGCACTCAAATCTTTTGCTGTATTTAGTTTATTTTGGCATCTGGATGATGATTCTAGTATGAAATTGCTTGGGCACCTGTTAATTTTTAAGATTTTGACACATTCAGCTCAAATGTACAATCATGCGCTAAAAACGCATTTAAAGCAATAAAAAGGTGATTATGGCTGTCAAATCTAAACCAAACGTTGTGCACTCAAATCTTTTGCTGTATTTAGTTTATTTTGGCATCCGGATGATGATTCTAGCATGAAATTGCTTGGGCACCTGTTAATTTTTAAGATTTTGACACATTCAGCTCAAATGTACAATCATGCGCAAAAACGCATTTAAAGCAATAAAAAGATGATTATGGCTGTCAAACCTAAACCAAACGTTGTGCACTCAAATCTTTTGCTGTATTTAGTTTATTTTGGCATCCGGATGATGATTCTAGCATGAAATTGCTTGGGCACCTGTCAATTTTTAAGATTTTGACACATTCAGCTCAAATGTACACAATTGCTGATTATGGCTGTCAAATCTAAACCAAACGTTGTGCACTCAAATCTTTTGCTGTATTTAGTTTATTTTGGCATCCGGATGATGATTCTAGTATGAAATTGCTTGGGCACCTGTTAATTTTTAAGATTTTGACACATTCAGCTCAAATGTACACAATTGCTGATTATGGCTGTCAAATCTAAACCAAACGTCCATCCATCCATCCATTTTCTTGACCGCTTATTCCTCACAAGGGTCGCGGGGGCTGCTGGCGCCTATCTCAGCTGGCTCTGGGCAGTAGGCGGGGGACACCCTGGACTGGTTGCCAACCAATCGCAGTAAACCAAACGTTGTGCACTCAAATCTTTTGCTGTATTTAGTTTATTTTGGCATCCGGATGATGATTCTAGCATGAAATTGCTTGGGCACCTGTTAATTTTTAAGATTTTGACACATTCAGCTCAAATGTACAATCATGCGCTAAAAACGCATTTAAAGCAATAAAAAGGTGATTATGGCTATCAAACCTAAACCAAACGTTGTGCACTCAAATCTTTTGCTGTATTTAGTTTATTTTGGCATCCGGATGATGATTCTAGCATGAAATTGCTTGGGCACCTGTTAATTTTTAAGATTTTGACACATTCAGCTCAAATGTACAATCATGCGCAAAAACGCATTTAAAGCAATAAAAAGAAGATTATGGCTGTCAAACCTAAACCAAACGTTGTGCACTCAAATCTTTTGCTATATTTAGTTTATTTTGGCATCCGGATGATGATTCTAGCATGAAATTGCTTGGGCACCTGTTAATTTTTAAGATTTTGACACATTCAGCTCAAATGTACACAATTGCTGATTATGGCTGTCAAATCTAAACCAAACGTTGTGCACTCAAATCTTTTGCTGTATTTAGTTTATTTTGGCATCCGGATGATGATTCTAGCATGAAATTGCTTGGGCACCTGTTAATTTTTAAGATTTTGACACATTCAGCTCAAATGTACAATCATGCGCTAAAAACGCATTTAAAGCAATAAAAAGGTGATTATGGCTGTCAAACCTAAACCAAACGTTGTGCACTCAAATCTTTTGCTGTATTTAGTTTATTTTGGCATCCGGATGATGATTCTAGCATGATATTGCTTGGGCGCCTGTTAATTTTTAAGATTTTGACACATTCAGCTCAAATGTACACAATTGCTGATTATGGCTGTCAAATCTAAACCAAACGTTGTGCACTCAAATCTTTTGCTGTATTTAGTTTATTTTGGCATCCGGATGATGATTTTAGCATGAAATTGCTTGGGCACCTGTTAATTTTTAAGATTTTGACACATTCAGCTCAAATGTACAATCATGCGCTACAAACGCATTTAAAGCAATAAAAAGGTGATTATGGCTGTCAAACCTAAACCAAACGTTGTGCACTCAAATCTTTTGCTATATTTAGTTTATTTTGGCATCCGGATGATGATTCTAGCATGAAATTGCTTGGGCACCTTTTAATTTTTAAGATTTTGACACATTCAGCTCAAATGTACACAATTGCTGATTATGGCTGTCAAATCTAAACCAAACGTTGTGCACTCAAACCTTTTGCTGTATTTAGTTTATTTTGGCATCCGGATGATGATTCTAGCATGAAATTGCTTGGGCACCTTTTAATTTTTAAGATTTTGACACATTCAGCTCAAATGTACAATCTTGCGCTAAAAACGCATTTAAAGCAATAAAAAGGTGATTATGGCTGTCAAACCTAAACCAAACGTTGTGCACTCATATCTTTTGCTGTATTTAGTTTATTTTGGCATCCGGATGATGATTCTAGCATGAAATTGCTTGGGCACCTGTTAATTTTTAAGATTTTGACACATTCAGCTCAAATGTACACAATTGCTGATTATGGCTGTCAAATCTAAACCAAACGTTGTGCATCAAATCTTTTGCTGTATTTAGTTTATTTTGGCATCCGGATGATGATTCTAGCATGAAATTGCTTGGGCACCTGTTAATTTTTAAGATTTTGACTCATTCAGCTCAAATGTACAATCATGCGCTAAAAAAGCATTTAAAGCAATAAAAAGGTGATTATGGCTGTCAAACCTAAACCAAACGTTGTGCACTCAAATCTTTTGCTGTATTTAGTTTAATTTGGGATCCGGATGATGATTCTAGCATGAAATTGCTTGGGCACCTGTCAATTTTTAAGATTTTGACACATTCAGCTCAAATGTACACGATTGCTGATTATGGCTGTCAAATCTAAACCAAAGGTTGTGCACTCAAATCTTTTGCTGTATTTAGTTTATTTTGGCATCCGGATGATGATTCTAGCATGAAATTGCTTGGGCACCTGTTAATTTTTAAGATTTTGACACATTCAGCTCAAATGTACACAATTGCTGATTATGGCTGTCAAATCTAAACCAAACGTTGTGCATCAAATCTTTTGCTGTATTTAGTTTATTTTGGCATCCGGATGATGATTCTAGCATGAAATTGCTTTGGCACCTGTTAATTTTTAAGATTTTGACACATTCAGCTCAAATGTACACAATTGCTGATTATGGCTGTCAAATCTAAACCAAACGTTGTGCACTCAAATCTTTTGCTGTATTTAGTTTATTTTGGCATCTGGATGATGATTCTAGTATGAAATTGCTTGGGCACCTGTTAATTTTTAAGATTTTGACACATTCAGCTCAAATGTACAATCATGCGCTAAAAACGCATTTAAAGCAATAAAAAGGTGATTATGGCTGTCAAACCTAAACCAAACGTTGTGCACTCAAATCTTTTGCTGTATTTAGTTTATTTTGGCATCCGGATGATGATTCTAGCATGATATTGCTTGGGCGCCTGTTAATTTTTAAGATTTTGACACATTCAGCTCAAATGTACACAATTGCTGATTATGGCTGTCAAATCTAAACCAAACGTTGTGCACTCAAATCTTTTGCTGTATTTAGTTTATTTTGGCATCCGGATGATGATTTTAGCATGAAATTGCTTGGGCACCTGTTAATTTTTAAGATTTTGACACATTCAGCTCAAATGTACAATCATGCGCTACAAACGCATTTAAAGCAATAAAAAGGTGATTATGGCTGTCAAACCTAAACCAAACGTTGTGCACTCAAATCTTTTGCTATATTTAGTTTATTTTGGCATCCGGATGATGATTCTAGCATGAAATTGCTTGGCACCTGTTAATTTTTAAGATTTTGACACATTCAGCTCAAATGTACACAATTGCTGATTATGGCTGTCAAATCTAAACCAAACGTTGTGCACTCAAACCTTTTGCTGTATTTAGTTTATTTTGGCATCCGGATGATGATTCTAGCATGAAATTGCTTGGGCACCTTTTAATTTTTAAGATTTTGACACATTCAGCTCAAATGTACAATCTTGCGCTAAAAACGCATTTAAAGCAATAAAAAGGTGATTATGGCTGTCAAACCTAAACCAAACGTTGTGCACTCATATCTTTTGCTGTATTTAGTTTATTTTGGCATCCGGATGATGATTCTAGCATGAAATTGCTTGGGCACCTGTTAATTTTTAAGATTTTGACACATTCAGCTCAAATGTACACAATTGCTGATTATGGCTGTCAAATCTAAACCAAACGTTGTGCATCAAATCTTTTGCTGTATTTAGTTTATTTTGGCATCCGGATGATGATTCTAGCATGAAATTGCTTGGGCACCTGTTAATTTTTAAGATTTTGACTCATTCAGCTCAAATGTACAATCATGCGCTAAAAAAGCATTTAAAGCAATAAAAAGGTGATTATGGCTGTCAAACCTAAACCAAACGTTGTGCACTCAAATCTTTTGCTGTATTTAGTTTAATTTGGGATCCGGATGATGATTCTAGCATGAAATTGCTTGGGCACCTGTCAATTTTTAAGATTTTGACACATTCAGCTCAAATGTACACGATTGCTGATTATGGCTGTCAAATCTAAACCAAAGGTTGTGCACTCAAATCTTTTGCTGTATTTAGTTTATTTTGGCATCCGGATGATGATTCTAGCATGAAATTGCTTGGGCACCTGTTAATTTTTAAGATTTTGACACATTCAGCTCAAATGTACACAATTGCTGATTATGGCTGTCAAATCTAAACCAAACGTTGTGCATCAAATCTTTTGCTGTATTTAGTTTATTTTGGCATCCGGATGATGATTCTAGCATGAAATTGCTTTGGCACCTGTTAATTTTTAAGATTTTGACACATTCAGCTCAAATGTACACAATTGCTGATTATGGCTGTCAAATCTAAACCAAACGTTGTGCACTCAAATCTTTTGCTGTATTTAGTTTATTTTGGCATCTGGATGATGATTCTAGTATGAAATTGCTTGGGCACCTGTTAATTTTTAAGATTTTGACACATTCAGCTCAAATGTACAATCATGCGCTAAAAACGCATTTAAAGCAATAAAAAGGTGATTATGGCTGTCAAATCTAAACCAAACGTTGTGCACTCAAATCTTTTGCTGTATTTAGTTTATTTTGGCATCCGGATGATGATTCTAGCATGAAATTGCTTGGGCACCTGTTAATTTTTAAGATTTTGACACATTCAGCTCAAATGTACAATCATGCGCAAAAACGCATTTAAAGCAATAAAAAGATGATTAT
Source organism: Festucalex cinctus (assembly GCF_051991245.1). Lineage (NCBI taxonomy): Eukaryota > Metazoa > Chordata > Actinopteri > Syngnathiformes > Syngnathidae > Festucalex > Festucalex cinctus. Next base: position 31,236,183 of record NC_135416.1, on the reverse strand, counting down.
GGCTGTCAAACCTAAACCAAACGTTGTGCACTCAAATCTTTTGCTGTATTTAGTTTATTTTGGCATCCGGATGATGATTCTAGCATGAAATTGCTTGGGCACCTGTCAATTTTTAAGATTTTGACACATTCAGCTCAAATGTACACAATTGCTGATTATGGCTGTCAAATCTAAACCAAACGTTGTGCACTCAAATCTTTTGCTGTATTTAGTTTATTTTGGCATCCGGATGATGATTCTAGTATGAAATTGCTTGGGCACCTGTTAATTTTTAAGATTTTGACACATTCAGCTCAAATGTACACAATTGCTGATTATGGCTGTCAAATCTAAACCAAACGTCCATCCATCCATCCATTTTCTTGACCGCTTATTCCTCACAAGGGTCGCGGGGGCTGCTGGCGCCTATCTCAGCTGGCTCTGGGCAGTAGGCGGGGGACACCCTGGACTGGTTGCCAACCAATCGCAGTAAACCAAACGTTGTGCACTCAAATCTTTTGCTGTATTTAGTTTATTTTGGCATCCGGATGATGATTCTAGCATGAAATTGCTTGGGCACCTGTTAATTTTTAAGATTTTGACACATTCAGCTCAAATGTACAATCATGCGCTAAAAACGCATTTAAAGCAATAAAAAGGTGATTATGGCTATCAAACCTAAACCAAACGTTGTGCACTCAAATCTTTTGCTGTATTTAGTTTATTTTGGCATCCGGATGATGATTCTAGCATGAAATTGCTTGGGCACCTGTTAATTTTTAAGATTTTGACACATTCAGCTCAAATGTACAATCATGCGCAAAAACGCATTTAAAGCAATAAAAAGAAGATTATGGCTGTCAAACCTAAACCAAACGTTGTGCACTCAAATCTTTTGCTATATTTAGTTTATTTTGGCATCCGGATGATGATTCTAGCATGAAATTGCTTGGGCACCTGTTAATTTTTAAGATTTTGACACATTCAGCTCAAATGTACACAATTGCTGATTATGGCTGTCAAATCTAAACCAAACGTTGTGCACTCAAATCTTTTGCTGTATTTAGTTTATTTTGGCATCCGGATGATGATTCTAGCATGAAATTGCTTGGGCACCTGTTAATTTTTAAGATTTTGACACATTCAGCTCAAATGTACAATCATGCGCTAAAAACGCATTTAAAGCAATAAAAAGGTGATTATGGCTGTCAAACCTAAACCAAACGTTGTGCACTCAAATCTTTTGCTGTATTTAGTTTAATTTGGGATCCGGATGATGATTCTAGCATGAAATTGCTTGGGCACCTGTCAATTTTTAAGATTTTGACACATTCAGCTCAAATGTACACGATTGCTGATTATGGCTGTCAAATCTAAACCAAAGGTTGTGCACTCAAATCTTTTGCTGTATTTAGTTTATTTTGGCATCCGGATGATGATTCTAGCATGAAATTGCTTGGGCACCTGTTAATTTTTAAGATTTTGACACATTCAGCTCAAATGTACACAATTGCTGATTATGGCTGTCAAATCTAAACCAAACGTTGTGCATCAAATCTTTTGCTGTATTTAGTTTATTTTGGCATCCGGATGATGATTCTAGCATGAAATTGCTTTGGCACCTGTTAATTTTTAAGATTTTGACACATTCAGCTCAAATGTACACAATTGCTGATTATGGCTGTCAAATCTAAACCAAACGTTGTGCACTCAAATCTTTTGCTGTATTTAGTTTATTTTGGCATCTGGATGATGATTCTAGTATGAAATTGCTTGGGCACCTGTTAATTTTTAAGATTTTGACACATTCAGCTCAAATGTACAATCATGCGCTAAAAACGCATTTAAAGCAATAAAAAGGTGATTATGGCTGTCAAACCTAAACCAAACGTTGTGCACTCAAATCTTTTGCTGTATTTAGTTTATTTTGGCATCCGGATGATGATTCTAGCATGATATTGCTTGGGCGCCTGTTAATTTTTAAGATTTTGACACATTCAGCTCAAATGTACACAATTGCTGATTATGGCTGTCAAATCTAAACCAAACGTTGTGCACTCAAATCTTTTGCTGTATTTAGTTTATTTTGGCATCCGGATGATGATTTTAGCATGAAATTGCTTGGGCACCTGTTAATTTTTAAGATTTTGACACATTCAGCTCAAATGTACAATCATGCGCTACAAACGCATTTAAAGCAATAAAAAGGTGATTATGGCTGTCAAACCT